>NC_031770.1:21996337-22328611 GCF_001522545.3 Parus major
GCCCGGTGCGGGGACATCGGCCAGGGCTGCCTGCCCGAGTTGGAAAGGGAAGGTTTGTCATAAGTGAGGAGAGAGTTTGCCATTTTGAGGGCTTAGGGCACATATATTTCTTTTTTTTTTTTTTGCTAGTGCACTGTAACCAGGTCTGTCTCTTGGAAAACTGTGGAGTGGAAAATGCCTCGAATTTCACAACTGCATGCAAATATGTATTAATGCTATCCAGATTCTTTCACTTAGGGACTTACCAAAAGCTCTGTAAGCCGGCGACCATGCAAGTGTTCATGGATTTGTTTAACCTAGGCATGAGCATTTCTTTTAAAGCCCCGAGCCTAAGTTGTGCCATTTTTAATGCTTCTAATGACTTCAATGGGGTTACTTCAGGGATTAAGAACTTGTAGTATGGTTGAGAATATGCGGGATCAAGCTCCTTTTGAAGACAAGATGAGTTAATTAATTAAAAACATAGTCAGTTTGTTCTGATAAGGCAAAGACAATTAACCCTCTTGATAAGCAGCGAAAAACTCAAATGATCCCAAGAATGATTTTAATTATTTTTTTTTAATTAGGCAGTATTATTGGAGAACTAGCTTTTGATAAGACCATATTTTCACATAAAATGGTGAGGCTCTTTTTATAGGTTATTTCTCTGTGCAACTTTCCTGTAGAAGGGAGGGGGCTGGAGGCTGCATTCCTGAAAAAATTACTCTCCAGTCTTAAAATGAATCTTGCCCTCTTATTTTTTTTATTTTTTTTTATGTCTTTTAAAATGAATGTTACGTGTCATCACATTCAGGCTGCTTCTCTAATCTTCCAACAACAGTTATTGAAGGTTTTTCTCAAAACTGTCTCGACTTTGTAGATTATTTTCTTCATTAAAAACCAATTTCCTCTTTTGGCTTTCAGTGCCAAAGCCTCGATGCAATAAATCAATTGAAGCTTGGAGATGGGGGGAAATCATGCAGCAGAAGCTATGCTCTGTTTCTTCCTCTCTTCCCCCAGTATTAAGAAGGTGTCATAGCAGAGTGTGGTGCTAGACAGCACAGGTAGAATGACAGCACTCCATTTCCAAATGCTCAGCAAGTCCTGAGGACTGGAATCAATACAAGCTTTTAGATTAAGCTGGGTAGGAAATGATGCACAGTTCAGACATACTAGGTTAAGCTTAGTGAAGTGACTCAGGTTTAGAAACTTGCTTCTTCTGTGATGTGCCTTCAAGTTTTTGCTGGACCCAATCCAGCTTTGCTTAAAATGTGGTGCTGTCACATACCAATGTTGGATGAACCAGTTTTTCTAACCCTTGCCTGTTTGAATAGACAAGGACAGACTCCTTTCTCTCATGCAGAGGCAGAGCTGTGCTGACCAGCACGGGGCAGTATGGAAACATGCCAGATTCTTGTTGCCTGTCTCATCTTGTCCTGCCTACTTGGCCATTGAGATGATTTGGGATGCCCACACGATGAGTGCTTAAATGGGCCCATAAAGCTTGAGGTTTGGCTCTCCTTTCTTGGTTTCGTTCAATTGGGTAGTAATGTGACCCACAATGAAACTATCTACGCCATTTGGGATTTGCCAAATAAAACTTGGGCTTGTTGTCAAGCTTGTATTTGCTGGCACATGCAAGCAAGTTGAGTAGTGCCAGCAGATATTGAGTTGATACAGATATAGGAATGTTCCTAATCTGGGGAGGGAGGATTCCCTTTGAAAAGAGAGAAATTTTGTCATTGAACAGAAATAATGTACTAAGTGCTTCACATGAAGAAACTTGTGCATGATATGAGTATCATCAGTCACAGGTGGACTGAGAAAAGTGTATTTTGGGGCAGGGGGTGTTAACTCAGTGAAAGGGGCTGTATGGTGATAACAAAGGAACGAGCATGCAGCCTCTTTTACAAGCATTGGTCTAAGGGCTGCATTAATCACACCATTATTTTACTAGTAGATTTACCCAAGGAATTCTTTGGGCAGCCTTTCATGTTAGATGTGGGATTGGTGAGCTGATGCACATTCTATGGCTAAAGGTAGTAGCAGTGTATGTAGGCATGCATGCTCAGGGTTTTCTCCATTAGGGTTAAAATTTGGCTCATGTTTATAGCACACCTGCAGGAAGGCTCATGTCCAACTCCTTTGGTTTGAATCGTCTACTTCAGAGATATGAGAGCTTCTTCACAGGCTGCAAATTGACTGAGACAGGTTCTCATGCACTGAATGCCAGCCAGAAGAGCAGTGCTAGGGTTAGAGCTGCAAAACATTTCCTTCCCACACACTGGAGTAAAGAGAGGATGGGATGGCCTTAGGATAGCACACACAGGAAAGAACATGTAATGTGTCATCTTCCTAGACCTGTGGACCTTGTGATTTCTTCTCACACAAGGACCTTCTGGATGAAGTGTGAGCTTAAGATTTGTCCTTTGAAATGAGTGACACCATAATTCTGATCATCTTGTATTTAATGTTTAAAATCCATGTTCCTATACTAGCCATGCAGAGTAAGAAAAATAAATGTTGCATGCAGTGGTTGGTTGACAAAAATTTCTTTGAAGCATTGAAATATTTAAAGACCAGAACACCCAGTGGGACAGAAAATGAGCCCATGCTGTAACACAGTGCAGTATATAAAGAATCACTAGCCCCTGATGGTTACTGCTAATGTGATATTAATGTTTTTCTTGGTAATGTAATACGTACGCAGTATACAAGCACTGTAATAATAACAGTTATAACCTGGATGGTGGCCAGGGCACCCAATTCAATTAGTGCAGTTTATTGTAGAGGATAGTGGTTATTTGTGATATTCCAATGTTTTATCAATATCCAGAGACAAAAATAGTTTTTGATTTATGTAAATGCCAGCTGAATTCTTCAGTCCTTCCTTGGTCAAAATCCTCGCTGAGGTGAGTGATAATTGTGCATGTATAAGGATGGCAAAAGTAAGCCCTGTGTTTACATGGCTTAGGAATTTCAATGGAAGTCGTAGGTAGTTTTCTGATTTATGGACAAAATAAGGAGGTTGGAAGAAGGGTAAGTTAGAAGGCATAAGGCTTGTGTGAATTTAATTATCCTTTCACAAAATGCCCTGGGAACACACTAAGGAGACATCAGTTATGGAAGCAAACCTGCATCTTTTGATGGAGAATGCAGAAAGTTCCCTGTAGAGGGAAAGAAAAAGCACCTTCAGACATAGATCTTGAATATAACAGACATATGCATGATTTATGGTGTTGCTTTCATTACAGGCTATAAAGTCCCAGTACAATAAACATTTTGCATCCTGGGCATGCTAACCTTGTATCATCATCTTAGACCTAGGAGAGAAATTAACTTTATTGTAAACACTTCTGAAACTGAAAAGACTGGTTTTGTCTTCAGCCAGAGAGAAATGCCAAAGAAACTTAATGGAGAATGAGAAATGAAAACAGCAGACCTTCAGAAACTGCAGGAGGACAGCTTGTAGGTTCTGGGCCAAGAACATTTTCCTGAAGAGAATGAATCAAAGGGTTTTTTTGCATCCTGATCTTCCTTCTTTCATGTTAACAACTGCTGAGACACATATATTTTCATCCATGCTTTTCATACAGTTGGTCAGTACATAGAAATACCTATTCATTATTAACAGTCTTTTTTTCTCAGCATCACTGGAATTGAATGTAAAATGTTTTTTTTTCTGCTGGCTTTTACTAGGCCAAAAGTCTAGTTTTGAATGTGTGCCTTTATGCATTTAGAAACGTATGACCTGATTTTGTTAAAATTACTTTTATAGATAGTAAGGAAAAAAATGTACAGAGATGACAGGTAATGTGATTTAAAATTAATGTTCTGAAAGCTCAAGAAGTTCTTCTGTGATAATTCAATGTATCAATCCACTTTTACATTAAATCCTAGAACAAGATTGTAAAACAAATCTTAATGAAACCCATTCATTGGAGAATTGGTTAATGCATTTTTGTAACTCATAGATCAGAGTGAGGGGGGAGTTAGATCTTGTCTCAAATACTTCTAAAGCTATAATCAGTAAATCAAATGGCTTCTTTAAATTAAAGTCTATGCAACTGAAGTATATGTTTTTCTGGATTAATGTTCAGATCATATGGGATGGGAAAAACAAACCCCCTGACCAGCTGAAGGATGAAGTCTCACTGCTAAACAGTGTTTTGTCCTTTAATAAGAGTGGTGCAATATCTGACCCTTACCAACTGATGAACTTTCTTTTTTCTGAAAATCATCTAATTATCTCACTCTAACGTCACATGTGTGTAAATGTTGTGGGATTTGTGTTTTTAGTGTTTATTTTTTGGGTTTTTTTTGGGGGGAGGGTTGAATTTTTTAGTTTCTCGGTATGGACAGTACTGCAAGAATAGGTGACAAATCATGTTGTCCATAAAGTACATATGATACTTTTGGCACAATTTTGGTGCCATTTCAGCTATTCTTGTTCTGTTATTGTGCAGTAATTTGCTTTATTTTAAAAAATATAGATAATTATAAAGATTATATAGCTACAAGTGTTAGAACAACCCATAATTTTCAATTTAAACTTCTTTCATGGTAAATGCCTACCGTGAAGTAATTTCTATAACAATGCAAAGTAAGAATGTTGAGATGGAAATGGTAGTTTTTTCTCTATTCTGCTGGCTGCAATTAGCATTCATTTTCTGTAATGATTTAAAGTGACTCACTTGAAGTTGTTGCTTTAGTTAGAGTCTCTCTTGTTATTTGTGGAAAGAACAATGATATAAATTTTTTAATAATTCTTTTCAACTTGCACTTGCACTTTGCTCTGGTGTACACATGACAGTGTAAGTCAGGTTTGAATAAACATGAAATGTCTGTATTTAGGGAATTGTGTTCATGCTGTAGCAACCAAGGAACTTTAAAATCCATTTTGTTTTGGAAATTAAATAAATAGTTATATAAAACTTTTATAAAACAGCCCAAATGAACCTATTGGTATGGGTTTATGTTTTTTATATTACAGTGAGCTTAGAAAATTTTGACCTCAATATCAAAAATGGATCATTTTGAGGCCATTATATCATTATTCTATAGAGAGATCAAATTGTTCAATGGGATATTTAGACACTGAAGCACTTCCACTGCAGGAATGAGTACAAGGAGATATTGGGTGAATGTGAGTATTCATGTAATACCACTGACTTCCACTGGAGGATGTGGGTGGAAGAGCAGAATTACTCCGTATTTATTTTATTCTACCATATTAATAGTCTTTCTGTCATTTGAGCAGGTCTGTACTTGCTTTGACTATGGTTACACCACTTCTGTTAGGATGAAAATGTGGTTGGTCCCTGAAGTGCAAGTCTCAAGTCCCATGTGTGGAAGGAAAGGATTGAATAAGTTCTTGAAATTCAATGTGACTTATTTGTACTGACTTAGGGCCATATTTTGCTCTCAGAAGTTACATTTGAACAATGTAACTAATCAGTGTGACTAAATGCTTCTGGTTTACCTTGTTTTTCAAAGCTAAGGTTAAACATGAGCAAAAATGCATACATACCTATCCTTTGTTAGCAATTTTGACAGGTCTACTTATACACAAAGTTTGATTTCTATGCTCTGGGAAGAAATTAGACAGAAATGAAGCAATCTCTTTTACCCCCAGTATGCAAATGATGCTGTTTGTTATGCAAAGTCACAAGTTTGTAAATACCACGTGTCCCTTGTCCTTAAGATGTATGATACAGTCTTTACTGCTATGACAGAGACACATGGTTTTTGCCTGCTGCAGATTTCTTACACGGGCTGTGACACAGCATCTCTGCTGTTCTGTGCCCAGCTCAGGCAGCAGTAGCTGTATCCTCCACCCTGTTCCATGGGTAGGGTTACAGACACATGTGATGTGCAGTTCCTTCAGTTCTGCTGTAGGAGTGGTTTGTGCTTGGTAATGCTAAAGATCTAGGTTTTCTCCCCTGAAGATCCATGTGAAGAGTTTGAGACTGAATAAAATAACACCTGCTGGTCTCAATAACTAGGGCTGTCATCACCCAGCATGAGAGAGGCTATGGTGTGGAATGACGAGGACAATCTTACTTCATCTTCCCCTTCCCCTTTCCCTTCCTCCTCTCCCTCTCCCCTTCTTCTTTCCCTTTCCCCTCCCTCCTCTTCTTTTCCTCTCACAGGTTTTGTAAGGAGTGGGACTTCCCGCCGTCCTGAGCCTGGTTCTCCTTTTGCTGAGGCAGGAATAAATTGGAAACAAACCTTTGTAGTGTCGTATTTGTATGATGACTGTGGGAAAATATATTAATATATTTAAATCATATTTGTACACTACACAAACCCAAACACCCTAGGGGATTTGACTGACCCAAATATGGGAAAGAGCAGTGGACACCGGCCTCTCTTCTTACCGAGGTCTGCCTGGGCAGAGATTTCCCCTCAGCTTCCTCTGTGCAATGGGGGAACACCTTCGGTGTGGAATGTGCCTGGCAGTGCTGTGGGAATGTGTCTGGCTGTTGGTCAGTGTGTCCCAGGAGAGGAATTGTGCATCACTGGTGGGACAGGGAAGGTAGAACCAGTGTGCTGGCCTCTGGGAAGAGGTGGGAGGGGTCTCACCTTGGCGAGATCCATGTTACAGGAGAGGCTGTGATGGTGGGAGCTGTACAGGGCAATGAATGTTAGGGGGGAAACATTTCAGTAACTTGCTCCATGCTCATGCAAGGGCATGACCACTCCTCAGTCAGCTAGTCCTGGCCAGATCATTGTCTGTGAGTGCAGCTGATCTACAGGAATTCTGGAAGCTGATGGATATGGATGCTAAATTCTGACAGTGCCTGTACAGATTACAGGCCGCACAGCTTCTCAGGCTGGCCCTGAGAGAGTAGTCTGGGAAAGACATGAGAAAGAATTAAAACAATCCTCAGGGACACAAAACAACCTTGCAGGTGTTGTTTTGTGTTCCTTGTTTTCCTTGCAGGAGAAAGTCGGGGGTGGTGTACCCCACTGACCAATGATGGCAATGTAGCAGTTTACTAACCAATAAGAGTTTCCTTTCTGTACTTTCCACGTATCTGTCTATAAAGCAGGCCTGCTAGCAATAAACTGAAGGATCCTCTTGTTCTGACTCCCTGAGGGTCTGTGTCGTTCTTTTCCGGCCGTTCCCAATCGGAACGACAGATGGACAGTTTTGGTTAAATGAACTACTAACTTTAACAGTATGATTCAGTAGATAGAGTAGTTTTGGTCAGGTGGTGTTACTGTTAAGAGGACAAAGGTTATTTAGAAAGACATTTTCTGGTTCTTCTGTGATGGTCTGTTTTCTGAGTGGAGGAAAGTACTGGTTTCAGTGACTGAGTGAAATCCATTCTTACATTTTGGAAGGAGTTAAAATGTTTCTCTTGTTGCTTGTAAGTGGCCATGTCTACTTTAAAGTGATAACCCAAACTGGATCTGACATTTGAGTGTGTAGATGCTGACGTAGGTATACTGCAGTGAGCAGATCTAACTTGGGGAAAATGCAGACTGGAAAATATG
Source organism: Parus major (assembly GCF_001522545.3). Taxonomy (NCBI): domain Eukaryota; kingdom Metazoa; phylum Chordata; class Aves; order Passeriformes; family Paridae; genus Parus; species Parus major. Next base: position 22,003,820 of record NC_031770.1, read on the forward strand.
AAATGATGCACTTCACAAAGTAATCCATGCTGCAGAAACCTTCCCTACTCATCCACGTAATTGTGCTGCCTTTGTGATGCTACAGCTCTTACTTGTGTTTCTGCAGCACATTCTGCTTTGTGCTGCACCTCTGCATATTTCCTTGCCTCCCAATGGTCTTGTTCAGACTGTGCCAAATGCAACACAAGCCAGAAAGTCCACGTCTTTCATATGAGCCTGCCCTGTCCAGTTCTAGCTCAGGTTTGCTTGGAGCTTATAAGAAAGGCCAGTGATGCTTACGGCATCTTCTTGGGCCAGGCAATATTGCTAACACAGCTGCCATTGTGATAGAAACTGATTTCCAGGTAGGGGAGCTCATGGAGTCCTTTCAAAGAGGTGCTTCAAGTCATTAAATAGTTTTGATACTGCTGCTATTACATGTCCATTTCATCCCTGTCTTTGAAGAGAATTTAGCAGTGGATTTCTTCATGGTCTTCCTCCGGCCAACTCATTTCCTGGCCTTGCTGACCCACTTGTGAGTCCCCAAGAATCTGTGCTCTGTGATACTCAAGAGTTCACTAGAGCATCCCTCATGCTTGTTGTGTAACAAAGCCACAGCTGTTTCCTGGCCTCTGGGACCCTGTGTCCCTGCAGATGGAATGGCAATATTTGCCTAGATGTTATTTGGTATTTTCTTATGTTAGGAAAATTTTTTAACAGATTATGAGCTGTCCCCAAGCAGCACATTGTCAGGGATGTCAATGCAATTGAATGTAAATGATAACAACAAGGACAGCCCTTCTACCTCTGGGTTGTCTGTTGGAACAAGCTATGCAGTGAAGTTATAAGTGGGAGTCCTTATTTTATGCTGTGTCTTACCAGCATTCACACAGGCAAAACACTGTTGTCAGAGACACTTTGGAAGAAATGAGGTGTGTTTGTCAGATACACAAAGCCTGGATCAAAGAAAGGTTAAAATGCATGAAGTTGGAATTTGCTAGAAGGGAAAGAAACTTATGAAACAATGAGATCATCAAAATCTCTGGATTGTTCTTTGATTTGGTAGTTGTGCAAAATTTTTCTTTAAAACTTTATGGATACATAAAGATCTCATCTCGCTTCTAACTCATTACTAAACCCAGCCTGGACTCTCATGAAACAGCTGTACCTGTACATGCTAAAGAGGTTCACCCAGTGTTGACTAAACACTAAGGGGTGCATAAAATACAGCAGCCAAGTCATATTGACTTAAAAAACAACGTGATGAGGATGTTGACATCTATTTGCTGTGGTAGCTTGATAATTAGAACAGTCATTCAAGAGCTGAAATAATGGCTGAGCTTTCACTGCCATAAGGTAGCCTACATCTAGAGATGGAGAGATGGAGAATGTCCAAACTGCTGTTGGGGGAGATGAATATGTGCATGTTCTCTATGCATCCTTTGGAAACTGCCAGCCCAAAAAAAAATTGGGCTTTGCTGGGCCAAAACATAAGTGGGAAAGTGATTCTTTAGCTCCTGCAATAATGGCAAAGAATAAAGTATTATCAGTGAGAACTGGGCTTATGATAAAATAATATGCATTGTAACAAATAGGACACGGGGAAAAAACAAACCTTAACATATTTCCCCTTTTTCATTATTTTCTGTGGTTTTACTTAGTCAGATTTCTATTTGCTGTGCTAAAGTTTTTCAGTTCTCCTCTCCAACACTGCTCACAGAGCTTCCAGCTCCTAAGTCTGAGAGCTGGGCATCTAGGGACTAGACTGTTGCAGTCTCACCTTTTGGAGCTTAAATTCCCTTATGGATTTAGGACATTGTTTTCACCTGTAAATAGGAGACAAGAGCATTGTCATAACTCACAGAAGCCTTGCAAGGTTAGGTGAAAGTAGGATTATCACAGTGATGTTATCAGAGATGTGTCCTTTCTGGCCTTTAATGAAAAAACCCAAGAGATTATTTATCTGAAGATAATAAAGTTTAAGTGTGAAAGGCAGGAAAATGCTTAACAGGAGCCCTTTAGGAAGTGGAGAGAAGGAAAGTTGGCTTTTGAGAAGAGAAGGTAGTGAGAAGCAATTCTTAAGCAATTCATGGATGAAGTAACACCATTCAGATCAGGGCAGGACCTGGCCCAACATTTGTATTTGCCTCTTTTTTTGGTCATTTTTTTGTACTTCCTGGTGAAATTTGAAAATATCCTAACACAGTCTAATGTAGTGTTTATAACAGATACTCAAAAGCACTTGCTTTAGCAGTGAGAAATTACTTGATTTACTTATTTGTAGGAAGGGGTAAAAAAGGTGTATTGTTTTGGGGAGAAAGTGCTTCAGCTAAGCAAATCCCATGGTTTAAAAGAGGCTGTGAGAAACAAAGCAGCTAAAATAGCCTGAAGTTGTATTACTGGTGTATTTCTATGGAGTATATAAAAGTAATCATGCTTGTGGAATTGGGCAGTGGATTTAGCTAGCTACAGGACTGCTTATTTAAACCCACTTGAAGTTTGGGGTGAAAGATTTTGAAAGGTGATATTGAACAAGACAACTCTCTGCAATTAATAGGTAAAATGTTATTTGGTTGGAGGAAGCATTAATGAGATCTATGGATGTGTGAGCAGCTGGGAGTTGATACTGAAAAGCAGACAGGGTGGTAGACTCCTGTAAGGGCTCTCCTTAAAAATGAGTGCCTCTTGGTCTCATGTGACTGCCCAGCCTTTCTTTTTAAAGCCAGAGGGTCCTTGCAGCTGTGACAGGAGCCACCATCTCCTGCTGCCTGCCAGTGCCTGGGGAGCAGCACTGCTGTCAGTCTTGGCACAGGTTTGAGTAGGTTTGAGTTGGCAATCGTAAAAAATGTGGCATGCACAGCTCCAGCAAGAATGGAGGCATGAATCCTGCTTAGTTTTGGTTTTTTTTTTTTCCATACTGACTGAAGCTCCTTCTGGCCTGTTTAGCAAACAAGTCCTTTCTACTGGTGTAATTGCTAGCCCTCGTTCTTGGTGGCCTGTTTGGAGTGCTGTGCTGCACACAAGTATCAGAGCTTGTGTGGCCAGCAGTGAAGGCTGTGTTGAGAGAAGCCACTGTGTCTGCATTCAGGGAGGAGAAATATTGCTCATGTGCTGGTTTGGCCACCTGTAAGAGGCTTCACACTCAAGTGTCATGGTGGGTCAGTGCATGTGGCACAGAGGGAAACAGTTTGGTGGATGTGTCCTCAGTCAAGAAAAGAATTTTACTTGCTTAACCATCATGTGTTTTATTTATACTCTGTCCAAGTAATTAACACTCTTTTAATAATTAAAAAAAATATATAAATCTTTAAAAACTAAAAAAAGTTACTTAAAATTAAAACCAAGAATAATCCTGTTGATTGCAGTGGGAATGATATCTGGGGAAATTGTGCAGGGACTCAAGCAATTTGGGTTGGGTTCTGAAATGAGCATTTCCTCAAATGCAACCATTGCTTTGACTAATGTCTAACTGATGTGTTTTTTCAAACAGATACTAATTTTGTCTTGGGTAATGCCCAGATCGTGGATTGGCCCATTGTCTACAGCAATGATGGATTTTGCAAGTTATCAGGATATCACAGAGCAGAAGTTATGCAAAAAAGCAGCACCTGCAGGTATTTGAGAACAGATTTATTTTCTGTTAAATAGCTTGTAGTGTTGTGCCTGTTCCTTGAGGAGAAAAGTAATCTGTTTATTCCAGTTTTGTCTTTTATCTCCTGGGGCTACATCTGTCAAATATGCTTTCCAGGTGAAACAAAATCAAAGAAGAACCGTTTCTAAATGAGTCTTTTTCACATGGTAAACAAATGTCTTTGTGTCTTTGTCTGGTATCTGACTTGAATTTCTCTGTTTATTTGCAGTTTTATGTATGGAGAGCTGACAGACAAAGATACAATTGACAAGGTCCGACAAACATTTGAGAACTATGAGATGAACTCCTTTGAAATCTTGATGTACAAGAAGAACAGTAAGTAGTCGATTGGTTTGTTCATTACTGTAGGTGTGTAAAGGTGTTCTTAATTGTAGTGTAAACTGCAGTTCTGTCACCCTGGAGGACAGTGCTTTAGCTAGGGCCAAATAAGTCCCAGTTCTGCCACTTGATCTAAAAGGGAGAAATGAGAACATTAGAGATGAAAGTCACTCAGGGAGGCAGAGGAAGCTTTCTAATTCGTTCTGACGTTTCGAGTAATTTGTGTGTGATGCTTTAAGACAACACTTGTTCCATCAACAATGGTAGTACACAAGCTAGGTTTAGGCAAGTTTCCATTGCAGAGAACATACTTTCTCAGTTTTTAAAAACATGATATAGCAAAGCCAGTATAGAGTCGTTTTGGAATAAAAAGAACCCATCTTTTGTTTTAGAAACTGAACTACTTCTGATGATTTCGAATGAAATGTCTTTTGTTTTTGACAAAAAATCCTTAATTGGCACATGATTTTTTCCCTAGGAAATTCAGTCTGTCTGTAACTGCACATGTCAGCAGATGAATTGCTTGCCCCAAACTTGGTATCTCACCTAGTGTGGACAATGTTGTGCACGGTTATTTTAATGTACTTAATGTCACCTGAAGTGTAAATACACTGAGGTCTTCAGCCAGGCCAGATGTTAAGCTGAAAAAATTGCATTCTGTAACTTATTTTACTCTTAACAATTTAGCCTTCTAATGATGAAGCTGGTACTGCCTGTGTGCACAATCTCTATGGCCTTGCTTTGTGCTGCTTTCCTCCTAGGGCTACCTGCCTCTGATGTTTACCTATTTCCTAAAACCTGGTTTCTGTTCCTAGCTCAGTTTGTGGCCACGGGGACCATATGCAGCTCACATCTATGCATCCAAAGCCAAGTAAATAAGCTGCAGTCCTGGGATCTAGGAGAGTCTGGAATTCTCTCTTAGTTATCAGTGATTTGGCACCAAGAGACTATGCAGCTACTCTTCTGTCATGCTGCAGCATATGGCCTGTAGTAGAGCCTGGGGCCTCTCTGTCTTTTATGCAGATTTAAAGCAAGGTAACCGTGGAGTGAGGAATATTTCCTGCCCTGCTGTGCTCTCCTCCGAGGAGAGGTGGCCTACAACAAAGTCCAGCTGTGCAGTAGCTGTGTTGTGTGACCTGCCGAAAGACGGAGCTGCGATGGTTCTGCTCTGTACACAGAGGGTCACAGGCATGGGAAAAAGGAAAGCACAGAGCTTGCTTTCAAGCTTAACAAACTGCAGGGCACCTAGTGTTTGTTAGATCTGCAGCTTTAGAGATACATTAACTACTGTTACAGAGACTGACTAATAGCACTAAAGAGTTTTAACTGAAGAATATCAAAAAGAGGACATCCTGGAAATTTTTCTCCACATCACAGGAAAACACTGTCCTATTTACCGGTCATTTAGCACCCAGACTGCTAAGTGGCCTTTCCTTTGTGGTCACCTTACCTTTGCCTGAAGCTATGGCAATGGTTCAGATAATAAACATGATTGGTTCTAACCTGCTCTTAGTTTGACAGCTTGGAAAAGGACCCTGAATTTTGTTAGAAATCTTTTTTCCTGCTCTTTGTTTCTTCTGCTTTGTCTCTCTGTTATTTCCTCATTCTATTTTTCTTTTTCAAATTAGCCAGTGAAATAGATTTTTCTTGTTCTTTACCTGTCTAGTCCCTCATAAACTAAACGTCACGATAAATAGCAAGTTTTTTTGAGTTGTTGGATAATTGGTACATTTTCCACAGCCTGCACATTTAATGTGATTCTGGCTGTTTTAACAGTATAGTCTCTATCCTTTTGGAGGAACAAAGGAAAACCAAATAGGAGTTTTGAGTTAATAATGATGCCTGTAGTGCAAGTCAATCTTGTACTTTTAGGAGCAGCAGTCATTTTTTTTCTTTCTCTGAGCAACAATTATTCCCTGGTCTTACATGTCAAAGCAGATTGAGACATTTAATGATGCTACTAGAAGTGATAGGCTGTTTATTTTTGGACATGGCACTCTCCATGGCGGTGACCCAGTGCTAGCATTTACGTGGTTGTGTGATAAGAATACCCCATCCAGCTGTTGATAGGCACAGTATATCCACAAACTTCATTGCAGTTCACAGTATCGACTCCAGAAACAACATACAATTTCCTGTTTGTGTTTATGGATGCTGCCTCTGTCTTGGCCTTCCCTTTCTTTGTCAAGTCCTCCCTGCATCCAAAAGTGACTACATTCCCTGTTTTCAGAACTTGGAGTTAAGACAGGATAGAGGTCTGGTTATTCCTTGGGCAAGTTATCCCTTGATAACTTAGCAGATATGTAAAAATCACTGTTATTCCGTGGAAGAATTGCTTCCCAGAAATACAGAGCTTCTGCAGGATAATTGGAAACAATTAGAGCAAACAGGTGCATAGCCACCAGATTTTTGTCATTGTTGCTTCGATGCCATCCAGTTGCATTCAGTGGGGATTCATTGTCATACCTGGAAGGAGACAAAGTGAAAGCTTTCTTTAATCAGGATTGCAAAATGACAACAGAAAGACTGACAGTAATTTCACATGAGAGCTTCAGTTCCATTGTTTAATTAGATGTGAGCGCCCAGTGACGCTGGAAGTATTGTTTATTTTTATATGGGAAAATTAAAACATTACTAAATCTGAAGTCAGTGGAGATAAATGAACTTATACCGAGGAAGGGTACAGCTAATGTATTAAAAAATATTTTATATCTAGCCTTAGTCATATCTTACCTTACCTGAATTGATGTGTTTTTAACATCTAACTTCTCATGAGACTTTGACAGCCATTTATTAAGTTTTTACACTTTATGGTCAGCCTCATGAGTTAAAAATGGCTGAGTGAATTAAACTCGGGTTTTCTTTGTCTTGTTTTTCATCTATGATGTAGGCCTGGCATACAAGCAGTGCAAAAGCAGGCTTGTTCTATATGCACTTGCTTTCATTATTGATGAAGTAAATTTTTGTAAAAATACAAAATTCTCTTCCTTCTATCTGCCCCTGAAGAGGTGGTGTCCAATTGAAATCCAACCCCCTTTTCTATGCAGTACTTGACCTACTTCAGTGGAAGAACATTTGAAGTGTGGTGAACTCGTCCAAGGTGAAGTGCATCAAGAGTTAGAAAGAGTCTTCAAGTGTCCCCTGTCTGAGAAGAGGCATTCCCATTGCTTATGGTCTGCAGCTGTGCTGCAGAGGGAGTGTTAAGACACTTTTTTTTTTTTATCTCAGAATTTCTTTACAGATAGGACCAGCAGAATGCTTGCCAGAATGCTGAGTTGTCTGTAGATAACTATTTTGCACACTACAAAACAGTTCGGTAAAGCCATAGCCCTTTGCTGAGTAGAAATATTATGGTAAGAGTCCCAAAGGCTGGGATGCACTTTCAGTTTGTACTGGGGTTCACTTCCCTGTTTTCTGAGTGCTTGAGCATTTAACAAATTTAATAGCATGAGTATTTGTGTGTGTGGTGTTTTTATTTGTTTGATTTTTTTTAATTTTCATTTTAATATGTGCACACTCTTCTCCCCTTCTTCATTCTCCCTTCTTCCCCCAGTGTATTAGAAAGCCTTCAGATGTCAGAGAATAACAAATCAACCTAAAAATAGTGTTTGGTAGATTCTACTTGCATTTATCTTTAGGACCAGTGCTTTCTATAGAGGTTCAAAAGCAAGCAACCCCATTCTAGTGTATAGGCAGCAAAATTCACTTTAGGGTGGTAGAACTGTGATTGCCCACCATTAAATAATTTCTCATAAATGAGACTGGTTCTAACCATCTAAACCCATTTATATTTGTGTGTGCTGTGCCTCCTTATGGAAACTTTTGCTAACCCATATCATAGCATAGGCTCAGAAGCAGGAAAGAATGAGGGTGTTGGAGTCAAGTGACATGTATCCTCCTCGACCTCTCACTGAAGTGTAGCTCTATTATTTGTCAAGCAGTATGCACACCTGAATCTCCTGTGAAATCCATCTGTGTGAGTTCAGTTACCTTCAGCAAGGTCAAATTAAGTATTTAAGTATTTTTGACTCATAAAACTGGTAATTCCCATTGAACTTGTCAAGTGTGTTGGCAAGCAAGGCCTGCTGTCATCTCCACAAATATGTACAGAATTCCCAGGAGTAATCCTGAAGTATTTTTCCTGGGGTAAATGGAAAGAAGATCTCAAAACTTTACTGTGTCTTCCTTATACTCCTGTTCTTTAGAGAACACAGAATCAGGTGAACTGTCTCAGCACTACTGCAGTACAAGAGTGTGTGCTGAACCTTGTTTTCTACTGTGTAGTTTCAGTGTCATAGGATAAGCCTTCTGAATAGCAATTCCACCTTTGGGGACTAAAATTGATTTTTCTTATCTTAGCATGTAAGGATCTGACCTTTAGAAGCGCTAGGTGCTACAGCATCCTGGCACCAGATAGAGAGGACACGAAGGTAACAGCTTTAAAAGTGCTGGGAATGTATTTAAAGATTTACTCTTGTTGGCACAGAGTGGTGAGCTACATGCTGAGTTGGTCTGTTCTCGTTTGGTACACACTCTCTGCTCAAAACTAGAGTCTGTAGGAAGACTTTTGTTCTTTGTCTTGCATGGTCAAATGTCATGGGCTCCTCTGAACACCTGGTTAAAATCTGTGTGGATATAATGGCTTGCCAAACTCTGATCACACCTCATCAGCTGGTTTGCTAGTTTGACATTGACAAACTGTTCTGTCTGTGTAGGATAGAGAGAAACAATCTCACACTGAGTACCTGGGCATAAGTGAAACCCTAAAAGGAGTGTCTATAATGGTCAGCCATGCTGTTTGTATAACTTAACTCCTGCTGTCTGCATTGCTGCCTGTAGGAATTGGTGGAGAAAAGTCACATGTTCCTATTTCCATGCTGCTTGACTGTTTCCCTTCAGGACAATACGTGTCTGATGCTGTTTGACTGAGACATTATTTAGAAATGCAGAGGTTGTGCTGCTTAGAGAAAACCTGCCCTCTTCATTAATGGCAGTGTAGATGTCTGCTGAATTGTCAAAACATGTTTTTTAAAATTGTATTTTAAAATTAATTTTGATTTAATTAGTGGAATGACGAATTGTGTATTCCAGTTTTATTTAAACCCTGTTTTTTGTAGTTCTGAGAAACAGTTGGCCTCTTTGCCCATACCTTGAGCCATTTAACCAAAGAGTACATTTAAAGTGATTTTGATTTTCATATAGCCTATTTGGCAGGAAGGAAAACTTAGGAGAGCTCAATGGTATGCTCAGGGAGAAGCTGGAATAGACCTTAAGATCTCTTTCACTTTGATAATGTAAGAACTTCTGAAAGACTTCAACCAAAGTTAAATAGCATGTGAAATGCTGGTGCTGCTGCCCAGCAAGAGGCTGAACATATCATTGTTGAAAGACACAGGACTGGAAAAAAAAATTATAGGGAAGAGATAGTACTATTTGTACTTCATTCTTCAGAATGGGAAATTGAAAGGTATGCAGACATTTAGAGTGTGTTAGGCTGAAGAAGACTTGGGACTTGAATCACAGCTCTTAAAATTGTCTTTGCTGTCAGGCAACTCCATAAGTTCTGTCCTTAGGCCACAAAAGCCTATCAAGAGCTGCACCTGCTAATTCTGGATTGGCTATGTAACTTTGGTACCACGAGCCAGGCTGGTCCTATGGCTACTGTTGGGCATTCATTCTAGATTTGCATTTCTTCTCAGCTGTCCACACTGCTTGTCCTGCAGCTTTCAAGGGGCATTCCCTTTTTTAGCATGAGTGGTGCTATGCCACTAGACAAATGCTGAATTCTTTCACTGCTGATTCCAAATCTAACAGAAGCCAATGTAGCTCATGAGTGTTTACTTTTTTGTTTGTGCACTGGTATTACCACTGAACTTCACCAGGGAGAGAGGTTGCCAGGACTAAACACAAAATGTAAATGGAAGTAGATGTATTGTTGGAAACACTGGTAAACACTTTCTGTGTCGCCGTGCATCAGTGCAGACTGAGAAGTAACTCTTGTTTTGCTGTGAGAGCTCTGGAACATGCTGCAGTTTCACTCTCTGAATAACCCACAGGCTGAATCTGAAAATCACATTTTTCATTAAAATGGCCTTTTTTGTGCCTCTTGCTAGTCATGGTTGTCTGGCTGAGCAGGGATGTTGGCTTTGACACCAAGAGCATGAGGGCTGCCTGTAGGACATTGAAATTCTAGTTTCCAACCTGATTTATAAGTAGTTTATACTTTAGGCTTTCCTGTTTAATAGTTAAATAAACTGTTTAAGAAGTAAAATTCTTCTGATAATTAAACCAGAATGCAGGACAAAAGATGAGCATGGCCACTTCTTGGCTGAGCCATTTGGTGTGTTCCCACACAAAAGATTCCAGTTCTGCTGTGAATGAGCTCCTGGTTGCAGAGCACTGTGGAAAGCCCATGTAACCCAGCACTGTGAGCACTCATGTCATGACTGTATTTTTATATTCACTTGTCTCCTATTCACAAGGGACACTGACAAGATGTTAGGGAATTCACTGTAGGGAAAACACAATGTTGTGGAGGCAGGTACATGGCCTGGCAGAATTTTCCATCTACTTATTTATGCCTTCGCAGTGTCACTGTGTAGATCCCAAACTGGAAGATGATTTCTGCAGGCCCTGTGTGCCACCTTGATTTTGCACATGGTTTGTGGCACTCTGAAAATTACAAGGGTACCCAAATAATGCAATTCATCAAACACCTCTACTTTTAGCTGTCAAGAACATCTATCTCTTTCTTTAAGCCTGTGAGGCATATCACTAAGTTATACACTTGGTTCTAGGTAAAAAAGTGTTTTGTCTTACTTCTTCCTTTAAATAATGCAACACATGAATGGGAGTCAAGGGAGTCAGAAAGTAAAAACCCTGCTGATAAAAGCTCCTTGCCCTGCAGCAGCCTTAGGTTATTGGGAAAAGTCCTCTTGCTGCATTCAGAACATGTTAGAAAAATCTTGCAGCAACATACTGTAGCATAACCATGAAGGGAAGATGACATCATGCATCTGACAAATAGCCAGAATAGGAGGGTAAATTGGATCCTTTCTGTGTTTAGTACAGCATCTTCAAAAGCATAGTAGTAAGTTTTTATAGCTATGAGAGGCAGAGAAGAAACTGAGTGTGTAATTCAGCCTCAGTGCTATGAGTATTGTGAGCAGCCCATAGCAGAATGGCTGTAGCTTGAAGTAGTAAAACAATACAAAGTGGTTTTGGGGAGGGGGAAAAAAATCCCTAATCAAAAAAAGTGCATGTAGAGGAAGATCATAAAGCAAGGCTGTGGATGGAGATCCTGGCTGATTAAAAAGTTGCAGTGTTAGTGAAGGGTGTTGAAGTGGGTAAAATGAAAAGCAGTTAGTCACCAAGTAGGATACGGATTTGATCAGCCTCAGAATAGTTCACATGTGAAGCTGGGAAAAACAAGTAGGCAAGAAGAAATCGAGATAGGCAATTTTAGGAGCTCTTCAGAAAGGGTAGTGTAAAGGGTGTTACTGAATAGAAAATTGCTGTTGGCTGCTTTGTGGCAGTGTCTTCTAAGCTCATTAGCAAGTTAGTGATGATTTTACTGGCACGGTTACTTTGCTGAATCTTTTTTCACACTTAGCATGTTTGTTTGCTCATACTTTTTTGGAAGGGGCTGTTCAGGAATGTTAACTCTTTTAAAAAAAAAAAAAAAATTATATTGACCCTTGAATACTTTCTGCCATGCAGGCATATTTCAGAAATGGCCACCGGTGATTCCATCTGGATTTCTCTGCTTTTTGAGCAGAGGCCTCCATGCATCATAGACCCTGCTGTTTATAGAAGTGGCTGTACATATGGCATGGAATCTCAGCCAGGGTTTAAAACTGCTTGTGTGTTATGCAGGCACAGTGGGAGCCTTATGATTTGAACTTGGTTTATGGAAGTTGTCCATGAGTTTTGAAGATGCCCTACCTTTCTGTAGCCAGGAAAGATTGCTCAGCACTGAGGCTGGGAAACAGCCAGGTGAGGCACTGGTAGCAACAACTTCTGTTATATTAACATAGTTGGGAAAAAAATTGCCTTTGCTTCCTTTTTTGAACAGTAACTTGTAAGATACCATAGGTTTTCTTGTGACCCATTGACAGCCTGGAAACACAAGTTGCCCTTGTTACTAAAAACTATTGCATGAAATGTCATGCTTATGTTAAAATACTGAGCAATTCAGGTGAAAGAGAATCTGATCACTAGCATAGAGAAGGATCCTGTGACTGAGAAAGAAAAGGAATAGTCTTCTAAGATCACTCTTTCTAAAACAGACTTTGCTGTATGAGTGACAAAGATTGTGTGGTGCTCTTTATTCTGGCTTTCCCACAGGGTCAAGCTCCTGCTGATCCTGATCTTTTTTTGGCCCCTGGTATGTAGACCCTTCTCTCCAAACAAGGCTCAAAAGGGACACATTAACAAAAAGTGTTGCTCACAGCAAGCAAGCCTGAATCCTTTGTCTCTTAATTCTTGTGCTTGCAAAAGCAGTGATTTGTTTTCATCATCTCTGAGGGTCTAGGGACAGTCTGAAAACCCATGCACAAACTCCCTGAAGGCTGAGGTCTGGACTGTTCTTATTGCCATGTACCTCAGAGTTGGAGAAGTCATCTTTTTATGCCTAAAGTTAAGACTTCAGACTTAAAAATAGTGCCTTCAAGGAGGTCATGTTATGGCATACAGGAGCCAAGTGCTTTGTTCCGAGCCCTCCAATCAGCTTATACTCAAATATCACTAAAATCAGTGTGGTGGGTCCTGTGAAATGAGTGGTAGACACTGCCTTGCTACATGGAACTTCATTGCTATCACCAGAGTCATCTCAGCAGAGCTACCAGAAATACAGAAAGGCAGGGCTGATGAGAGATTCTCTCCTCAAGGTGATCTGTGTGGATAGAGGTCAAGTAGAAATGGCAGCATCATCTGAAGGGTTCTATTGTGGGACCATCTTTTTCTGCTATGTGCAGGCTTTAATGTCTCAAGCAGTTTTAATTAGCAGTTCATCTACTGCAGTAATTAGAAAGGTGCAGTTCTGTGCAGTACAACTTGATCCCATCCAGAGCCCGTGTTCTGGTCCTAGCAGCTTGTTCTCTCCTGAATTCAGGCGAGTCTTGCTTCACGCTGCAGTGACTGGGAGCAGGCTCAGGACAAGGCAAGCTGGAAAGCAGCTTGTGAAGGGTTTCCCTTCCATGGGGGGATTTGAAAGCTGGGCCAGAGCTCTGGGAGCCTGGCTCTGAAGCTAGACATAGGCTACTATAGTAGTTAGGGCATGGTCTTTCTTAGGGCATTCTCTGTTGGCAGGGAATTAAAATGTCAACCAAACTGGTCATATTCTTGAATTGAGACTCTGTGTTATGCTCATGTCCTAGGCACAGCTGGCCTGTTCTCAAATGCTGCAAGAACCAACAAGACACAGTTGTGTGCAGCCTTTGCACATACATGGGACTCTACTTTCAGGAGATCACAAAGCTGTTCTTGCGTTCAAGTGTTAACTTTGCAGGTGAAGTTCAGAAATAGGGTGATTCCTGAAGATTAAAAAGCTAAGCAGAGACAGAGCAGAGAGCTTAAATAACACTTTTGTCAGCTGCTTTGTTATTTTTCTTAATAGGTGTTTGTAAAAAAACCCAACATTAAAGTAACTTTTACAGATGGCTGATTTGAGATGTAAACATCTAAACTGGCACATTTACTGTTCTTCCTGCCATTGACCAACTCTTTGATGTGTTTGTTTCCAGGAACACCTGTCTGGTTCTTTGTGAAAATTGCTCCAATTCGAAATGAGCAGGATAAAGTGGTTTTATTTCTTTGCACTTTCAATGACATAACGGCTTTCAAGCAGCCCATTGAGGATGATTCATGTAAAGGTTGGTCATTTTCACAATTATATATTTATGCTGCTTTTGTTTGTTTGCCCTGGTCTTGAAAGAGCTGAAGTCCTTTAAATACCCAAGCCAAAGAATTAAATGTTAAAATAGCTTGTAGCTGTGCCACTGGGGATGGCATTTGTGCAAGAAATGGTTGCTGGTTTCTTTAGTGAAATTGCTCTGGCCTACCCTGAAAAGGGTCATTGCTAATGAAAGCCCCAAGTGCTTCAGAAAACCTAGTTTATATGGTAAATAGGGACTGTTCTTCCTCTAAAATACACTATTAACCCACTCTCCAGCATAGCCTTCAAGGATTCACAGTGTTGCTCAACAGCCCGGTACAAACTGTGTGTGAAACTGTATGCAAAAACTGAGGAATTAGCCCTGAGTCTAGAAAAGGTTGGAATAATTAAAGTCTGCCTGACTTGATGTTACTCGTCATTATTAGGGGATTTATGATGTTAAAGTTCTGGACTAGTTTCCTTGAGCCTATGTGAAGAGATTGCAGTTATCTTAAGTGGAATCAGGTTTAAGCTGTCCTGGTGAGTGAAGTAGCACTGCAGTATTCTGCTCTTAACTCTTTGCTGAGCTACAGCCTGTGACAGCAGCATAAACTTTCACTCAGGTTCAGATCCCATCAGAAATAGACCTTTTGTACCCTATGGAGGATTACAGAGACTTGCATCCTCTGGGGCAAAAAAGGATGTAAGTTCTCCTGTTGTTTGCATTTTTGTAGTATTTAATAATATTTGTAGTATTAAATTAAACAGGAAACTTGCTGTGAAGATGAACTGATTTACATTTGTTCTCAAAATGTTATTCTTTAAAAACATAGTTTCTCAAAGTGGAAACACCTGTTACCATGAAAAAGGAAGTACAACCTTGACAAACATACCCTCTTCCAGGCTATGTGGGTAATTTTTTTGTCTTGCTCATGCTATTTGTTTGGTTGCTTATTGCCTTAGCAAAACTAAGAACCTTACCTTGTCAGAAAGTTTGAGTCTACAGTATTTTTTCCCTGCCTAGTGGTCCTCACTGTATCTTGATAAGGAGTGACAGCACAGATAAATCAGCATGATGCAGTAAATCTAGCTCTCGTTTATTTGCTGGTAGTGGAGGTCCTCGCTTCATTTAGTCAGTTGATAAGCAAGACTTTCAGTCAGGAGTGGTAGCTGTGTCTTTTTGCTTTCACAGGAGCTCCCTAATGTGGTAGAGACAGGCAGCTTGTCCTTCACTTTCAATATAAAACTTCTAACTTTTTTGTTTTCAGTACTAGTATGTTGAAGAAAGAGAATGCTAATTTTTTATTTTTTTTTAAAGTCTCCTTTGGGCAGTGAGCATGGTAATTCTCAGTGGTTGCATATGTACAGCAGTACAGGCACTAAACCTACACATAAGTGCATGGACTTGCAGAGGAGTTGATGACAAGCAGAATTTTTCCCTCTGGCCCATGGAAACTGGCCAGGTGATTAACAGAAATTGCAAACAGGAGAACTGAATGTATTATTTAGAGGCCACTGATTCACAGCTCTGCACTCCTTCCCTGAGTGCCATGTCTTTATGGCTTGTGCACTAAATGAGTCTTCCAAATATTATTTTTGAATCTCCTAAAATTAATAAAGTTGCAGAAGTTTCATGCTGGTAAAGAATTCTCTATCAATTTATACATAAATCAAGCATGATATACATGGAACTGCACCTTCTGTTTTGATCCGTAATATATCCCTTTTTCTTCCATAATTACTGTAGGCTAGCTTTGGAATTTTGTTGTGGGATACTGTATTAATCACTTGATTAATATATCAATTAATAGATGAGCAATTTCTTGGAGGAGCTGATTTGTCAAACAGAATTTTACAGGTGTCCATATCTTTAATGTTAGATCTCATTGTGCAGTTGTGTACTGTGAGAGAGGGGAGAAAAGGAAGGTGTTATGGAGTATTAGATAACCATTTGTAGTAGGCTCTGGGATTCACAGAGTGGAAAAATGTTTTTGGAAGATCTAAAAAAGGTAAAATTGTACTATCTTGTTCTGAGAATCATTAACACACACGAGGTTTGAAAAGGGCATAATCTTTGTGCTGTGCACAATGTTACACAGGAACTTTGTAGCATGCTTTTGAAAGAGGGCAATTTTCTTAGGAATGTTTCTCATATTCTTAACCCAAATGAACTCTCAATCTGAAAAACTAAAACTGTGAACTGAAAACTGATTGCTAAATCCATTCTTTTTTCCTTCCTTCACCTTCAGTCAGCTTAGCAAGTACTTTTCTTTTACTCTGCTTGTATGTGAAATCAGTTTCCTATGCTTATGAGTACTTAATATGTAATAGGTTGCCTGTAGATGCAGATATGTTAATAAAATATGCTATTTGCACAGTTGCAGAATGTTATAGTTTAAAGTATTTAAGATTTTCAAAATCAATGGCTGTATGTCTACGTGGAGAAAACCATTAAATCGATCACTTTCTTGTACTACATAAAGAGCCACTAATCTGTCAGGCTAAGCCTGCTTAGCTGTGGTATATCTTGGTTTTCTTTCACCTGCCAGCAATTTCAAGCCTGATTGTTCAGCTGCAAATGGTGCAGCTCCTTGAGTGAAAAGTGTAGAGCTGTAACGGCAGGTGTTGAACTACACAAAGATGAATAGGCATCTTCCATCTGAAGGTGACTCAGAGGGATAGAAGGTCCCAGTACCATTTTTCTTTTTTTTTTTTTAATTTATTGATTAATAATATCAGATATTGGGTTAGATGAAACAAGAAAGTCACATAAAACGTAGACTTCTCATTGTAGCCTTTGTTATTTGATTCAGATAATTTAGAAGATGTTTATTTTATGACTTCCGTGGAAGGTAAGTAAGCTTGCTTTTAAATGCAGCAGCTTTAAAAATAGTGTGTTCTAAATAAAACCACTTAAAAATAGTGTGTCAGTGATGTTGATAATATTTTTAAACAACCTCTTTCCACTTTTTCCCATTTGCTTGCCCCTTGGAAAAAATCAGGGAAACAAGGTTTACTTGAATAGAAGAAGGCAAAATCAAGCTATAGTATAGCTAAATTTGGCTTGTCAAGTGGTAGGTCACCTTCTTAACAGAATTTTAAAGTATATACTATATTTGGAATTAATGCATTTTGTCTGTATATGTCTCTCCTGGTTTGAGGTCTAACACACCAAGTATGAGATGCTTGAGAATAGTGTTTAAAGTGGAATGCATCACTTTATGCAAAACAATTATTTGTGCAGACAAACAGAAACTGTGCATGCTCTCTGAGTAGCTTGTGAGAAATTTGCCTGAGCAGATTTTGAATGTATGAATACAAGGTGAACCTATCCAGAAGCATCTATGCTGTCTCATGAGAGTTTGAAAACTAAGCTCTGGATCCTAATTTTTGCTTTTGATACTTAGTTTTTATACAAAGAGGTGGTCAGATTCAATATCACTGAATCAAGCAGCGAATGGTTGTTATCCTCCAAGATGATATAGCCTTTTGCACTTTGTAGCAATCATCAATTGCCATCTCCTCTGCAGAAGATGCTTTATTTCATTTTGCAGCTAAGCGCTCCTTTGCATAACAAGCAGGAATACAGACAAAAAAAATAAATTGTCTCCTTCATCTTAATTCAGGGAAAGAATCACGTTTCTGGGGTGGTTTTTTTGGGACTTTTGGTTCTGTTTTTAAAGATGTATTTATATGAACAGAGCCAGTGTTTGAAATATTTTGATTAAGATATACTCTGCTTTCATCTGGATTAAATGTTTTCTTAAAAAGAGGAAACAAATGAAAGGGAAGTAGTGAGTATATTAAAAAACTTTGGTATGCTTTCCCAGTCCAGATGGAAAAATAATACTGTTTTAGTCATGAGGTTTCAAAGAGAAGGAGCGCTGCAGAGAAGCTGGATTGATGTAAGCAAGGATCTTTCATGTGTGGGAATACAAAGGTGGCTTGAGTGGAGGCAAGAACTGCTGGAATCTTGATTTATTCACATTTACACAGTTGTGTGAACAACAGACCTGTGGACAAACAAGCTTGTTCTCTAGCATACAATGGCTTCTTGTTCTGAGTCTAGGAATTCTGTAAGTCATGGAACAGCAACATGGTAGCAAGGGTTCTGTAACTGCCACTGTTCCCAATGTTTGAATACTGGAGTTATCAGGAATTAATTGAAAAGAGTGGTAGGAAACAAATAGCTACCTACAAATAAATAATAAATGCTGTTGTGTTTGAGTACAAACTTACTTAAAAATACAGAAAATTGGCTTCTTTGACTTAAGGCTGTTGTTAAATGAAACTTCATGCTTTAAAGGAAAAAAGTTTTGATGAGTTAAATGCCACAGCACAAAAGTATAGTTCAATGCCATATTTCCATATGAAACTAATCTCAGGGGACAGCTTTTGTAATCATCTTCTCTTGGTGTTAACAGAAACAATTTCTATTCACTTTTTTATGAAGAAATGGTGGAAAACTGAAAGAACATCATGGGATGCAAGAGTACTGAAATCAGTGCTGTTAATCTTGAAGGCTTTCCATCCTTTTGAAGCTGGAAATGTTTCAATGTTGTCACATTGCTTTGTCTGCATATTTTCTGCAGAACTGAAAAAAGAGACTGAAGAATGATAAAAATGGGTTAGAATCAAAAACAGGGGCACAGGCAAGCACTGCCATGGGGTGGTATCCAGCCTTATGTTTGGTTCCTGAATTTCAAGCTGTCTTCCCTTCTATGTGGGCTTATCTTGTTTGCAGAATATATATGCCTGTATTAAAAACACCTAGGATCACTAGATTTTAAATTTAATTTCATATTTTCTTTGTTTCTAGAGGAAAACAATGGACATAGGGCTATACAAACTGTTTGTGTTGAAAGAGAACTCCTAATCCATATCATCTGGTCCCCCTGTTTTAGCAGGACTGACACCAATATATTCTTACACTATTTTGAAGCTTAGTTCCTTGTCTGGGAAAGGTCCATGATCTTTAAAATTTGGTGTTTATGTTCAGTCCTATGGCTTAAGTCGATTACTTGACCTGTCTTTATTGGATAGATAACTGACCTGCTGTTGGCTGTGTCTGTCCTTAGGGTTCTGGAGGAAAAGTTGCAATAAATTCAACAGGTACTGTTGTCTTTTCAGGCATTACTGAAAAGTAAGTTAGAAGAGAAGTTATAATTCAAAAGGTTTAGTACTGGCATTCTGTTTAATTTTTCCTACGCCACAATCTTCAGGTCTAACTGTATGTTGGAGATGCCACATTTTAATATTTTTCTTTCACAAAATCCAAAACCCTGAAAGGCAATACAAGGAGTATTTATATAGTTTAAAACAATACTGTTCTAAAGATGAAATTCTTGCACGTTGCACATTGATTCAGTACCTGGTTTTAGGCATACCATGGCACAGTGGTGGGTGTATCTCCAAGCTGGGCTCCTAAGTGTGGTACCCTATGTGTAGAGAGGATTAGAGTACGTACTCCAAATTTGTGTCCACACTGCTTTAAAAAGCCACCCTGAAAAGCCCTGCCTCGTGACACAATCTCTTGCCTAGAACAGTTACATTGCTTTCAGATCAGAGTTTTGGAGTAGAGGGCGAGATTTAATGTTTGTGAAGCTTTTGTGTGGCATTTAGGCATCTGCAAGTGAGATGTTCAACACATGGGGCAGAGGAAATGCTTACAGGGGATGCTGAGGAGAGAGGAATGGGTTAAGATGTGTCTTTCAAAAGGAGATGACTCGGGAAGAAGGGGGGCACCTGAAGGTGCTCAGCATTCATAGCCACAACTCATGCCACAGAGTTGTCTGGAAGTGCTTTTGTGCAAGAAAGCTCAAGTGAGATGCTTTCTTTTCATCCTCCCTCTGCGTATGTCCGAATAGCCCAAATCTTAGAACAGTGTTTGGAAGAAAATGCACACTGAAAGTTTGTCCTCAGGTTTTGAACCAAATTTCGAATCTTCCCGGAGAATACCCTCCCCATCAATCCCGTTTGAGTTAGTAAAAGGAGCTGTCTGTGTTATCTGTCATTAGAAACATTTTGCGTGTGGTAAGGGAGGCAGGTTTCGAGTTCCCGGGTGAAGCTGGAACTCCGTGATCTGCTCTGTTTCCCGCCGGCGCTGACGTTTGCGATCAAGCCCGGTTCGTTCCGCTTCAGCACCGCGGCCAGCGCCGGAGCGCCCGTCCCGCAGCCGCTCCCGCCGGGGCCGGAGAGGGGCGGTCCCCCTTGGAGCACATCCATCCCCCTGCCAAGTCCTGCGCCCGGCTCGGGAGAGAGGCTGGACGTGACTGGGCGAGATGCACTTGGAGCTCATAAAGCTATCTGTATCCTGGGATATATCAAAAGCAGCGTGGCCAGCAGGTCAAGGAGGATGATTGTCCCCCTCTACTCCGATCTTATGTGACCACACCTGGAGTACCGCACTCAGCTCCGAGTCCCCAGTGTAACAAGGACCCGTTGAGCAAGTTCAGAAGAGGGCTACAAAGATGCTCAGGGGGCTGGAGCGCCTCTGCTGTGCAGACAGGCTGGGAGAGTTGTGGGTGCTCAGGCTGGAGAGGAGAAGACTCCAAGGACACCTTATAGCACCTTCCAGTACCTAAAAGGGGTCTGCAAGAAAGCTGTGTAGGCAACGTTTTCCAGAACCAGGTTCTCACTATAAACTGAATCTTCAAAGTGCTGAGCATCCTTAGTTGGAGTAGGAGATGAGGAGCAGGAGCTCAAGAGCTCCCAGGTGGTGCTAGCATTCTTCAAGATTGGGACTAAACAAACTGATACTTTCAGTATACCAAAAATATCCAGATGTATACTCTGCCTTTCTGTTATGGCAAAGTACTGCTCATAAAGATTATAGTTGTAGCTAGCTCTCATGACTGCCATTGAAGGTCTTCTATTTTGAGGGGTATTTGAAATCACTGTAAAAAATATTCAGAATTAAAATTCAGCGTATGACTTCTCTGCCAGAAGCTGCTAAATGTTTAATTCGAGTTTGAGAAAATCTATTAGTATGTTCTCCCTTTTGTTTAGAGAGAGTAAAATTAATGATTTTGTTTTTTTTTTTCTGCTCTGCTTTTTATTATCTTATGTATATTTCTCTGCTTATTCCAAATCTATGCTTGATGCATCTGAGGCCAGATTCACTTCTGTTACAGACAACTCTAATTTTCATTGTGCATGACTGTAGCCTTACATCTTGATTAGTCTGGAGTGTCTTCTGCAGTGCTGTGAGATCCAAATCTGATCATTAGATTTAATATGAGATTATTGTATACTGGACATTTATCCTTGCAAAATATGCAGTTCATGTAGCAGTACTTCTGTAGACTCATTGAATACAAAGTCACAGCAGTCATGGGTTTTATTACTGTACCATGCTGACACGTATTTTCTGACTTACTTTTGTCTGGTACTTGGTTAAATTATACTCCCTTCTGGTCAGTATTAAAACAGATGTTTTAACATCTTTTGCTCCCTTTAGCTGTAAGAGGTTTTATGAGGTACACTTGCAGCTTTTTTTGGTAATGTGTTTTTGTTTTTTTTGGTAACGTCTTGCATGTTTTCTCAAGGTTGGGGGAAGTTTGCCCGCTTGACCCGTGCCCTCACAAGCAGCCGAGGAGTGCTGCAGCAGCTTGCTCCCAGCGTGCAGAAAGGAGAGAACGTTCACAAGCACTCAAGACTTGCTGAGGTAATTTTTTCTTTCCCCAGTAGGCTATAAAGAATGTTTTTAGCCTTTGCGGGTATGTCGTCCCTGCACAAGCCAAGAACTGTCGGTCCTCCCTAACCTGGGAATCTGGTACATGTGCTGTGAAATGTGTCCTGTGACAGCAGAAAGAAAAGAGGTGTCCCAAAGACTTCATGTAACCTAATTGCAGTGTTGTGTTCCATATCTTAGCAAAGTCTTAGAGAGGTGTTACTAAAATAATACTTTCTTGCTTAGTTTCCATTCTTCTGAGCATCTTAATAAAAGTAGGATCTTGGACTATCTACTTCTGCAAAACTGAGGTGACAAAAACCCGGTCCAGTACACAAGAAAATCCTGGAGAATCCATGACATGGTTATTCTCTGAATTAATTTATGTCTACTTACTTTTCAGTGGGATCCCAACCCTGCATTACCAACTGGTTAAAACCTATGTTTAAGTTACCGCTTTTATGGACAGAGCAATTGTAAGGTGCTGCAAGCAACACTGCAGACAGATGAGGGGAAAATGAAACCTTGTGATTTAAGTAGCCTCTCGAAGTTTTGAGATAAGCTCCAGGCAGAGAAGGCCCCTCAAAGCACTTTGGGTTTGAGGGCTTTCGCCACGAGGGGGAGAGACTGCCCCGAGTTTCCTGTAGCTGTCTCCTGGGCCAGTAGCAGGGTCTCCCTGATGTAAAAACACCTTGGGGAGAGGTTTGATATGGTGTTAATGACAGCACAGCCAATATACCATGGCAGTCCTGTGTCACTTCCTCCTGCGAATGCCATGGCAGCAGCTGTGACTTGACAATAATTCTTGATCTTCCTGTGAAGCTGGAAGTGTAAGGCATCGATGGATTCCATGAGGTCTCCATATACTCAGTTATACTGTACTCTGTTAGTTCTGTTGAATACGTCTTAGTTTCTATGCAAACTAAAAATCTCCTGTCTTGTTATCATGTATGATGGCAAAATTCCTGCAGACAGGATTCTACCTAGTCAGTATTTAATACAGAAGAACTCAAGAAGGGGAAACCAATTTCTGTTGGAAGCAGAGAAATATAATGAATTATACTAGCAGAGGGGAGGGACAGACATTCACATGGACACCATACTGCAGGAACACCATGTGATTAGCACATGTCCACCCTGAGGTTGCTTTAGTGTCCTGGAATTTGGAATAGTTTTCCTCCTAATCCTACTCAGGGCTTCATATCAAATAATCCTTTCTTCTCTTTAGATCTCTACCCTTGAATTTTCCTTAATGCTAAAAATGTAAGCAGCAAAATGTAAGGAAAAGGGTCTGAGTTTATTCTGTTTGGCAACAGTCTGGATGTCAGTAACTACATGTTACCGAAACTTTTTGCAAGTCCATGCACTCAACAAGTCTTTGCAAGTATTCTTATTGGCACAGCCAATTGATTCATTACAAATAATAAAGGGCAAGTGTATAGTTTACATGTCTGAAATGAGTTTCTTTAATTGCTGACTGAATATTGCAGTCATAATTTTACAAAGAACATTAGCCCCAGCTGTGATGTTAGGTAGCTTTTTTTTTTCTGCTGTAATTCCATTTAAGTCAATAGAACTACACCAGAGAAGAGTGCAGATAATCATACAGACAAGACCACTTTTCTTTATTTGAAGATATATGGGGTTCCAGGCTTCTTATTCTGCAAAGGTTTCTTGATAATATTGTGTATGGGATCTGTAACTGTTCCCTGTTGTACTTTCAAATATTTTTTTTCTTTTTTTTTTTAGTTCATCCCTGCAGTAGCCTATCTGAAATTTTAAAATTCATCCTTTTTCTTTTCCTACTCACTATGACATTTCACATCAATCTTGTTTGTGTGAGAAGGCTCCACGTTTATTGCACTGTTATTTGTATTACTCTTAGTTATTTATGACTTATATATTTGAATTTCTAGGGAGGCTGTTGTATCCGAGAACCTGAGTAGAGCAAGGTGTTGGAGCCTGCCACAACAGCTTACAATTTTCTATTGTTTATGAAACAGTTTAAGAAAGGTGTCAGTGACAGACTAACAGGCCATGGGTAATACAAGGAGTGTCTGTGAAGCTTCAGTCTCTGACTTTCGCCAGTAGGCATAGATTTTTTTTTTTTTTAGCCTGACTTCTCTAATAGCAGTCATATGAAAACTACTCAATTTAATTATGCAATTAACACAAGGGTGTTAGGTAACTGTGAGACTACATTTTGCAATAGGAGTTTGTAAAGTAACTGATGCATTTCTGTTGCTTAATTGCCAAGTATAGCTGATTGTAGGGATGGTTCTTCCTGGTCACTGCTGAATGAATTCACTGTCATCTGCACCTATGGTCTTAGCTGATGTGTTCTGCACCTTTGCCAGGCAGTTCTGGGCAAACAAGACTGTGTCAAAATTAAAAAAATAAATAAATATGATAGTTAGGAGAAATAAAAGCAGAGAAATTATTATAGTGTTTAGCAGCACTGCTTGAGAATGGAACTTCTGCCATTTTTCTTCTAACGTTGTTTACCAGGAACTTATAACTGGCATTAAAACTGCCAATCAAAATATTGAGGTTTAGCACCTAGCCCTTAACTTGGGAGCAATCTGTGTGGGTGCTTGGGAAAACAAAAGGGAGGGAGACTGAGAGGAAGCAAATAGGTGCAATTGAAAACATGAAAAGGAGAGATTAAGCTGGAAATGACTGAGGGTTTGTGTGTTAGCTTTTCTTTTGCCCTCCAGTCATACATTCTTAAAAATAAATAAATCATTTTAACCACTTTTGATGCAATTTATGACTCCTGACTTGGCTTATATTCGCCATTTTGTAAAAAAAATAGGATTTTTTTAAAAAAAATGTTTAAAAAAGAACACCCATGATGAAATTTGGCATTTCTGCTCTTGGAATAAAATTCTCCAGCGTTAGAGAGCTATTAAAGCATCATGGATCATTACCACAAATAATAAATGCAGATAATACAGCTGTATTATCTGATGAATAGTAAGTCACTGAAATAATACTTTCATTAATAAGTTTCTGAAATAAATATTTCTTTTACTATGATGAAACTGTATAATAGTGAAAAATCTTCCAAAACCAGAGCTATTTCATTTATTCAGAAAATTGTAGTAATCAAATTGTCCAGTGCACATGAATGGAAGCTCAGCATATTGGTTTGCATAGCTGTGTACATTTTCTTCATGATAGCTTTTATATCAATCTCTTGGGGTTTGCTTTTTTTCCTCTCCAGGAGAAATAGCTTCACAAGCAGTGTAACCACACCTGACTGCTTTGGCAAACCTGTCTCAGGTTGGCACTACTCTCCCTAGAGGCTGGAGTGCAGCAGGAGCATCTTGGAAAAGGGCAGAGGGTGCTTTGCATTGACCTGGGTTTGCTGGATGATGCAGAGAGAGTGGGGTTTATAGCTCTTAATCTCCAGAGGACCCAGGGATGGTGTGTGTTTGTGTGTGTGTAAGGATGGTGAAGAAACAGACTGAGTGTGGCCCTTGGCATGAAAAGTGGAGAAAAAGAGTTCTTGTAACTTCCAGTGCAGTGACCTGACAAAACTTTGATCTTTAGCACTAAGCTCTGTGGACCTCCTTCCATGGTTTCTGTGCAGTACTGAGCTCTTTTGTTGTGCTCTATGATAAAGGCAAATGCTTGCTCTCTGAGATTATTAAGCTTTGTTGTAGGTGAATTTCTCCTCCTTCAGTGAAATGAAGGATTTGGTGCTTTTGAGAGCTCTTGGCTGGCAGTGCCAGGCATGGGGAGATTTTTGCCAGTGTGCAAAGCAAGTTACCTTTGCTGGAAGAGATAGCTGTGATCTGGGGCAGTGCCCTTCTTTCACCTCAGGCTGTGAAATCATCACCAGCAGTGCCAGCAAGATGGGGTGCTTTTACAAAGGTGTGTGTTAGTCATGTAGTGAAAGTGAGCCCAGGCTAGGACTTGTAACCCCCACCCTACCCAAAACGAGGACTGGAGGCACCTCAGACTTGCTGCAGGTGGCTTTCCTCACCTGGTGAGTGATTGGAATCCCTGTGTCATTCCTCGATGCCTGTCTCCTGCAGGGCATTCGGGATTCATGCCCACAGTGCTGGTGTGCATCCTTCTGCAGGAGACAAACTAAAGCCATGGCCCCTGGTCTCCTTAAATAACCATTGCTAGGGCTGCACCAGAGACTCCAGGGGGGTAACAGAAGTTCAGAAGACTTACTAATAAGGTCCCTAGCTATTCAGATAGAGTATGTTTACTTTCTAAATAGAAGAGGAAGGAGATCAATCAATTATCAAGCCTTTTATTTTCCTCTGTTGTAGCCCTTGAATCTCAAACAAGTAAGGAGTGAGTGCTTTGTGTTTGGTGATGACATTTTAAAACACTGAAGCAGCAGTTTATTGTCTTAACGAGTTGGAACTAGAAGTCTGGTTTTTTTCTGCTTTCTGTTCAGTTTTACGTCCTTGCAGTTCCACTGGCTTTATTTTGATGTTTTTTTTTCTATTTACAGCAAAATAATGGGCACCATAATTTAGTCCCTTCTTTTTTATCAAACAGGGATTGTTCTTGCCTTTTCCTCTATTTGGGTATGCAGGTACACATTAGTATATTTTCCAGTAAATTTAGTTTTGTTGATGCAAAATTTCCACAAATTCTTGGAGTACAAAGAGAGTGACCAAAATGGAGTGCATTAGACAATTCTCAGTCTAGAACTTATGTATGTATAGATAAGAACCATCTAACAAGAGAAAAAAAAAATTTTTTTTCAGATTTTCATGGTTGAGGTTCCTGTGCTGATTGGAATAGTTACCAAAATATTTGACTTATTCATGTAATACCAGGGGCTAAAAAAATTAAGCTGTAGTAGGCCTGTGATTGCAGAAGAAGCAATTTATGCTTTCCTGCAGCATTTGAAGGGTGATGCCCTCTCCCCACACCGGTAAAATCTCAGCATTAGAACTGAAATCCTGCTAAATGAAAAATGTTATAATTTGATGGAGTTGCTTGAATTTGCTGATCAATTATTTCAGTGAATGAGTATTGCAGAGGACTCTCCTTGCCCAGTGAAGCAGATTTCAGGCTTAGGATGATCCTATGTTAGAGCTGCTGCTCCTGTAGAGCTTCATAAAAGCCAGGAGTAACTCATTGCTTTCTAGATGGTTCAGGTACAACTGCAATGTGCAAAAGGGAGGGTAGGAGATATTTGAAATATTGATTTGGGCTAGCTTTTGTTGGGAAATGACATCCCAGCATCTGTCACTGGGACTGCAAATAAGCCGTGACGGGAATGATGCTGTGAGCATGCACACACTCAGTACACAGCCTCTGCCTCTTCCAGTCACAGCCGTGACTTTTGGGGACTGCAAGGGCTGGCCAGTGCCTCCTGCAGGGAGAGAGGAGAGACTGCACCTGCCTTGTGCTGCTTCCAGCTCCTCTCAACACAGCACAGCTTAATTCCCTTTTTTTTTTTGGTAGTATGGAGAACGTACATGAATCAGGGTGAGGATCAATAGACTGCGTAATGCTGCAGTGAGCACATCTGAGTCCTAGTTGGGTCTGCAGGTGAAATGTTCCTTTCTCCTCCTTGCTATCATTCTAGAAACTCAGTGAAACAAAAATACTGAGTTCTCTTATTTTTTTAAATCGATTTTTTTTCAAATTCTTAATGCCTCTGTGGTAACATGCACGTCTGTCAGAGCAGGTCATGTTAATTCTCTTCAGGAGAACATACTGGGCTCAAAGTCAGCAGGCTTGCAATTCCCGTTCTCATTTACACATGTGTGAGGAACTGTGATCTGACAGTGTCTGACCCCTGTTGTGTACACGAGTAAGTGATTATGTGAGGTTCAAAGCAGCAGGGAATTTAATCTGAGATTATTTTGTCCAAGTAGAACTTTTGTAGCTGATTTTTTTTTTCTTTTGTCCCCTTTGGCTGAAACTGTTGGAAAAAATTTCACCAGTTCACAAAAAAAAAAAAAAAAGGAAGTAAAAAAGGCACTCAGAAAAGCCTGAAGATAAAATCCATGTATAAATAACTGACATTAAAAAAGTTGAGATAAAGAGCATGAAAGGAAGACATCCTTCTATTCTAGCTGTGTTGTCTTATCTTTTCCCAGAGCAAAACGGCCATTTAATTTCCTTCCCTGCTTCCTATTGCTCTGAGCTATGTGTAAATAAATGTGAAAAAGGAGCCATGCTCCTAAATACTTCTCACAGGTTCTGTGAGTTTGGCTTTGCCAAACACATTTCACTCAAGCAAGCCTTCATGTTCCTTTCAGTTTTCATTCATAACTCATCCAGGGTAAAATTAGCTTTAAAATTTAACTTCTCTTTATTTGGACACAGGTTTTTGATGTTGATTTCACCCTCGTGTATATCCATATATATAAACACATTCTTATGCATAGGTACATGAAAGAAACTTTAGTTCCCAAGGATTACATACATGATAAGACTGCTTTTGCAGCAGTGGGCAGAACTGGAGAGAGAAGAGACATAAAATGGGCAACACTGATTGAGACTGCAGTTATGCAAAACGGTGCTCAGCGTCAGCATGCTCTCAGCTTGAGGCCCAGGGTTTAAAACACATGCTGGCAGATCATCTTGTGCAGCAGTGCTTTTCTGAATTCAGACCTAACTACAGTATAACTCAACAGTGTGCCTTGGCAGGTCCCCTCAAATCCTGTGCTCAGTTTGGGGGCCCCTACAGCAAGAGGGACATTGAGGCATTGGAACGTGTCCGAAGAAGGGCAACAAAGGCAGTGAAGGGTTTAGAGAACAAGTTTGATGCGGAGCAGTTGAGGGAGCTGGGATTGTTTAGCCTGGAGAAAAAGAGGCTCAGGGGGGACCATTTGCTCTCTACAGCTGCCTGAAGAGAGGTTGTAGGAAGGGGGAGATCCATCTTAACTTCCAGGCGACAAATGACAGGACCAGAGAAAATGGCCTCAAGTTGCACCAGAGGAGATTCAGATTAGATATTAGGAAAATCTTCATCACTGAAAGGGCTGTCAAGCATTGGAACATATTTCCCAGGGAATGGTGGCATTACCATGCCTAGGAGTGTTCCAAAGGTGTGTGGATGTGGCACTTGGGGACATGGTTTGCTGGGAACACAGTGCTACAAAGTTAATTGTTGAACTCAACAATCTTAGGGGGCTTTTCCAACCTTAATGATTCTATCTTTCTGCTTTGATTCCACACCATCAGATTGTTAAGATATTGAACTTCTCTGATTGAAAAGGTGAAGTCCAAAATGAGTTTGTTGAGGCTAATGATGGATATCTTGGACCTGCACAGGCCACAGAAGAGGAAGAAAGGCCTGTGCATTCATGATAGATTGTAGTATAAGACTATTTCAGACATGGTGTAGTAAAGAGTTAAATAGCCAGTATTGAAAGAAAATGTGGTCCAGTGGTCTTGCTGCTGGACTGGAACTCAGTTGTGTATTGCTCCTGATTTTGCCATCAATTTCCATTTGCACCAGCCTTCCTGCCTATTCTTGCCCGTCATTTTTCTATCTTGTCTGTCTAGACAGCTGAAGGGGTTCTCTCTTCTCTGTTTGTCCTGGACACTCCACACATTAGATTAATTGTCAAAAAGTAATTAATGGCATTCAAAGAAACAACTGTTCCCAGTCTGATGCTGATTTGTGTAACAGAATACTTTTCTTGGCTTGCTTACCATTTGGTGGTGATAAAAGGAGTTAACGGATAGGGATTTTTATGAACTGTTGTACTGAGCTTGAGACTCTACAGCATGAAAAATACCATGAAAAAATTAAGCATGTTTTCTTTTTCCTCTTAAATCTCTCTGACTACAGGTATTGCAGCTGGGCTCTGAAATCCTCCCACAGTACAAACAAGAGGCACCAAAGACTCCACCACATATAATTTTGCATTATTGTGTATTCAAGACTACCTGGGACTGGATCATCTTGATTTTAACCTTCTACACTGCTATTTTGGTCCCTTACAATGTCTCCTTTAAAACCAAACAGAACAACGTGGCATGGCTAGTAGTCGACAGCATTGTAGATGTCATTTTTCTGGTCGACATTGTGCTTAATTTCCATACCACCTTTGTGGGGCCGGCAGGAGAGGTGATCTCTGACCCCAAGCTGATTCGCATGAATTACCTGAAGACCTGGTTTGTGATTGACCTGCTCTCCTGCCTGCCATATGATGTCATCAATGCATTTGAGAATGTTGATGAGGTCAGTATAACCACTCTCACCCATTAATTATTACCCAGTGGTTGGGGGAGGTGAGGGAGAGAAGAAAGAAATGTATGTTTTTAAATTTATTGTATTACTGTACATATGTCTCTGGTAGTCACACACAGCATGCACAGAAGTTTGCTTATGAGTCCTAGCCAGAAGGCTCATTCTTTAATTGCTGCTGTAGTTTTTGGTGTTAAAAATCCATGTTTATTTTACTTCTTTCTGCTTTCTCAGGGTTCAGGAGGACAGGTAGAGGCAGACAGCAGCACCTTTGTACGGCACTGAGGAAAACTGCTCCATCTGACTTATCAGGAATAGTTTGAACTGTGTGTCAGGACAGTTCCTCGGGGCAGGCTGTGCTTGCTTTCACTGTTGAACGCTCAGGGTAGTTCTGCTTATGCCAGTTCTTCACAGGAACAATTGGGAAGTAAAAAACACATTTCTTAGCTGCTTTAGTACACTATAGCAGGTGACAAAGAGCAGTGACTCACTGAATCGTCTTAGAGCACAAGAAAACACTGTGTGGATACCGGGTGATCTGTGCAGCATTGTTTTGCAACAGTATTTTTAGAAGAAGGTGAAGCAATTGAAGGTGCTTGTTTGATAATTTCATAATTAAATGAAAGGGTAGGGAGACATCTGGAAATGTAGATTCTTCCTTAGTTCTTCATTTCTCTGGGAATAGATCACAGTCCAGCAAAAGAACTAACATTTAGACACTTAAATCCAGAAAACTAGTATTTTTTAGCTGCTTGGTTTTTTTTTGGATCAGTCTGCCAAGAAAATATTCCTAAGGTAAATACATTAAAGTTCTATGCCTAAACAGTTCAGAGAGTGAATGAATTTTTAATAAAATCTTAAAGAAGATTCTAGCAGTCTGCTTTCTGGTTACATGCTATAAAAATGATCAGTTATGTGTCTGAGTTTGTGACACATGCTAAAACTGTAAGATACAGATCACAGAATGGCTGGGCTGGAAAGGGATCTCTGGAGATCATCTAGTCCAACCCAGCTGCTAAAGCAGACTCACCCAGAGCAAGTTGCACAGGATCATACCCAGGTGGGTTTGAATACCTCCAGAGAAGGAGAGAGATTTACATAATTACCTCATCAGGGCTTCGTATTAAAATTTTAGCCTATAAAATTTAAATTTTATGACTTCCTTTAAAATATTCCCATGATACAAAGGACAACCTAGCTAGCAGAAGAAAGGTATGCCAAGTGAAATATAGGCAAACCCAAACCCCATTACTTTTTTAAAAATGAGACACTATTTTTTATAAAATTTAAAGCTGTTTTCTCAATAACTTGAGGACAGGTATGAAAACTATTAAATGCAGTGGAAAAAATGTGATGCTATTTGATATTTAATTCCCTAGAAAAGTTTTTGTTTTATGTCAAACTACAGACTGAAATAACACAAATTAGATCAATCAAAAAAGCCTTGTGAGACCTGTCCTTAAGCATTTGTTTGTCATATGAAAGTATTTGTTTGTCTTATTCTTATGTGAATAAGATTATTCTGCAGGGCTTTCACATCTTACTTTGCTGTGACACTGATAGAGCAATGGAAGGAGTGGCCATATGTCAGTATCTGACATTTAGACAGAAAGAGTAAAAATAATAAATAAAATTTAAAAATAAACAAAGCAAGACACAAAAAAAAAAACCAAAAAAAACCAAACCAAGAAACAACAGACTGTGAAGGAAGCTTTTCACACCCACGGCAGATAGAAGCAACTTGGTGAAGATTTTGGTAAAGGAACATTTTTTGACTTTGGACTGGTGATGTGACTTAGAGAACATCGCTGAGGAAAATGTCTGTACCAGTGGCTATGACAGCCCTTGAACTCAGCACAGATGATTTTGGACTCATGGTAGCAATTCTGCAGAGAAATTCTTGTGTGAGTTTGCATTTCTGCAGGTTGTCCACCTCAGTGTTGCCTTGTAGCAATGAGAAGCTGATTGGTACTTCAGTTTTCCCCTGGCTCTTCAACAGTCTCCTTAATCAGTATAACAATATTAGTTTTAGTTATTCTACTACTGTGCCCAAGGAAAAAAAAAAAAATCAAGATTTTTATTGATGCTGTCTTTTCAAGACTGTTCATCTGCATTTCCCATAGTGGGTTCTGACATTTGGCTGGTCTAAATCATTGTAGAACCCTTAGAGCAGAGTTTCCAGTGGTGTAAATTGCCATGCTTCTGCTGAGGGCTCATAGGCTGGTTTATGGGACCTCAGGGGTTTTGCCAGCAGCACCAGCAGAATAACACAGAGCATATCAGGAGGGGGTTTGGGACAGTATATGCTAATCACTGTTTCAAAAACTGCCTGTAGAGGGAAAGATAACCTTTTATTAAAGAAGAAAAAAAAAAAAAATAAAAGCCACATTCAAGGAATTGTGAAAGCAGAAAATCTTTGCCTTTTATCTTTTTTTCTGTTTTGTAGTGCGTTCCCTTGTGGGTCAGCTCCCTTCCTTTCCTGCTGGTTTAAATTTAGCTCTCTCTTACCATGGATTATATACCATATAACTTCACAGCTGGATTAAATCAGGTGCCAGGCTGCCCTGCTCAACATGCAAATAACCAAAATGAACTGTTACCTGTGTGATACTTTAATTTTGCTAGAGGGAATTCCCTTGAAGCCATGGCACTGGAGTTGCTCGCTGGCCATGGCTGCTGCAGGAATTTTGTGTTGTTGTTGTTTGGAAGTCCTAATGAGAGTATTCTTTAAAAAATGGCCAGAGATTAAATGATACCCAGTGTCAACAGCAGTGATAAAATGAAATGAGGAATATGAATTACTATTTTCCTGGTCTGATGTTTTCCATATATGATTGTAAACAGGAGGAAATAGAAACCAGTCTTTGCTGCAGTCCCTAAAATGAAGGGGAACAGGGCCAGGTACTTATTTTTCTGTCTGCTGTCATTCTTGGTTTGAAAAGAAAAAGGCACTGAAGACTCTGAGAATGTCATGGAGGAGCTAACTTGACAAGTCAATTTGTTCTTAAGAATGCTGTAATTACTGTGATGGAGACTAATTGATTTACAATGGACACAGGACCTACAGCACTGAATAAGTAAAAAATTGTATAGTAGGATATTGAGGGTTTTTTTTCCCCTCTGGGAAGTTTTGGGACTGTCCCATGACTTATCTCTAGATTAATAATAAAACAATTTTATCATCTTTAAAATGATCCACCAATTGTAATAGATGAAAGTTGATCAATATTTTTGGAAAGCAGATACTCAATTGAAAAAAATGTGGTATCAATTTTTTTATTTTTTTTTATTTTGAAGAAACTTTTTGTTTTGCAATTTACTTCATTATTCCATTATAAGATGTAAAAGAAAATATTTTCTTGAAACAAAATTGAGTGTGACTTCTGTGGTTTTCAGACAATTTCAGAATTCTTTGGGTTTGTTGCAGTTTGGAACATTAGTATATTTTCAATTCACATTTTTCAATATAATCAAAATTCCAGTTTCCTCTCTGCATGGTTGAGAATATTTTTGTCCATAAAAATAATTTGAATTCATTAACTATTAATCAATACAACTATTAATAACTACAATTAATTCAAGAGGCACTTAAGTATGAATAGCCACATTCTACAGATGGAAGAGGAAAGAAAAAACATTAATGTCTTTGTTCAAGGCTATATAATTATATAAGAGACTGATCTCAAGTGCTGTGCTCAAAGAGACAGTACAGCATTTCATATTCAGACATGAGCAGAATTCAACAAATGAAGAAATGAATAGCTGTAGAGAAATTTCTGTTGTTACCCAAATGAAAGTAAAGTCATGGATGTTTCTCCTGGCTTTTATATATGGGAAACGAATTATGCAGTTAAATACTAATTATTTTCTTGACCTGACAGAATTTCAACAGAAGAAAATATATCACTGATTGATGAATCAACTTAATGCTAGGCTTGAACTTTCTATTGTTAAAAGAATACATCATGCTGTAATTTAGTCTGAGTAAGAAAAGAAAATATTGGTCTAAAATTTAAACAGCCCTTGAAACATGTGGTGCTAGTCTCTTTCAAATTCGAATGATCAAAATAACATTTGTCAGTAATTCTTTACAGTAATTAGTATTATTCCTCACTTAAGGAAATGCCACCTACTTTGGGGGGATAATGTTATCTTTTTGTGTTCAGACATCAATCAGTAAATTTAACAAAAACCAGGCTTGAAGAAAATTCCACAATTTTTGCCAAGAACAGTGCAATTTAAGACTTTGAATTCCAAAGCATATTTTTGCAGTGTCAGCTTGAGCAATTTTATACTGTGGTTTTCGTCCATAATGCCATAAGATATAATTTATATCGGAAAAAATTTGACTTATTACATGTGATGCTGTTGTGAAATCTCATGGTAGGAGTGGAATCCAGTCATGTCACCACCATATAAATCTCTGAAATAGGGAGTTTGTCGTAGTAATTGCTATATGTGTTTGAGCAGAGCGCTGTGATCAATTGTTGGCTGATGCCAAATTGAGAACCATGTATCACTCCCTATTAGTTAGAATAGAGGTAGAAGATAAATAAATGCATAGTAAAAGATCATCAGGAAAGATGTATTCAATAGAAAATGATCTAGTGCTCACTTAAATGAATGAATGGAGAGAAGCTAGCATGTAGGCAAAGAAGATGTACAGCTTTGAAAGGCCAAAATTTATGATGATAAAAAAAAAGTCCTAGAAAAAAATACAATACAGAATAATAGAAGTAAATGAAGATAATTAGTGCTAAGTGTGGTGTAGCTGGAACGTAAACAGTGAGTTGAGAGAGGAAAAAATGAATGTGTTGCTGGTCAAATTGTTGGCAACTCTCTGAGGCAGTCCTTTTGCAATAGATTAATTTAAACCTTGTTAGTGGAATAATCTCTCATGCTAATACAAATTAGCTATCTAGGAATTACTGAAGTAGCTACACTGGAAAGCATGCAACTTCCCTTTATTTTTACCACTGCATGCAATAAGGGGCAAGGAATAAATTATCATATTTACAGTTTTATGGAATAAGCTGGGACCTATAAAGAAAGATTTTGGGTTAGATGAATTTTGCAAACTGGAAAATACAATTTTTAAAGTATTCTTAAACTGTAAACAGCTGAGTAATATGAAATCTGCTTGAAACAGTAGTTCACCACTCGTTTGAATCTGTCAATAAGGCAGTGCTGCATTTTGCATGTCAGTCTATTGCTAAATCTAGTAATGAATGAATAATTTTCTGTGGCTAATTGAAATTTTAAAGTAGTCATAACCTACTTTTTATGTAATGTCTGTAACAAAAAAACCCCAGCTGTGTATCATGGAGTGTGATCCAGGCATAGAGGAAATGTTGGCAAATTGTGGTTCTTGGATGAGATGAAAGTAGCCGAGGAGGGATAAGTGAGACCCTGAGGACTGGGTGACACCTACTGGGGCTTCTGGGGAAGGATCAAGCAATTGGGTTATTGTGCCCAGGTGGGACATGGGCCTTGGACTGGGGGTGTGATAGTGAAGGAGGGCTACTTGGTTGGGTGTCCCTGTCAGAGAAGCCCCTGAGAAACAGGACAAAGCCCATGGGAGGGAGGTGTGTGCTGGGGGCTGTAACCTGCCAGAGACCCTTGGAGCATGGCTAGGAGGGTCCTTGGTGTGGCTCCTAGGTGGTATTTGGAGCTTTAGAAGGAGCTTGGTGGCCTTGAACGGTGGAGGAAGGGGAATGCAGTGGAAAGGAAAAGCAGTGGTGGAGGAGGAGGGCTGCTTGTCTGACTTCTGTAAGTGCCTCTGCTCTGCAGCATGGCCCCAGGGGGCTACGCCAGGCAGGAATGATTCCTTAGCAGACAGGTAGGTGGAAGGAGTATTTTGGGAAAATGCAAATGGTATAAAGCAGATTCCTGGGGTAAAGTGCACAGCCAGGATATAAACCAGCTAGGCAAAAGAAGCAGTTGCTGTTCAGAGTCTGTTGGGGAATCAAGTGAAGGTGTCTCTTCTCTGTCTGCTTTGTTCCACATCTCACCACCACCCCACCCCCTGCCCCACAATTTTCTTTTTTTTTTTCCAATCTGAGTTTTTCTATCTTTCTTCCTTAAAAACCCAACCTCCGTACTACCCATCGCATGCGGTTTTTATGTTACCCTGTGAAGGGGCAGGCTGTCTTTTCCCTCCAGATCCTCAGTTTTCCAAATTGTGTTTATGTATAAAGGCACTGCAGAGCTCTCATGCCTTGGAAGACATTCAAGGTTAAATTCTCTCCTATGCTGTAACCCTGCTTCACGTGTTGAGTTTAATTTAATTCTGCTACCTTCCCTGGTCTTACCCAGGCTCATACACCTTGTGGTTCAGAGATGTGCTGATGGATATAGCCCCTACCAGAAGAGAATTCCAGAGCAGGATGTGTTGCTGTGTCCCTGTGCGGTGTTGACCTGCTCTGTAGGTGCTACTGAGGTTGTTAAGATGCCAATTGACTCCTCTTCTTCTGCACTCCAAATGTTCAGATGAGTCTTTCTTCTAAGTCACAGATAAGTAAGGGTATTATTGGATTCAGGGCTACTTCTTTGTAGCTTTGAAAGCTCTGACATGATCTATCATTCTGTTAAAGAGAGAATGGTAGTCTGCATAAGCTATTCAAACTGTATCGGGCTAAAAGAATTAAAACACTGAATTATGTTTTCAGTAGTAATGTATGGTGATAGTCTTTGTCCAAAAAGGAGAGCTAATTGAATATCAGATTCTGAATTATTTCAAAAAGCTGCTGTTAGAGCGAAACTTACACTGTGTATGTTCCAGAGATGGGCATCAGTTGCTCTCCTCTTCTCCCCCCATTCAGCACACTTGTATTGATCTGAGGCAGAAAGTCAGATGAGGTGACAAAGGGTATTTGTTTGAGTAGCTAAGTGGTTGCTCTGTTAGTCTATTTCATATTAGGGATGGAATTAGAATTGGAAAGATGGAGAGGTATTAGATGCCAGTAACACTAAATCTTATTTGTGTGTTTTGCTCCTTTGAGATAAGTAAAAAGCTTCTGGAACTGGCTGTTGCTTTGAATCAGAAGCATTGGGAAACAGATTGTTGTCTGTTTGGGTTAATTTTTTATTTGTTGCCACAGAAAGTAGGATTTCTTTAGGTTACTTGTGTTATCTTTATTCTTGTTCTTCCTCTCAATGTAAAAGGAAAATAGAGTTTGTCTCCTGGTTTAGTTGTTTTGGGTTTTTTTTTCCTGAGTGTGCATGTATGCATGTAAGGCAAGCATGGACATAGTTTTACAAATGAAAAATCAGCCTTCCCATCTCTTCCCCACCCTGTGCTCTTATACATTAATTATTGCTGTTTCTCCCCCAGTTCTAACCAAGCTCACAGATGTCTGACTAAAATGAGTTTCAGGAGTCCAGAGATCTGTTTTCTTCAGTGCTGAAAACCACAGCAGTATCCAGAGGGCTTAGATATTGATTTTGACCTGTGCACGCAACACTATCTCATCTCTTGGTTGCTAAATGTGGCAATCTGTAGGAAAGGTCATGTTCTCAGACCTAATTAAGAAAATCAGAGGAGACAAATGACGGAAATGTGTAGTCCTAATGATGACCTGACAGGGCTGCCAGGTTACTGCAGATAGGCAGAGCCGGGCTGTGGCATGGCTGACTTCAAATAAAGTGTCAAGAAAGAAGGCAGGGCTTTCTGTGGCTCTTGCCTCACAGTAGTGATAAATTTGGTTCATTGCCTCCCCTTTTGGAATAAATAATTTATTTTTTTTTGTCTGTTTCATTCTCTTTCTTTTAATGGTTAGCTTTTAGTCTCCTGCATCTCCTTTTAATTGAGATGAAGTCTGAACTTTAGCAGTTCCACATGAGAGCAAAGTGCTGGAAAAACTTAGGAAATATTTGTGCCAATACTGAATATTTCTCTTTTTAAAAATAGGTAGTAAGTAGGAAGTAAAGTATTCTTCCTTTGAGCCTAGAAAAAAATCTTAACACTTGGGTTAAGTGCATTTTCTTTCTGTACATGTAGAATGTGAATAATGGCCTAAAAAGTGAATGCTGTTGTGTATATTGGATCTATTGCTAAAGTACTTGTGCTACCAAAGCTATAGGAAGTGGGGTTAATGTAGCATTTTAGTTATTTTCTGCAGTTGTTCATGCTACTTCTTGTTTGGAATGGAAAATTAATTATTTCTCATGTTTTCTTTGGGGGGGCAGGTGGGGTGGCCTCAGCTACTTTTTATGGCTGTTCTTTAAACAATTAGTATTTTGATTTTTTCCTAGGTGGACTTTTATTATTCAATAAATTGAATTGAACTGAATTTTGCATGGCAAATGAACAGCAGAAACTGTTTTTGTCTGTACAGCATCTATGACTGTAGTGTCCACTGTTACTGTTCTTGGGGACCACAATGACACAAGTAACAATAATTGCTTTGCTTACAGCTCTTGTGTTTTCACAGTGCCTCTGTCTCTTTTTCTGGGTGTGGAAGTAATAGCATAAATCCTAAGCTGTCTGATTGAGAGGTAGAGCCAAAACATGGCTATCCTGCCTCCTGTATTTGGAAAAAAGGCTGCTTACATGGCTGGGGTACCAGTGTAAGACAAGGGATGCACTCACAGTAGATTAGATCTTGCAGAAAGCAAGGAAACACAGAAGGAAACCTGTGTAAATGTGCAGAGTATATGGTGAGGAGGTCTAATTAATGACAAATTATACATGGAAATTTACTTTTGGCAGTATTTAATGGACAAACTTATGAATCATTTTCTTTGAATATAAAATACAGGCACTGCTTTCCCCTGTGACTGAGGCTGGTCTGTTTTTCTGGTTTTTGGGGTGCAGTTCTTCTCTGCAATGAATGTGTAAAAGGTGAGGGAGGGGAAGTGGTTGCGTTTATGGTTATTTTAAGGGCTTTTGTCATTCAGCTCTGCTCAGTCAGTGGCTATGGAATTATTTCTGCAGTGTCTCAGTGCCTTGAGCTTGCCCTTTGGTTTGGAAGAGACTGGCTACACTTTCTTCCTTCTTTATGCAGCAGCCATCACTGGCAATGAAAGTAAACCTGCCAACCTATGAAATATTTATCAACATCTATATACAGGAATCAGCAGTAGAATTTTTTTAGTTTCATTCAGTTGCTTCAAAACATTTGTAATATAAGTGTGTGTGAAAATCAGTATTTTCTGACATACTCGACCAAGCACTGCATATTGAAGTGAGCATTGCATCCAAGTTGTCTCTGTAGAAAAATATAGTAAAAATGTACTGTGTGCCTATTCTGGCCATATAACAGGTTTTTTTTATTATTTTTTTTTGGTGGGGTTTTTGGGTTTGTGGTTTGTTTTGGTTTTGTTTTTCTGTTTTGTTTTTTTTTTTTTTTCATTTTTTGCATAGCCTCAAGGATGTTTTCTGTTGGATAGAGTACTAGTAGTTGCAACTGTGTTGGGGTAAATCAGACACAGGTAGAATTGCATGGAGTATTACTTAGTCTTGTCCTTTCCCTGGCTGCCACATAGATATTCCTTATGGTGACCCTTTAGGGCACAGCACCTGGGGATGCCTGCTTGGGACCCGCAGTGCCATTTCTAGCTCTTTACGAACTGAGGATTTTCTATTTCCTTTGGGCAGAAGAATCTCTGGGTGTTGCTTCTTCTGCCTCTCAAAACTGGCAGGAGCAGCAGACCAAGAGGGTGGGACACACATCAAGAAAAATAAATTGAGTTCAGGCTCCTTTGCGTGACATCATCGAGCCATCTGTACGATAAAAGCATAAAAATAATCTGCACTGATAAGAGCATTAAAATGGACAATAACATAAAAGTACAGTTCTATTTTGGAAAGTGGTAATCTAAAATTGTCAATTTTTCAATCCAGCAGATCTATTCCAGTGAGCATTAAAATATAACTTGCTAAATCTAGTGCCAAAATGTACTGATTTAAAGTATTGCAGGACTATCTGATTTTTTTTCTCTACTTTATCATCTGTGAAAGTTTATTAAGTTTCTGTTGTTTGTAACCATTTGAAATTCTTCCACTTAGAAATTTTTAAGAGTTATATGCAGAATCATTTCCCTGTGCAGTTCTTGCTCTTGATATTGATCCATTCAGGATAGACAAATCCTTTCCTTTGAGGAAATCAAACAGAGAACACTGTTAACACTGAAAGAAAAATAATTTTTTTTTTTTTTAATAGAGCTCATTCATTTTAGAATCTCATTGACAATGCAGTCAGGTAAGTATAAGGAGTAATTTGAATATTAAGTCTGTCCTTCCAGTGCAACCAAATCAAGTATATATTTTCTGTAAATAGTTAAGTTCTTAGTGTGTAAACAGCCTAACTCTCTCTATCTCTGCTCAGAATTTGACAGAATCAGTTTCTCCCACATAATGCAGTTCAATCCCATTTAATTTTTTTAAATAAAATTTCTTTTAGTGAATTTCACAAGGGAAATTAGGATAAGAGGACATTTGTCAAAAGACTTTTAAAATCTGATTTAATGTATTTTAATTTGTATTCCCATTTTTCATACCAAATTTCTTGAACTCCTTTTCAGTGATTCTTTCCTTTCCCCAAGTATTTCTAATCCTTGAATCTTTTAAATTGCTAATTTTTAATTAAGAATTAACCAAATTCTAAGTGATCAAGTCCTTCCTAAACCAATATTATTTTTTGGCTTTGGTAAGACTGTTGCTGACAAACAGCATTTTTAGTTGTTTTTGTTTGTTTTTTTTTTTTTAATTGCAGGGATATGTTTAATTTGAGGAACAGGTTTTGCACCACTGCTTTTCAACAAAAATATAACAGTTTTCTCAGATGTTGGGATGGAGATTTTGAAGTACTGTGTGATTAAAGGGCTTGGTTTTGAGACTGAAGCTAAAAGAGCACAATTGCTGGAGACCTCTCAAAATGTAAAAAAAATTAGTGTTTCACTGCTGAGGTTTGTAAAGAGAAAAGGGAGAAATGGGAATTGGTCCTGAGGGAAAAGGCAAGAAGG
This sequence comes from Parus major, assembly GCF_001522545.3. Lineage (NCBI taxonomy): Eukaryota > Metazoa > Chordata > Aves > Passeriformes > Paridae > Parus > Parus major. Next base: position 22,044,465 of record NC_031770.1, read on the forward strand.
CTGTCTGGTAATGTCAGGATATTTAGAATGCAGAGACCAAATGCACCTGTCAGTCCAGGACTTGCAAATCCAATTCTAAAATGTGGTTATAGTTTTTTGCATTTTCCACTTTGCTTTTCCTCTCCATACTGAGTGTTCAGAAATACCTGCTTTCCTTCCCCTATAAATTAAGGCCTTTTGTGTCATATTTTCAGAATTTCCATTGAGGCTTTGCTCCAGTAGTTACAAAACAGATCTGGGTATGGAGTGAATGGGAAATGAAAATTTACTTACTTTGTGTAGAAATTTTTGTATCAGTGACTTGTAAAGTTTGGCATATGTATTCTTGAAGAGAATAGTTCACTTGCTCCCTTCTAGATTTCTGCAAATATTTCTGATTTTAAGGAAGGCTGCTTTTTTATCTTTTTTTTTTTCTCTCTCTCTCTCTTTTTTTATTCCCCACCCCCTGGTTGCATTAGATCTTGTCCAGATACTTAATAGAAATTGATAGTGTGTTCCCAGGTAACAAATTACATCTGCCTCTGAAAATGAGTCAATGTAATCATGACAAATTTGTGAAATAAAGGGAAAATATATTGCTGCAGTCCTGGGGAACATGAGTCAATATACTTTATGTAATTATTTAATAAAACATCTTTTCTAGTGCATTGAAGCAGCCTAAGATACTGAGGCAGTTGTATTTATGCAGGAATAAACAAACTTCCAGTAAAAGCTGGTGACCAGAAGTATGCAATTATGCATTTCCAGAAATACTCATTAAACCAGTCTGCTTAAATTTTAATCAGACTTCTATGTATGAAACAGCCATGGTAAGAGGAAGTAGGGAAAAAAAGGGAAGGATTTTCATGATAGGCTATTCAGATGGGTTTGAATTTTTATATTTGGCTTCTTGTGCAAATCTGTATAAAAGTTAACAATACAAAATCCTGCATGCTGTCTTAATTCTGTTTTATGGGAGCCGTATTATTTTCAGTACAGAAATACTGCATTGATATCAAAGCTGTCATAAAAAGGATGTAATTTGGGGATTAGTGGGATATTTGAAATATTTAATCTTTGTGTGGTTCATATGAGAAATGTCAGAGGACTGATAGTGCATGAATTTGTATTGGAAAGTGAAGTCATAGGAAATGCATTGTAGGAAATAGGAAAACTACAAATTGCCAGGTACTTCCAGTATTTTTTGGTCTTCCTTATTTGTCTTTCTGATATGTCTGAGCTAAATATTGCTAAATATATGTTAAAAATATACCAAACTATGATAAATATAGTGTTATATCTGAGACTTTACATATGACGTGTTGCGTAAGAATTCACACTGGATATGCAATAGACAACCTGTCTGAAGTAGTTACAAAGTAGTTTGTAGACCTATTCAAATAATCTGAAAAGGGAGTTCAGAGTGCAACCCACAAAATGGTAGTGGATGAAGGCAAGAGTGCATGTATTCATTCCTGGAAAGGGTCACTAAGCTTTTTGTGTTTGAGTTTCTCTGTTTGCTGGTGACTATCTGGTTTTTTACAGATCACCTTGTTTCTCTGGAAGATTCAGTTATGAATATTGTTGCTTTCACATGAAGTTCTAATGCCCGCTGTGCTTTATCCTTCCAGGGCATCAGTAGCCTCTTCAGTTCCCTCAAAGTGGTCAGGCTGCTCCGGCTGGGCCGCGTGGCTCGGAAGCTGGACCACTACATCGAGTACGGGGCGGCGGTGCTGGTGCTGCTGGTGTGCGTGTTCGGGCTGGCGGCGCACTGGCTGGCCTGCATCTGGTACAGCATCGGCGACTACGAGGTCATCGACGAGGACACCAACACCATCCGCACCGAGAGCTGGCTCTACCAGCTGGGAGAGTCCATAGGAACCCCCTACCGCTTCAACACCTCAGGCTTTGGGAAGTGGGAAGGCGGGCCAAGCAAAGATTCGGTCTACATCTCCTCGCTGTATTTTACAATGACCAGCCTCACCAGTGTGGGATTTGGGAACATCGCTCCGACGACAGATGGGGAGAAGATCTTTGCTGTGGCTATGATGATGATTGGCTGTAAGTATTAGAGATTCTGTCTTTCTCATACGCAACACCAAATAGCTGCATATCATGAATGCTGATTTCCTGAGTACATCTGGAATCCTGGGAAATGTGATGCAGCTAAAAATAATTTTGGTGGCAATATGAGTATTACACACTTCCTTACCGGTTAGGTTTAAATAACAAATAGGAGTATTGTTGTGACAAAATTCAGTCATTTTGGATTCTGTCCATATCCTCTCAGTATGCTCTTGTAAGTAAACCATGAAATGCTTAAAGCCTGAACTGTTAAGAATTAATGCACCTTTTTGCCTCCATTTTAGTATGTGGCAAACTCTTTTCATGTCAGAGAGCTGTATACATTTGATAAGTGGGTCAGAGTGTGGGAGGAGGGCTGGGAGCATCATCTAAGAGAGAGAGAACTGGGACTCTTTAGGAACCACATACTCTGCCATGGGCTGAGCAACAGACATATCCTGAAGCAAGGGGGGTGATGTTGTCCTTGGGCACCTCTGGCTCAGACATCCTTGTTAGAGAGGATGCATGTTGCCAAGCTGTCCAGCTTTTGGCCATGTTGTCATTTCAGTGCAGAATCCCCATTCAAAGGGCCTGGAGAGCTACTTGGAGTTAAGAACCACATGGTGGCCACTGTTAAATAAGGTCATTGTTTTCTAGATGAGGGTGGAGCTTGAACCAAAATAAGAAAAAGAAATATCTTCTTTGTCTGTGGGAAAACATTTCATTGTATGGAGAAAGATAGAAGCTTCTGTATGGTAATATTGCATCCAGAGGAGAAGGTCAATACTTGAAAAGCAGAAAATTAAAAACAAATACATAATGAAAGTCAATTAGCAGCACAGTGCCTGTTGTAGAAATGTGAAACTTTGATTCTGAAGTGTCCTTTTACAGCAACACTGAAGTCACAGACTGAGATTAGGTGTGCAGTGCTAAGCCTGCTGAAGGTTTGTGAGAAAAACTATCAAGAGAAGCATTGTTGATCACACAGGGTTGGGATATTTTAGCTATAAAAATTGTCAATTCTGTTCTTCTAGCTTTTTCCACTGCCAAGAGTCCCATCATCCTAATAAAACACCCTGTAGGAGAAGGGAAACTTTTATAAAACATGGATAAAATTTTGCAGTTTTCTCATGAGAAGGTGCATTAGACAATGTAGTGGTGTAGGACAAAACAGGCTTCCAAACATATTTCCTGATGAAGGTGACAGTTTGATTGGATATATCCTGATCTTTGGCTTATTGTTATGACCATACTAGCTGGAACAAGAATAGCTAGTATTAATCAGTATTATTATTATTTAGTACTACGAATAATGATTAAGCATGGCCTTCAAAAAGTCATGAATGTACATGGGGTTATTTTGGACTTGCACCTGTTCCAAACTCTTCATATGACAGTGTGGCAGAGAGAAACTGAATTTATGCAAAAATAATGTTGATTTAGATGATCAGAAAGAAATTGATAACCTTTCTTTTTGTGTGTTTTATTCTCTGCTCATTTGAATAGCAATAAGTGCTGTGTCAAAAGACTAGTGGCTTAAACAATGCTGTGGCCAGCTAAGCTTACAGTCACAATTTCATTAGCAAGATCACCTTTGAAATTTTACCTTATCTTTATTTCTCAAAGAAACTAACTTTTCTGGAAGTGGTGAAGGTGAACATGTGAAAATGTTTTCAAACCCCACCTTTCTTGCATGGGCTGTATGTGAGGCTGCCCTGCTGAAAGTCAGGGTGGGAGTGGATGGCAGGGGCTTGCCCTGGCACTGGTGGGAAGAAGCTACAAAGAAGCTACAGCTCTGTGGGTCCTGGATCCATTCAGAGTCACAACACTGCCTTTGCACCCTCCCTCTGATTATTGGTATCGATGGTCTTGGCTTTCGTTTGCTCCGTGTGCTGTGCCTCCATGGTGTGGTAGGGACACTCAAGAGCTGCTTCCCTGGAGTGCAGAGGTTGGCATCAAGTTGAGGACAAGGAAGAGTTTACTTGTAGAAGGGTGAGTTCTTCCTGCTCAGAATTTATTTTTAATACAATGGATTTGATTGTGCAAAGTTCTTGTACCTCTGTGAAAGGCTGGTCATGATATGTACATTGCCAGGTGGTGTGGTGGCTTTGCAAGGTTTTCAGGTCCTTGTTTCTAGCAACTTGGGTTCTAGTTTTTGTTCTGGTTTAGTGGCTCCGTATCTGGAACAGTTTCTGAAGAAGAAAGGTGTGAATAGCAGTGATACTTTTTTCTTTGATCTTGGATTGTTGTCTGTTGAGCCTGTGTTTCTGAAGAGGACTTGCTGTGTAAACAAGTGTTTTTAAGAAGTGCATTGCTGTCATTTCCACTGGCAAACTAACTGAAAGGTTTGTGCTACAGTCAGCACTGGCCTGTGGTGACATCCAAACGGGGTGTTTGTGTCAGAAAGGCTCAGAATATTAGAGATATTTGAAAGCATAAGCAGTTCATAACTAGTGTCCTTCCATGTGTTTTAATATGCTTATGCCCAGAGAGATGGAATTAGACAAAATTTGGTTTGCCTTGCTGCTCAGCTTCAGATATGTCCCCTTCTGCTCACTGGTTACTCCCTCTGTAAAGCTGATCCTGTGCATAATTTAATTTGTGTTGCGTGAACTCTTTGGAGACACACTGACCACTAGAAATAGTTCTTTGCTGTGATATGAAATAGCTGTTTAAAAAAGTAGGTTAGACCATTTCCATTTTCTCTTTTATTCAAACTTTCATCATGGTAAATAATAAATCCAGGTAACTTTTAATTAAAAATTTAGAAATATTTTAGTGAAGTTGTCATGGACCAGTGGGAATTTTGGCTGAGTTGAATGCAAATGTTGACCCAGTAAAAAGTTTAATGTATGTAGCTTGTGGGAGGAGTGGGTACATCCTATTAGCACAGACACTGGGAAGGCATGATTGAGGTGAATAAGCTGTGTGTGGGTACTGAGCCTGTGGGGCTGACTTTGTTGGTTGGGTTTACACCTGGGGCAAAGTTTAAGAAAGCATGGCTTTGTCTCAGCAGCCCTGGTTTCTGCTTCAGGGCCTCCTTCTTCAGGGAGGTGTTCCTGTGCTCTCAAAAGGAGCCATGCACATGCTGTCCTACTGACCTCATTGTGGCTGCAGTTTTCAGAGAGAAAGTGTTTTGCTGTTGGTTATTTTGATATGGGAAGGTGAAGCCCCTAATTAGATTTGTGGGGAGCTGTGGCATACTCCTAACCCCAGGGATGTTTTGCTACTTCTTCAGTTCCACTGGAGGGGGTAGGTGAAAATTGCTTTTGATTCTTGACCTCAAATAGTGCACATCTGCTTGGGAAGATTAAGTTATTTTAAAATAGAGATGAAGTACTCAGTGGCTGCTTTTAATGATTTCTGTTCTGTGGAAGCTTGTGTTTCGTATTACGGTGTAGCTGCTTTTCCTGAACATATGGTGACTTATAGTTTTGCAAAGCAAAAAGCAAAATATCTTCACATCTGTGAACTGACCTGCATGGTTTTGCCTCACTTTCTTTATTGAGTGTATGTGTGTGTATATATAGAGAGAAGGATGAGTATTACTATGGGAAGTAAAAGCAATTAACTGCTCAGCTTCATTTTAAATGAATCAAAACATATTTGCTTATCCCTTTCCACAGATGGCCACTAAATTGCTAATTAATAGGGAATATGTCTACAGACAAATCTTTCAGTGAGGCTGACGTTACATAAAACCAGGCTTAAAACCACTGTCTGGGTCTGCAGAAAGACATATATTTTTCCTTTTTAATACTTGAGGAAAAAAAAAAGCTGTTTCAATTTTTGGTTTCTTCCCTGTGGAGACATATGCCTAGAAATTACAGTCTTTATATATTTTGCTCAGTGATTCTGTCAGGCTGGGTTGGGTATTGTTTATTTTTCCTAAGCACTAGCAGAAATCAGAGGACTTTCATTTGCAGTTTTTGTATCTGGGCACTGTGTCAGCAATCCCCTAGCTATGCAGGTGGAGTAGGGATGAACAGTTCTAAAAATGCTTGGCATTCTTGACTTTTGACATAAAATAATACTGATGGATGCTTGCCTATTTGGATTTTTAGCAATGGAGCAAAATCCATAATTTTGGGAGTCTTTTGTTGGTGTTCTCAGTCACATTCAAAGATGCAACTTTTTGAAAATTTTCAAAATTGAAAGAGCTTTTGGTGCCTGTTTATGCTAAATTCTCCTTTGTTAGGTAGGAAATTACTGGAACTACAGGGCTTGACTCGTCCTAACTATGAAAGGCACATGTTTGAATGCTAAACAAAATCATAAATTCCCCTGTGAATGCTATACTTAGACCAGATAGTGAGAGGAATCATGGAAAGAGACAAAAGTAGGAGTTAAAAGGTCAGTCTCATGAACATGCTTGTTTACATACTGTGATGAATTGTCAGCCACTGAGTTAATTAATCAAAACAGTTCAGAAACCCAAGCCACTCCTCTTTGTTGATGGTGTGCAACACAAGCACCATGCAGTCCTGCAGCAATTCAGCTGTTGTCTCTGAATAAAGTAGACACAGATCCCAGGAGAATGGAGTAGCTGTCTCAGCTTTGATCAGTTTTGTCTGTGAATAGTTTTTTCCTCATTAGACAAAAAATCCCCACCAAAACCAAAGAAAACCACCCAAACAATCCAGAAATAAGAATAATGTTTGGTAAATATGAAAACATAGGCAGTTTTGTTTACAGCTCTTGATGAAAGGGTATCTTGGTTTAGAAGACAGGTGTCTGCTGGGGAGGGCAGGTGCCTCCCTTGGAATGAAAATATAGACCCCCTCCTTCCGAATTATTATAATTTTTAAATCAAGGGGCTCTCAGGTGGAGATCTGGGGATAGGAATAACAGTTCTTTACTAGTATAAGCAGGCAAAAAAACAACAATAACTACAGCATTAACAAGAAAACAGAACCAGGGACCCCGTGACAGCCTTCTCGTCCGAGATGGGAAGGGATGGAGGAGAGGTTTTGCTTCACAAACCCCCTGGGGCAGTCAGTCCCGGTGCTCCTGCAGGGCTCTGAGGAACACTCAGCTGGAACAGCAGGGATGAGCTGAGGTCTTGGGCCGGTGGCTGAGGTGGATCAGCAGCTCCACGTCGGTGCCTGGCACTGCCACACGTCCTGGCAGGACAGGGGGTGCGAGGCCACCAATGAAGAGGGAAGAAGGAGAAGAAGCAGCAGCTCCGTCTGGGTGATGGTGAATTCCTTTCTCCCAGCCACAACAGCTCCAAGACAGTGTTTCCCTCTCCAGCCCCAGAACCCAGCCAGCCCCAGCTGCCCCCACCCTCCCCATCCCTGCCCCACTTCCCCCCTGGGCCCAGCCAAACTCTTTGTGTTTCTCAAGCATCCACCAAGAACCAGTAGTCAGGTTTTCCCTGCAGCTAATGGGGAAAAAATTCCACAGGTGAGAAGGAGCAAAAGGAAGGACACGCAACCCCCAACAAAGGGACAGTAGTGTGACCATCCCGGTGAGCTTTAAAAAATCTTGGTGGCAGGTATAAGGATGTACAGGTCAGTGTCGCTCCTTCACAGCCTCACAGAGCACTGCAGTGCTTTGGAGACCTCCAGCAGGGTAGGAAGTGTTTAGTGGTTCTTGTGAACAAGGACAGAGAGGAACTGGTAAAAACTGGACTATTGTTACCAAAACAGATGGACAAGATATAGAGGCATTGTGGCATCATGTTTGATGATCTTCCTGAGGCATGATTTCCCCCTCAAAAAGCAGGTCATCAATTGAAAAGCAAATGGATGTGGCCATTTACTAAACATGTATCTAAGGACAAGAGAAATGCATTTACCCCTAGAACCCCTTCTAGGCTGTGGAGGGAATGTGTTGGAATCATTTTTGCTGGAAGCTGGTGGCCTGAAACTAAGGGCCAGCCATGTACCAAGTGTTACATTTGCTGAGGGTATCATTAATGGGTGCAGCACAAAGGCCTAAGAGATTTTAAACTCAAAGCAACTTTCTCTGTGTTCATGGGTATTGCCAGTGCAGTGTTTTGTGTTTGGGGACATGCTGGGAAAGGAAAAAGAAACCTTGCCTTGTGAAAGCTGTCCCTTGAGATCCTGGTCTTTATCACATCCCTGACAAGATGACAAAAATCTCTCAGATGCCACAGACCTCTTGCAAGCTCCTGAAGATGCAGATGGCATGCTTTCTGTAGGGCTGATAGTTTTGCATTAATTTTCATCTATCTTAGCCAACAGCAATGCTACTGTAACCAGTAATTCCTAATTTAAAAGCCTGGATTTAATTTATTTTTTTTCTAAATTTCTTTTTAGTAAGTATGGCTAGTCTTTGCAGTTCTGTTCCTTCAGCCCTCTGTGCTGTGCTTTATGACTTTATTTTATGCTAGTCATGATATTTGAAGAGATGGTGTGTTATTGCTGTAATTGTAAAGCAACTGTTTGGGATTTCTGAATGTTATTTTGCTTGGATGCTTTCTCCACTAGAACAAACCACCAAAAGTGCTATGGATAAATTTCAGTGCTACAGAAGTTTCAGCAAAGTGACAGGGCTGGCAGAAAACTGGGTAGAGTTTCTCTGTAGGTTAGAAGAGGGTTTAATTATTAGGGCAGGATTTGGTCTGGTTATCTCTAAAGGTGAAAATATCTCAATTTTTCCTTAAAAGAGTAAAAGGATAAATTTAATTTAAATAAGAATAATTTTTTGCTTGGTAAAAACCAAGCAAAAAACCCCAAAACCAACAAAACAAAAGAAACCAACAAAAAACCAACTCCAAAAAGCAACAAAACCTACCAAAACCTCAAAGTCATTGTGATAAATAGAAATAAAACAGACAATGTTGTTTTTGGCTTTTTGGATATATAAACAATCCTTCAGACATCTGAGTCCTGAGGGATGCAATTTTCAGCGGAGCGCATCGGTATTTCTCATCAGTAAGCGTGGGGTGCACCGGGTCGTGGTGGCATTTTCAGCCCCACTGATGAGCCAGAGCCTGCACAGAGTTACATCACTGACATTCAGTGCAGACAGGCCATGGAGGAGAGATGCAATCAGTGCTGACAGGCTTCACAACGTAGCAAGCTCCAAAGTCAGAATTCAGCTCTTAAAAGCTTCCTCCTCTTTGGGTAAGGACATCCAGGACGTGCATTTTTTTTTCAGGATTGCTTGTACTGAAGCACAACCCTGGACTCAGTATTGGCACCAGTCTTGTTTGATATCCCTCTGCATAATCTGGATGAGGGGGTCAAGTGTACCCTCAGCCAGTTTGCAGAGGACACCAAGTTGTGTGGCAGTCTTGATTTGCTGGAGGCCAGGAAGGCTCTGCAGAGGGGTCTGCGCAGAGTGGATTGATGTGCTGAGGCCAGTGGTGAGGTTCAAAGTGACAGGTCCTGCACTGGGGTCACAAAAACCCTGTGCAGCTCTACCAGGTTGCAGCAGAGTGACTGGAAAGCAGCCCAGTGGGAAAAGGATCTGGAGGCAGTGCTGACAGAAGCTGAACATAAGCCAGCCTGTTCCCAGGTGGCCAAGGAGGCCAATGGAATTCTGGCTTGTACCAGAGATAGTGTGGCCAGCAGGATCAGGGAAGTGTTTTCTCCCTCTGTACTGTGTGAAGCCACAATTCCAATCCCATATTCAGTTCTGGGCCCCTCACTACAAGAAAGACACTGAAGTGCTGGAGCGAGTCCAGAGAAGGGCAACAGAGCTGGTGGAGGGTCTGGAGCACAGGACTGATGAGGAGCAGCTGAGGGAGCTGGGGGTGTTTAGTCTAAAGAAAAGGAGGGTCAGGGGAGACTTTATCACTCTCCTCAACTCCCTGAAATGAGGGCGTGGCTGGGTGGGGGTCAGTCTCTTCTCCCAGGTAACAAGTGACAGGATGAGAGGAAGATGTAGATTGGATATTAGTAAAAATTTCTTCATGGGAAGGATGTTCAGGCATGGGAATAGAGTGCTCAGGGGAGTGGTGGAGTCACCATCCTGGAAGTATTAGAAGATACGTAGGTGTGACACCTGGGGACATGATTTAGGACAGACTTAGCAGTGCTGGTTGGACTCAATGATCTCAAAGGTCTTTTCCAATTTGAATTATTCTGTGGTTCTATGATAAAACACTTGTGTTAGAGCCAGAAAAAAAGCCTTTAGGTTACACCCATCTTAAATAGCAAATTGCTACAAAAATCATCTCCAGATGGACTCAAAGCTGTTTTTCAGGTTCACAACACAAGTGCTAATGCTGTAATTAATCTGTCTTAGCTAATGGCCATGGCCATATGAGGAGCTGCTCATTCATATGGGGTTAGTCCCCTCCTCATCCCAACACACTTCAAAGCAAGAAGAAAGAAAGTAAGAAATAATTTTCTGTCAGTGTATTAGTATGGTAGTATTTTGTTTCCTGGCCTGGCTTGGGGAAGATTAAATGAATTCACTGTGAGATGTTATTTCTTAGAATGCAAAAATGAGTAACCAGTATTCCATTTCTTGTTACTTAAAGGCTATATGACCAGATTAAAGCTAGATTAAATTATTGCTATTAAATCTTTGGCAAAATATAATTTGGCAAGGGTAAATTGCCTGTGTACTTTTGGCAGTAGGGAAAAAGAACATAAATGTTCCAGAGTTACATCACATACCTATACTTCATGAACTGACCCTTGCTACGTTATTTTGCCATAATGACTAAAAATTTCAGGCTGTACTTCAGCCTAATAGATCTTGAGAATCACCCTACCTCAGAAATTACTAGAATTTAATTGCTAGAATAGTCCCAGGATATAGTCCATATCTCTATCAGCACTCTGCAAATCCAATCAGGACAATTTTTGAAGTGAGATTTTTCTGAAAATTTCTAATTCTCAAGGTTTTTACAATCCATTTCTCTCCTGCAGAGCTTAACATTGTTCCCCAAGACATTGGGCAACTTTTGAAAGAACTGTAAATGCAAATGGAGAAAAAATAGTTCTGTTTGACAGGAGAGAAGATGAAAGCTATGAAGTGTTAATAGTTTGGTGTTTCCAGGATTTTGGGAGAGCTCACACTACAGTAATGTTATAGACAATTGCATTTTCTTCTTCTTTCACACAGCATTTCTATGTTTTGTCTTTTAACTCTTTAATAGGAAAGAGAAGAATAAGGAAATAAGTAAGTGTCCCAGCTGTGGCTAGCCTTCTTTTTCACCTGATGTCTTTCATATCATATGCAGGATTTTGCTTTCTTTAGATATTTCTAACATTACTTCCTATAAGTAGATTTAAGACACTGAAATATGCTGGCTTTATCGAACTTTAATCAGAGTGTGCAACCAACTTGTTTAAAATCTAAAGGAACATGATTAACCCAAGTTAATTTGTGAGAGAAGAGCATGATGCATCCAGAACATGGACTGAGAGAGCAGAGGAATATAAAAAGAAGAAAGAATATTTCAGGCAGGAACCAGGGGATATGCTAGATAAATATTTTGTTCCCTAGAATAAAACAAAGAATCTGCAGGAGACACAGTGCTTTGTTATGCAGGACAGCAGACTTTGGGGTTCAGTTTATAAATTTATTCTTAAATTGCTGAATTTCCCAAGTGCAATCCAGAAGAGCATGGTTTGTCTGTCAGAACTATATGATGGACTCCACTTGTGGAATTGGCTAAATATACGCAACATACAAAAAGCATGACAAATTTTTCATTGTCTGTGTTCCTGGGAGGCCTTTCCTTAAGAACCCAACTTATTGCTGAAGGATGACAATCCTGGACAAGGACTTGGTTTTATGCAAGTCCATTTCTGACTAAGAAAAACCCAATTAGATAGGCACGGGGAAGAAAAATAGTAAAACAGCACATCCACCCATATGACACATTGTGCCTCTTGTCATCTAATATGGTGGAAGTTCTGAAGCATCTTCTAATCACCTTTCGCTTCTGCATCAGCTTCAAAAAATTGTGTGGTTACTTTAATTATCTAACTTCTGCTGGACTCAAACAGGCCTGTTGTAGGTTACACAGTGTTGTAATAGAAATAGCTTGACTAGCTGGAATGTGTAAGTGGTTTATAGATCATGATATGACCTTAACCACTTGGATAAGGAGTCTCATGACATCTTGAGAATGAATAAGGCTTAGTTGTGCTTACCAGATCAGTGAGTTTTAGTGCATTTGGCTGCTTTTATATTTTAAAAAAAGATTTGGTTGTTTATAAAAGTGATAGGGAATGTTTTAGAGGAGGCAAGTGTTGCTGTGGGTCATATGCTGCAGTCCATTTCTTGGATTTAAAGCTCTGAAATACACTAGAGCTGAATCTGAGTTATTATCTAAAGACATATCTATCATAAGCAGCAGCCTGTTGGAAGAAATTCTGATTTACTTAGAGAATATGGAATATATGTAAAAATATCAGTATCTTTTATCCACTGTACAGCAGCTCTTGCTGCTACTGGTGTGAAAAATGTGGAAGGAGACAAGTAACATGTTAATAGGTCCTGTTGCCTGGAAGAAAAGTAGAAAATTTACTCTTCTGACCACAGGATTTTGGCAGCCAGCAGGTTCTAAAATCGAAAGTGCCTTATGGTAAAGAATGAAACAGTTGAGGTATTAAGGCCTGACTTTTCTGACTCACCTCAACATGAATTAGGAATGCTTTTTTCCTTCTTTGAAATCAAACCAGTAACTGTACCAAGTGGTGTGGAATTCAATTTTCTGGTGAGATAACAGGCAAACCTTGCCTTCCCCTGTCACCATCCCAAAAGCAAATGTGTTGGTTGATGAGTGCAGGTTAGTGGGATGATTCAGGGTTGTGGTTTGTGGACATGATTTTCTGAACCTGAGAGAATTTCAAGCTCTCAGGGACTGATTGTTCCCAAGGGAAAGTCTTTTGAGAACTTTTTCTCTCTCGAAGACTGTTTGTGAAAATAAGGTTTTGTTTTCCAAAACAAGACACAGATGTTGTCTTTTCTCTTGTCCCACAAATGAGATGAAGGGAGTGTTGTTTCTCCTACCAATCAGGATAACCTGTACCAGAACACCTTATAAAAGGGTTGAAAAACCCTGAAATAAAGGCTTTTTGCCTCATGAAAAAACCTCTGGTTGCTGTGATATTCAGAGCAGTCACTCCATACTTCGTGTCCTCTAATGACAGTGGTTTGGCACTTCATTATTATTGCAAAGATCCTGCAGGATTTTCACTACAAAATAAGAGGGAACTGGAGATTGATAATATCTTCTAAGTGTAATGAGGCCAAATGGAAGGAGACAGAATTGGACTTAAGATAATTAATTTCTGTCTTTGAACTTGAATGAGGAATTTTTTTGCAAGTTATTTTCTGATAAAATTAAGATTTACTAGGAAAGCATGAAAAACAATATTGGAGGTTTTGGGTCATCCTGGTCCACAAAGATCTTAAACAGTCTCAGAGCTTCTAGAAACTTCATCAACTAAATTCTGAAAACTGTAAACTTATTTATTACATTTGTATGACTTACTGTCAGTTTGTACTTTTGGTAGAAGCTTTGTAAAATATGACGTAGCACACTTGCTCCAATTTTGAACCAACCCTATCCTAATGTTCCTTTCCAAAATCCTTCCCCTCCTTCATATTCAGAAGGCAAATGAGTGGAATGTCTTCTCCTAATGGTCAGGCCTGCTGTGGCACTTTGTGTGTGTGGTCCTGGACAGTGTGCTTCCTTTGCATCAAACACACAGATCTGGCAATGTGTTGGTCTTGGAAATAACCCAGTATCCACTGAGACTAGTGCACAGAACTGAACCCTAAATCTCATGTGGCCTATTTCTATTTCTCTTTCCTAAAATGGACCACCATTTTTCTCTCACTTCCCTCTATAAACCTTCATTTCTGGGCCTGTCACCACTCTGAGCTTTGCCATCCCACACTAGCAGCATCATCCTGGTTTTAGTTTTTTTCCCTTACTTAAAAAATTTAATAAAAAACAAAGAACCAGAAAAGATACTCAATTTTACTTGTTCTGCCCCTTTGCTTTTTGAGAGGGAAGTTGTTATAAATTGTAATTCCTTGAGCTTCTCATTCCTTAACCATTTGCTGAACTTAAAAATTCTTGTTGAGTTTTCTGCATTTAAATCTGGAGGGAGGGGAGGGGAAATGAAGGTGATTTCCTATGTTTCAACAGTGCAAATAAGTTTTGATTGCTTGATTCACTTCTGTTTAGAATATTTTTGATTCTGCTTATTTTTTCTTCATAAAAACCCTTTTTTGCATGACCTAGAAAATTATAAAATCAATTTTATCAGCAACTAAGTATGCCAAAACTAAAGATTTTAGGAACTGTCTTTCTCACACTCCTTGCAAATAAGTTGACTGCAGGTTAGTAAGGAGATGACAGCTACAGAATGTGTGAGGGGGGAAATGGGCATTTTTTTGGAAAGGAGCCTTATTCTACATGAATAGCTACCTCCTGTGAAATTCACACAGGAATTACCAGACAGAGACATTGCTTTGAGCAAACCACAGTGTCGTGTAGGTGCTGCACAAACTGGGCATTGGCAAGGAGAAGATTATCTATCAATGTGCCACATTTGGCCCATAATGCTGTTCTGATCTACTCATGCAGTGAAAATAATGCCTAACAGCGCTCTGAACCTTCATGTATATGGTAAACTGAAGTGACTGGAGGCTGTGCCAGATACTGTCTGGAAGAGGCACTGCAATCCAGTTCCTGGTGGCCTGTAGTGTGACACAGGGGAGCTGAGGCCCACATTGAGGTGAGGTGCTAATCTGTGGTGTTACCTTCTTCACGGTTCTCATGTATTTAGACTCTGTGCAAGGAGGCAGGAAGGGACCTACCTCACGTTCCAGATCCTCCTGTTTGTTCCCCATGCTGCATGAATTGGTGTAGGTTGTTTCCAAGAGAACTTGAACAGTGAAACACCAATAGATGCTGGCATGGTGCTGCAATATGCCATCTTGCCAAGAGGACAGCTTTCTGGAAAAAAGGGAAAAGAGGTGAGGCAGGTGAGTCAGATTTTTTCATCTCACTGATTTAAGAGAAGACAGCACACTTGTGAAAACTACAAGAGTCAAATCAAAACTTCTCCATGTATGTTCAGAAGTATGAGAACAGCAATACCTGTGAGGCAGAGATCTATATGATGTTGCCAAGTACCTTCTGGGGTATGACTCAAAGTTGCCAAGTTAGATGGATGCTCCTGTTTTCCAGTGATGGCATCAGAAGGTCCTTTCAGGCCAGTACAGCTGACTGTCTGCTTTTCTGGGCTTCTGCTGGTCAGCTCCTAAGTGCACTGACAGGTGTGAGATGGGGGAATGTAGGTTACTGTGATTCCCCTGCTTCTTTTGCTGTTATGATGAGATGTGTGTGGGTGAGCAAAAGGGAGGGCGAGTGTTGAGAGAGAGAAATAGAACTTGAAGTTGAAACTAAATGTTTCTCCTTTTCCTTTACAAATTCTTAAACTTCTTTTTTGACTTCTTCCCAAAATAAACAGAAAGTAACATGATGCATGTTTAAGATGGTTGTTTCCTCATGCTGGTTACAGACTTGTAGTCCAAAAGATGGGCAGTATTTCTCTTCTTCAGCCCTTATGTCTGAAAGAGTGTGGTTTGAAGGGTGTGATTCATTAAAGCAGACAAAGACTTGAAAAGGGAATTTGAGAGAGTGATTTATATGAGGAAAAATGCATGCTGGGGCATGAGGTAAGCATGGCCAGTTGACTGTGCTGATTTTATCAGGCATGCACTGTACAAAGTGCATGAGATTCAGATTGTGATTATGCCAACATAGAAGATATCTCCCTTCATGAGGGTGCAGTTCAGATCCAGAATGGAGTTATCTTTTATTCATATGCTGCCTTCAATAATACAGAAGACTGGAGGGAAGACTACTGTTGTATGGGACCATTGTGTTGTATCATTGGGCAGCCAGACAGAAGAAAATGCTCTGAGTCATTGCCAGTTTGGGTTGAAATGGAAAATATGATACAGCAGGCAGCTATATCCAAAAAGGTATGAATGGTTCAGTACATGGAGTTCCAAAGCACAATGAAATGGGCAGTTCAACAGTGAAATACTGGGATAGATAAGACATACAAAAACTGAGGAAGGTAGCTGCCTGAGGCCAACCACATTTTTCAAGCTGCTTGCCTTCAGTTGGGAAGGACAGCAGTCTGCTGCGAAGCTTGTCTTCTCTTGCTTTGGGGGACTAGCTGTGGTAGAACTGGTCAGGAACAGAGCTAACTTTCTAGCCTAGCACACTCTGCGCAAAAGGTGTGAATGTTGAATATGTGTTGATGACACAAATACTGCCCTTGTGGCAGCAGTTACATTTTCTCCTTCCTACAGCTGTTCTGTAAGCAACATCATGGCTGTACACACTCCCCAGAGATTAAATATGAGACAGTATTGGAAGGGGAGAGCAGTAGGGAAGAATTCTGGGAAACCAGCTTCATGTGAATGATAAATATTTCTTGTAAGCTTTTGATGTTGGTTATTGTCAGGGGTTGGGGACCGGACCTGTAGGCCCATGCTTTAAGGTAACACTGGAGATGGCTGAAGAGTTTGAATAATTTTGGGTAAATGGGCAGCAAAACAACCTGCTTCCCAGAAGAAGGCAATACGGGTTGAAGAAAAGAAAGAACTCGAATCTGAGACTGCTATGTTTGTGCATGTGTGTGTGCTGCTAGTGTTGCTTTTTCCTCCTTCAGTTGCTGTCTCTAACCTTAACCTGCTAGAGAATACTGCTTTATACGTTTAAGAGAAGAGTAGCTGATTTTGTACCATTTTCTGTGCAGTGATGCACAAAATGGTTGATACACAGTAATGTTCGCCTGAGGCCACGCAGCCAAATTTCCCGCTGGTTGCTAATGGGAAAGTTTGTCCTTCAGTAGCTACAGAGCACTACTTCTGTTTTAGCAGTTTTGGAGGACTTTGCCATCGGTTGCTGGCTGCCTGGTGAACCAGGAACACTCCTGTAAAGCAGGGCTGCTTTCCCAAACAACCTGCTCTTTAAAATACCCATTGGTTGTTGTTCATTTTAAATGCCACAGGATTTCTTGCTTCTCGCGGTTCAACAGGCTGTAGATTCATCTAAAGTGAAAAAAGAGCATTTAGGGTAGTTACAGCTGAGAAACATGAAATTTCCTCCCAATCTCTGCTGAGCCTGTGTCCAGGGAGGGGAGGGGAAGCAAGCTGCTCCTTGGTGCCCCAGTGCTGAATGGTCAGGTCCCCTACGAGAGGGAGGGCAGCATGGAAATGTTCCAGCTGAAGAAAATAACACACAGTCCACAAAACCTGTGTACCCCAAGGATCAGATTTTAGTTCTGTGTCAATTTCTCCTCTCCTGACTCCAGCCATGCCATTCCTGAAGTGTTCTGGGAAGAGCTGCAAAGACTTGGCTCCATGAGAACTGCCAGTGTTTCAAGAGCTTTTGCAATCAAGGAAGGTAAAACACCTTTCATTAAAAGGTTGGATTTCTTCCGAACTTGACTCAGAATCTCTGCTTGCAAATGCCAAAATTGTGCCAATTTTCAATGTTCAAGCAAAAAATTGCGTGTTGGAAGAACTAGAGACTGTTTTGTGTGCTGTCATATCAACTTTTGTGATGAGTGTTTTTCATGGGTGCTTGATAATTTGTGGTTTAGCTTCAGATTTTCCCCACTTGGTACACAGCAAACCTGACTTTGTTGCTACACCTCTGAGGTAGAATAGATTTATAAATATTTTATTATTTATAATAGATTTATAATAGATATATTTATTATTATCACACTTATAAAAAATAATGAACCTGGTATTAAGATTTATAACTATCTGTGTTGGTGACCCACTGGAAAACTCTGACCTTAGACAGCAGGAGACAAGAAAGGCATAAGAGTATATGGTTTTTCAAGTTAGGGGTGTACATACCTGTATGTCAATGGCACTTAAGCAGAATGTTTAATAGAGAAAATGTAGATGAACTGTAAAAGTTAAAATGAGAATTAAAAACTAAAATAGAGAAGCCTAGCAGCACAGGCTAATTCTACCATCTTAAACCCCATAGTTATTTGTGGAAACAACTGCACTTTCAATGCTGGCACTAATATTTCTGGTCCTGTCAGGTAGGAGCTGCGCTTTGCAGATATGTACTCTCTGCCACTATCAACAGATAAGGTTAGTGCTGATATCTGTGCAACAACAAAACCATACTGTGCTTCTGTATGCCTTGTGTGTGATCTCTGTGCTATTTCTGTGTAGCAAATACACTGGGTGTGCTGTAATTCAAACTGTGGACTTGAAAAATCACACTCAGATAAGCAAACAGAGTGTAACAGCTATAACTATTTATCAGAAATTGTATGGCCAGCAGGATCAGGGAAATGTTAATATCCCTGTACTTGGCACTGGTGAGGCTGTACCTCAAATCCTGTGCTCAGTTCTGGGCCCCTCACTACAAGAAAGACATTGAGGTGCTGGAGTGAGTCCAGAGAAGGGCAACAGAGCTGGTGGAGGGTCTGGAGCACAGGACTGATGAGGAGCAGCTGAGGGAACTGGGAGAGCTTAATCAGGAGAAAAGGAGGCTCAGGGAGACCTTATTGCTCTCTACAGCTGCCTGAAAGGAGGCTGTAGCCAGGTGGAGATCAGTGTCTTCTGCCAGGTGACTAGTGACAGGATGAGAGGAGGTTGCATCAAAGAAGGTTTAGATTGGATATTAGTAAAAGTTTTTTCATGGAAAGGGTGGTCAGGCATTGGAATAGAGTGCCCAGGGAAGTGGTGGAGTCACAATCCTGGAGGTATTTAAAACATGTAGATGTGGCACTTGGGGAATGGTTTAGTGGTGAACGTGGCAGTGCAGGAGTGGCAGTTGGACTTGATGATCTTTAGGTCATTTCCAACCTCAATTTTGAGGTTGGAAACATGATTTTATGATCATGGTCAAAACAGCTTGATTGAGCCCGTGTCTTCTCATTAGAATGGGCAAACAAACACACCCCAAAAACAAAGAGGTTCTTTTACTGATGGCTTTTTTCATTCCACAGGCTGATGATGTGCTTTGTGTTATTCCTTATGTTCTGAGTCCTTCCTACTATTTATGATTTTACTGCTATTATCTGTCTGCTGTCATCATGATGGCATTACAACAAAATGTAACAACATCTATAATTAGGGTTGTCTACACATTTTCTCTCTATTTTCCATTTGACTCATGTTTGTAACTTTCTAAATCTTTCCATTTTCAACTCAAGATAATCAAGGTCAGCCATTTCTAAGAGCAAGGGTGGTGTTTATCCATTTTTAAAAATTATATTTTGATCTTCAGAGCAGGTATATAAGAACAGCAGGGCCGAATATTGAAATTTTGCAGCAAGAGAATACTCATAGAAGAGGATTCTTAGAAAAAACCCAAGTCTTCTTTCAAGGAAGATACCAACAATGTAAGGACACTTAATAGTGACCTATTGGAAAGTGTTGAATTTGAAAGACACACAAGATTATGCAGTTATTGAGATAGCCATATGCATAGTTTAATGTCAGTAGAAGTGCTGAATAGACATGAAAATTATATGTATTGCCTTCTCTGGATGTAACCCAAGAGAATGAATCATGGAAAAAGATGGCCACGTGTAGGTCCTGAAAGTCACTGCTCTGAGGACAAGCTAGCACCTAGCTAGGACCTGTAGGCACCCTTTAGCTGCCAGTGCCCACAGCCCAGCCCAACCAACCACATGCTGTGGGGAAGCAATCACTGGAAGAAGCAGCCTGGGCTGGCCCCCAACTGTGGCAGCAGTATCATCTGGTGAAGAAATGGTGCTGCTGGAGCCCAGGGCATATGGGAAGCTTAGGAGCACCTGGGAAGGTGACGGGTGATGGACAGATTGAACTTTTAGTCAGTGGATAGTATGTACCTACTGCATTAGCTAGCCTGGTCTTGGGTAGCTGTGTAAGCTTTGTAAGCTTGCCTCAAACAGCACAGGTGTGGTTTTCTGCATTGGGGTTCTGTGCTTGACCTTGCCCAAGCTGTGCTGCTGTGCACAGGTGCTTTTTAGCATGCCTGGTTTTCAGCCAAATGTGACTTTTTGCTTTTTATTATGAAAGTTGTGGCTTTTTATATTGTTTTGTTTGCTGAGATCCTTAAAAGCATCCTCCTTGGTGTCTTCTTTTGGGGAGTAAATTCTCCTCTGCTGTGTTGCTTTGTAGTCCAGTGTGATACCACAGAGTGCTGTGTGTGCTTCATTTTAGGCACTGATTTTTAGATATTGGGGGCTGGCCATAAGTGAGTTAATTGGTGATGCTAATTGGTGATTAACCTAATAATGGCTTTGATTATGTTAATTAAACTCTTGTCTCAGACAGCAGCTGTTAAATCATTTGTCTTCAAGCTCTCCCTCAGCTGGGGTTCTTCTGAGACATGCTGGTTTGTGTTGGCAGCATTGAGTACTGAGTGTGTGATACCAACACAAGTGTCAGCACCAACACCGTACTCAGTTTTTTACCCTTTAATTTTAAACTTGTTAAAACCCTCTGGTAAAAAATTTAATGTCATTGATCAGCTTCTATAGTGTGGTTCTCTGGAAGTTCTTCCAAGTGTAACTGTTCTCCAAGGTGGTGGGAGAGAACCTATGGCACCTGTTTGTGTTAATTTGCCTTTTGGTGTATGTATGCACTTTGTGGGATGCTTATGGACATTGTGCTGGATTAAACTAAAACACAGCAGTTCACTAAACATACAGCTGGGAGGGCTGGGCCAGGTTGTAGTTTTCCTGAAAGCAAGGAGAGAAGTGGGTCTCTGGTATGAATTGTTACCTGACAGAAGACAGTGTAGAAATGAAATGTTCAGCAAGAAAAGACTGTTACTGTGGTGGAGGGAGTTGTGTGCCAACACATTATTGATGCTGCTACACCTTATCCAGAATAACTCAGTTCTTTTAAATTTGAGTAAGTAGGCAGATGTCTCAGACTGGCTTGTCCACAGCTTTGTAGCAATTGTAATAATTTCCATGCTGCTTTTTTAGCATGCTTTCATCCAGTCAGAACAGTCTAAGAGACTGCAAATGCAATGAAAAGGGAAACTGGGCAGTTCCATGCAAATGTATATTATATGGAAGCAGATTTTCCTGATACTGCCCTGGTACCAGAGTTTTTAATGCTCAGGGAATGAGTACAAAATACTAATGCAGAAATTATGTTGTCTTAATGCTGGCTTACTGAAATTGGTGATAAACACACATAGAATGATGAATTTTGCTTTGTATGTGTGTAAAACTAGTATTTTTACTTGCAGAATATTTCAGTTTGCCCCTGTTTTACAGCTGTGGCCTTTTGGGGCATTCAGAAGCCCCACATTGTTTGGATTGTTTCAGCTGAGGGTACTCTGAAACTTGAGGTATCAAGCCTCAGGTCAGAAAGATTGCTTTTCAGAACTGAGGAGCATTTTAAATTGGTGGCACATTTACAATGAATAAATACCTTTCCAGAAGACTGAACAGCCTACAGAAGCCAGTTCCTTTAAACAATGCCTTATCCCTTGTGATTGCTATGACGATTAAATAACTTGAGAGTTGAAAAAGTTTGAATGGCATTTGCCTTGAGCATTCTTGTGCAGTGCTTTTTTTAATGAGCTCCCACACTGCCAGCTTGTAACTTCTAGTATTTAAAGCTTTCTCTGTGCTTCATTCTTATTGCAGTGTTGATAAATAGGGTTTAAGACTTTTATTACCAGTTGTCCTTTTTGCATGAACTGTGAAACCATGCATTAAGGCAAGGAAAGGTTTTGTGTTTGTTACTACTTAATTCTGTTCTAACTTTAGTCTAGCTGGAAGTCTAAATGTACTAGACAGCAAATACAAGGGCAGCATAATACAGGAAAGCTAAAAACTGTGATAATGAACCCTCAAAGATTCCAAAGTATTTTTTAAGTCTTAATGAAATATTTATACATCTTAATGAAACTGCTGTGACAAGACTTTCCCACTATGCACTACTGTTGGAGCTGCTGAAAGGACATTGCTTCTATTCTAAGGCTGAGGAAGAGGAGACCGTATGAAGTACCAGCAGAGGGAGTCAGGACTGGCCATTAAATGCTGGAAATTTTCAGATCCCAGTGGTCATAATCTGGAAGGGAAAACATAGTGTTAATGTGTGAGGTGAAGTAAAAAATACTTCCCTTAAGAATCTTCTGCCTTTTGTGTGATACATGTGTGTTTTTCCCCTCCCGCATTTGGATTAAGAATATGAAAACACAGTGTATTCTATTTTGGGTATCCTCATAGTGATTCCACTCAAAAATGGTTTTCTGAGCAATTTCCCTCTTTCCTGTGCCCTTCTCAAACCACATGGATGTAATGTAGCCTTTAGAACTGTTCAGGATTTAACACCTCAGGCTTGTCACTGATGGAAAAATAATGGCAAATGGGATAGATCCACAGAGATGGGGAGGAAAAGGGGTTCAACATGCAAAATGTTGGCAGCATGCTCAGAAGAACAGCTGTCTCCTCTCCTTCCAGCTGCAGAGAAGTGGTCTCTGTATGGATGGGATGGATGCTGTCTTGGCACACGATAAGAACTTGGGCAAGTGAAATTGCTCTAAAGAGACTTGTGGCCATGCAGAAGCTCTTGAAGCTTTTTTCTGTGAGTTTGCAGATTAACACAAAGGACTTAATCCCTCTCTTTCACACCTTGCTTGTGTCAACTTGTTTATTTAGGCTTTGTATGAAGGATATTGTCAGGACCCAATGTTTTTCTCCTCTTCAGTGTCCTTTGCAATAGTCTCTCTGGATTTGTTGTCTAGTGTTCCTTGGCTTATTCTTCTAAAGTGTTTATTTTTTCATCTTTCTAGCTTATTCCCTAAGCTTTCATCATTGAAATAAAGGAGAAAAGCAAATAAAAATCATAGAGTATTTGCTTTAAGATATAAAATGGATGAATTTATATTCATTAGCTTCTAGCAAAGACAACATTGTCACTGGACTATTTGTTATCACTGGTACTGTGTTATTTTGGTCTGACTTGCTCAGTCTAAAGTGGCTTGCATGGCAGTCATGATGTTCACACGCTCTTCAAACAAAGTTTTTAGGGATGTGTGTAAACCACAGCTCAGCCTTCTACTGCTACATTTCACGTACAGATCTTGGTGAACATGATCCTAACTCAAACTGTTTCTTCATTAAGCAGGCTTTTGGCATGATTTCTTTTTACTGGATTAATGGAGGTTCAGATAGGGACAGTGCTTTTCTTCTAGAATTTGTTTACCAAACATTCAGAGAGATAAGTGCTTGTTGCTTGAATTTGCAGAGGTCTCCTGAATTTGCAGAAGGTTCTGGATACGGCAAACAGGTGTTATGACCTGCAAAGGAAATAAGCTGATGGGCGAAGAGCAAATCAAGAAAAAACCCTGTTGCTTGTCTCTTCAGTGCTGACAGTGTGGGGTGGTGGACAGGGGAGAGGCCCTGAGCTGGCAGGTTTGGGCTGAGTTCCCAGCTCTGTCACACACTCCTCTGTGGCTGTATACAAACTGCTCCTGGTCTCTGCTTTGCCTGTCTTGCCACTCTTAATTCTTCACATTTTACTAGTGCAGAGTGGCTTTCACTGTGCTCTGTACACACCATGCTTTTGTGTATCTGTTCCCTCCCTCTGCAATGCCACTGAAGTGTCTTTTCATCTTGGACGGTATTGGTATCAGTAAAGCCAAGCCTTTGCAGAAAACTGGACATTTAAACTCTCTGTTTCTTTCATGAGTTCAGTTATCAGCTGCTCCTTTGTGTTCTGTGTTCCTAACCTCATCTGCATTCCTTTTCTGCTCTTTCACCCCATGCTTACATATTTAGGTTTGTATCCCTGTCCTTTCCCTGCTTCCCTCCTCTGATCTCTGAAGAGTCCCAGTTCTCCTGACCATCTAATTTAACTTTGATTCCCTCCTAGTCATTAGGCTTCTCTATTGAGGCCAAGAAGGTCTGTCAGCCTCTTTGATGGGCTTGCTAAGCTGTTGATTTAAATTTTACAGGCTTTGTGATGCAAAGAGACTGCTAAATCACTGCTCCCATGACAGGTTTGTGAAGGGCTGGAGGAAGACAGGGTATTGAATAGAAAATTGGAAGAAGTGAGAGAACACAGGAGGCTAGAACTTCTGGAAGGAGGCAAGAAGAGTAATTATGGGCCAGGTAGATGACAAGAGTCTGACAGGGATAAATTGTTTTAAATAAGAGTGTGTATGCATGTGTAGATGGAGAAAGGCAGGATAGAAAGAAGACAGAGGGACATTTGTCAGAAGGAGCTGAAACCGTGGTGATTGGATTCTAAATGCTCAACATCAGGGCTGATATTTAAGGACAACTTCAAGAGGTGCTGATAAAGGAAGTCCAGCTGTGTGGTTTCAGGTAGATTCTCTTATTAAAAAGCCAATCCAAAACAACAACAACAAAAGCTGCCAAAAAACAACTGGAAACAAAACACAAATTCAATGAACAAAACACACACACAAAAAAAATCCAAACCCAACGTTGAGGCTGTGTACCATTCAAAGCATGTCAAGAGAGCTTGACAGAAAAATATTTTAATAGCCTGCTGCTCTTGTGCTGATTGATTACAGCAAGAGCTCAAAGATAAGCATTCTGTCAAGAATCATTAATATCTGTCAGCCAGGAGTAACTATGCAATATCAAAAATTCAAGCTGTTGAAAAGCATTCTATCCTTGCCTTGTGCTGAAGACCAGTAAATGAATATTCATGGTAGCACACACAGCTTACAAACAGTTCTTCACATAGCTTTCAAAAGGTGAGCATGCAGGTTGTTATACAGTTTAGGTGCAAAAATAAGTTCCTACTTTTTTACTTCTTTATCCTTAGACAACGTCAATGCCTGTAAATGACATGGACTATATTTGCCACAATTGTTTGCCCAAATCCTACTATTCGTCTCCAATGAGCTGTAAGATTTTCTTGTTGCCTCCATCAGTGGGAAGGAATAATTTAATATCTGGAAGATTTAACATGCTACTTAGGTGATTCTGTACTTGGCAGATAATTGAATTACAGAAGGCAAGTTCTTCAGTGCTTAAACAAGGAAAAGACTTGTGACAACTGCAGAAACTCTTCTGGAAGTCCTCTGATGTTGTGAAAGTTATCCCTGATCTGTAAGAATTCTCAGGGAATGTGACCAGTGACTGCCATAGCACTGCTGCAGGGTTAAGCTACATCCAGTGATGTGTCAGCAGACAGTGGGCATCTGGGGGGACCTTTCCTTTTGGAATCCAAAGATCAGGATTTAAATTCAGGAGGAGCCATTGCTCTTATGTTGTGTACCCCATGTCACTGTGATGAAAAGTTTACTCTGAGGTTTGACTCCTGATGATGTGCTAGGGTTTACTTATGCTGGGATTTTGGTTACTTTCACCAGTTGGTACAACTGCCTTATTTCCTTGTGATTCCTAAGACTTTGCTCATGCACCTATGTGAAATCACTTCAACGAATCTCAGAAATTACTTTTCCTAGGATCTTTTGGGAGTGATAGTAGATGTTCTCCATCTGCTGTGGCTGGTCAAGTAAAACTTCTCTGAGCAAGTCTGCCAGAAAACACATTACTCTGTGGAGAGGTGAGAGCAGAGAAGTCTGTGTTTATGTTGAGATATCTGCCTCCTCCATTCTAATCCATTATTTCATGGTTCAAAG
Organism: Parus major; assembly: GCF_001522545.3. Lineage (NCBI taxonomy): Eukaryota > Metazoa > Chordata > Aves > Passeriformes > Paridae > Parus > Parus major. The sequence continues at coordinate 22,070,086 of NC_031770.1, forward strand.
ACTCCAAGGATATGGAAATACTGTGAACACATCCCTGCTGTATTTATGGAGATTGGAACAGTACTACTAGTAAAAACTCTTCCCTTTCATTTCCTTTCCTTTCTCTTTGATTCAAAATACTCAGTCACCTTTAGGTGGAGGAACTCTTCAGAAAGAATGGAAGACCTGAATTCAGGTCTCTGCTCCTGCTTTGATGATTGAAACATAGGCCTGTTGTATCCCAGATGGTCAGTGACTGCAGGGGATTATACTTGAAGTATAATTTTCTCAATTGTTCTTCCCTAAGCAAGGAAAAGCTTTGTGTGCCTAACTGCTGGATGAGGTTTGTAGCTGCAAACTACTGACAGAGATATTTCATTACCTTTGAGAGTCCTCTGTACTTTCTGTTGGACAGCTTCAGCTTATTAGTATCTGCAAATACCATTCCTGTGTGCCTGGCAGGCACTGCACAAGCAGAATAGTTCTCTAAAAAGGTCCCAGTGGGGTAATAATACATCCTTACTTCTGACTGTATATATATGTTTGTTTATGTGCAAATATATTTGCATTTTGTGGTGACTTGCCAACAAACTCACCAAAGCACAAAATGGTTTTAGATGTCAGATGATTTCTGTGTAATGTTTACTTTAAAAGGAATTTAGGCAGTATCTCTTACACAATAGCATCTACCCCTGAATATCATGATAAATACAATTCTTTTTAGAAGTGAGGTATGGAACTCTCAGTTGTATGCATGTTTACTGGGGCTTTTAGTCCTGCTGAGTTCTAATAAAATAGCAGACTCAGCCTGGAACAGAAGCACTTTTAAGACTGGAGCCATAGGAACAGAAATGAATACCTGTTTCAGAAAGTTAGGCTGTAACCCTCTTCACTGCTCCAGAGTCAAGTATTCCTCTCACATGCAGTCATCCATGGTTTGTCATTAAAAACGCAACAGTGGTTCCAGTTATTTTTTGATAAACCATCTGTGTCTTTGCTAGCCTGTCATTTCACTCGTCAGTAAAGCAGGGCCCCCTTGAGAAGCCACGGTCTATGAGTTATTCCCGTGTCACATTCTTGTAAATACTGTGTGCACCTATTGATTTTGGTCTGCAAGCACACCTGTGATTAGTGTGTGGGAGGAGCATGACTCAGACCTAGTCATTCCAGTGACAATTGTTCTTTAACCACCCCAAATTAGTCTTCACTGGTAAATGTCATCTTTGTCTCCGACCTCATTGGTTTAGTCAACTAAATTCCAAACTTCATTATTCTTATTTGTGTTATGAACAGTATTAAGTCTTTGTAACTATTTACAGATACCAGAAAAGGGGAGGTTTTGGACCACTTTGTCTTTAGGTTTGTTTGGGAGGTGCTTGAAAACCCTGTGTAGAATATAGTCACATAACTTGTTTGTACTTGTTGCACCCAGAAGTAGAAGTTGTGCATGTGCATGAGGGGATTGGCAGGTCGATGATGAGACCTTGCAGTCTGGCTGTGGTTGTTGAAGTAACAACATCCCAGGGTGGCTTACCAAGGTTTTGTTGCATCAGAAGCTTCAGACTGAGCTGCAGAGAGGCAAAGCACACAGGTGCAGCATAGTCCAGTTAAGTGCAATAGCTTTAGGGGCTTAATTTCACAGTAGAGGAGATCTGAGCTGAGAATTAATTGTTGTCCTTATGTCCAGTATCCATTAATCCTGTCAGGTGCAGCCATGCCCTTAGCTCTTGCTGGCTGGTCTGTCACCTGAACAGACCTGGCAGCTCCTGGGTGAATAGCACAGCCTCTCTGGTGTCTGATCATTGCAGAGGTCACTGCTGGTTTCACAGTGTGACTGCTGAGAGCAAAGTCAGCTTGAAAGGCCTGCTGAGTGTAAACCAGGTGAGCTACAGAAGACACAGGCTTCCAGTTACCCACTTTCAGTTGTTTTCAGGGTTTTGTTTAACTAGGTTGTGGTTTGGGGACAATACAGTTAATCCAAAGAAATGTCTTCTCTCTGGAGTCTGTGAGACAAGGGATATGCAATTTTTCCATCAGCTGTCTGGTTGAGGCCAGCACTCTACCACCCACCTCTGGTTCTCTTCACAATGGAGCCATAGTACCTCCATCCCACTCTGCTTTTATGTTGGGGTAATTTATAGGCATTAAAATTTAACTTTTTAATTTGTTCTCAGAGAAGAGAAGGCCTAAAATAAGACTGTGCTGTACTGCTACATAGACGGCAGAAGCTGTCTCTGACTTGTAAGTCATTGGATGAAAGTTAGTGGTCGAAGAGAAATGCATTGTCTTGGTGTTTCTCTGAACCGTGTCCTTAACTTTCATCACAGGTAGACATGCCCACACCTTGCAATAGTATTTAAAACACAGCTGAGTAGAGGTTTTAAGCCTAATGAGAAGTGAGATCACTGCAGTCTCAGGGGAAGCCTTGGGTCCTTCCTCCTTGTAGTCTCACTGGTGGTTTCAGATCTGAACATGATCAGGAAGGAATGCAGCCAGTTATGAACTTCTCACATGGGTGCTCTGGTGGGAGGAGAGAGAAGCCACCTGAATCCAATTATCAATTGGAATAAAGAATTACTCTGAATACCATACTCAAATGTAAGATACCTTAATTAAATGAGGTTGGAGCAATGACCGAAAGGAATCAGACAGGAGAACTTTGCTTGAACTTTGCTTGAACAACAAGAATTCTTTTTCTTGCTTGAACAAGAGTTTAGCCATTAAACTCTTGTGTTGCATCAGTGATGGGGGCAAGTTTTGTCCAGAAATCAGTACGTGTAAGTGCTGGATGGTGGTTTTGGTGTGCAAAATTCAGATTGAGTCCTGACCTCTCAAAAGCCACGGATAGGTTATTGCAAAATAGTTGCCAGCTGGAACAGGCTGGAGCCAGCAATGCAAAGCCCAGCTGAATGTGTAGCAGTAATGTAGGAAAAGGACCAAAAGTTTGGATAACAGATGATCTCCATGAGTGTCCCTTTGATTTCCCTCCTGCAAGGCCTCGTAGGAAGGATCATACAAGTCACAGAGGAAACAGTGTGAACAGAGGAATGCTAACAAGCTACATATGTAAGCAGCTTCACATGAAAAGAACTTTTCCTAATTGTGGCTTTTGATTTTTGTTTTTGTTCTTTTGTTGGTGTAGTTCTATTTCAGTAATAAATTTTAAAATGAGGAGAGTTGATGTTTAATTGGGGCAAACCATTTGAGCTAAGTTGAGCGTAGATAAAACAGCTTTGAAAGCAAAAGCTTTCATATTGGTGCAAATGAGTAAAAATCTAGAAGCAGTATCTGGAGATTTAATTTTAACCAAGTAATTGAAAATGACCATGCATTACCCTATATAAACTGTAGAAGAAAAATTATGCCCTTAAATGGCTCAGTCGTCATTTAAATGGTGATCTGTTCATTAGTGATGGGAAATGAAATGGAAATCCATTTCAATTTTCTAGGCAATTTAAATTTTATTGTCCATAAAATTCTACAAAACAGTAAAAGAGTGTCCTTTCTCACAAATTGCAGAGGATTTAATCAGTTTTGGCATTTTACTAATTCTCATCGTGGTAAAACCTGCTAGTGAATGCATTGAGCTGAGTTCATCCTGTGTTGGTACCACTGGGGAGTCTGCCCTGGTATGTTTGGAATAGTGATCGTTTTTCCAGCTGTTATCTGTTTGTACACTTAGTTTCCTCTTGGTAATGGAATTGGCACATCAGCCAAGGTCTTGATGGTGCTCCATGTTTTGAAGATGTGTACTTCAGTGTTGCTCTAGACTAATCCCTTATGACATTCCTGGAGATGTTGTGATAAATATGCTGCTCTTTACAGGAACTGTAGTTGCTGTAAATTGGTACATTCTCTTGCCGTTTGTTTTAGCTTATCAGAGATAAACCTATCTTGTGGGGAATAAAATTTGGAGAAGTGACTGGAAAGTGCCATTTTCTGTGAGATTTCTTTCAAGAATCTTCCTTTTTCTCTAGTCTTACCTTTGATTTATCACACTGGCATTTCCCATTTCAAGTCTTGCCTGTTGATCTTGCTGTCCCATGTTGTTATATTTTGACTGAAATAAATTTATTGTGCAAGGATTTTTCTGTAGACTCGTTGACTAAACTATACTAGTTCTTGGACAGTCCTCTTCCTGTCAAGGGTTAAGGACCTAATTTCAATTAATGATTAGGTATTACTGTGTTTGGAGTTACTCATAGCTTTTTGTCAGGTTTAAGAATTTACCTGTAAGTTGAGGCACAACATACATCTTCCTGTCTGGTTTATGATGCACTTTTAGATGTAAAGCACTGCTATTGGCACTCGCCAGTTGGTGGAAGTGCTGGGCCTTGCAGAGAAATGGATGCCTTCAGGTAATTTAAGTAAGAAGAGCCAGGTGAACTCATTGGTCTGCAGGTGCTGTTTATAGAGTAAGAGTGTGCAACCCTGTTTCTCTGAAAGTGAGAGATGCTCTTGGTTAGGGATTTCAAATTCTGTCAGCTTGAAGTCTCACTGTACCCAGGATGCTCTTTAATTCCTTTCAGCATTATGCTTCTGTTGTCTTCTGTTGGTCTCTTTTTACAGCAGAAAGGTAGCGTATGACCAGATTCTCACTCCTTAATTTTGCCACCAAGAACACATCTAAATCCTCACAGGCTACTTTTTACTTGTTGTGCATCTGATTACTTTAGTAATCTGCTTTTCTGCAAGCATATTGGCTGCAATGGAGTCTGTGGCTGCCATTAAATCCCCCTCTGGTGACTGTTGGCACCTTTCAAGGTAAACACAATATTAAGCTCTAGCTGTCAAAACAAATGAGTGATGAGTTTTGTGAACCAGGATTCTTGCCATTTTACTTGTTTGGACACTTCTCAGTTTGTCAAAATCCAGATTTTACAGTGTTAATTAGTGGGACTGTGTTAATTTAATCAGGTGCTGCTGTACAGAAGTAGGAGCCTTGGCCAGGGAGGAATAGCCACCACTCTTCCTTTGTAAGGATTGGCAGGAGGCTTCCTCCTCTCTTTTTTTTCATAAGCAAGCTCTTGGATCCAAGATGCAGCCTTTCACAGAGAGCAGGATGGTGTTGGCCCTTCACTGTCAGTTTGGAGAGAGCTGTTTATGTTGAAGAGCTTTCTAACAGGACTGATGCTGAAGTTTGCTCTATTGGCTTGTCCTCTAGCTCTGATTGCTACTCTGATCAGTTTTGCTCTGTGTGTTTTTCCACACTGTTTATCGTAGCCCAAAAATGGCCAAAAAAAGGCAAAAGCAAAACCTGTTACAGAGTTGTGCTGTGCATGATGCTTGTGAGCCAAAACACCTGTAATTGCTCCTATCAGCTGTGTGGGTGCTTCCAGATCAAAATAAAAAATAAATAAATAAAGGCTTTGAGGCATCCTAAAGGATGCTGGATTTCAGCATCTTTAGAAAGCTTGGTAGTTTACCAGCACTTGCCTCTGTTCTTCCATATTAAGTCTTAAACTGGCAAAATGTAAGTCATTGCAAATCAATGAGATAACAGGAGGTGATATGGCTGTGCTGCTGTAGTAGCAGGCTGCTTCTATTTTGTAGAGTTAGGAAAGGGTGTGGGGAGAGAAGCAGTGGGAGCTGCTTGTGGTGTTTGTTCCATAGCTGTTCTTAACTTCCCTTTCTGCAGACAGCCTATTTTAAGGTGCACAGATGTTTCTACTACTCTAGTCCTTCGTAGTTGCTTAAGTGGCTTCTTAGAGCAGCTGTTCCCTTGTTTATGTCTCTGACGTGCATTTCACTGCAGTTCTCGGTTTTTTTGGTGATGGGAAGATGAAAAAAATGTGTCGATGCTCTGTTGTTCAGCCTTTATCAATTGCGTCCTCACTGGTGTCCTACCCTTCTGCAGGGGAGACATTTCCATTGTAGCCAGAGCCCACTGTTGTCCTTCTCTGTCCCAGTTTTGCTGCCAGCAGACTGATTTCACCAGATGTGATGATGAGAGTGAGATTTGCAGTAGAATTTAACTAAGAGTTTAATAAAATTTGCCTGTGGTCTCTCATCTTTCATACTAGAAGTCAAGTGCTTGCGCCACACGGTTTGATGTGCATGTCCCTCATGGCCTACTCAGGCTTTCTGCTTTGCTCTTCGCCATTAAATTGATTTTCAGACTTGCTCAGTAGTGTGCCGGCTCTCTGATCTTTGCCATTGCTACTGCCTTGCTTTGGAGGTGCAAATTAGAAGCTGGTGGAATGAAAGAGGGAGGTGGAGCAGTGTATTGTTTCAGTCCAGGAGAAAAGAGAGCTGTGGGAAGAGCAGGATTTAACAGTTACTGGACAGCATGGGGGAGAGCTCCTCTGGGAATTTACTTTCACTTAAAAAAACATCTTTTTCCCAGGTCGTGAAACTCAGGAAGTTATGTACATGCTAAGATTAGCAATTGTAATTTGTTTTCTAACAGGTGAAAATGTTCTGGATGTATATTGTAGAAAATCATGAAGTGCAAAAAATTAATTGACCCATTAGATTTTGGCTAAGTTCTTTACATTTATTCTTTACTAGCTAAATGGAATTACATCTTTATACATTGTGTTAGTTTAAAAAAAAAAAAAAAAAAGGTAGATAAAAGATTACAAATAGGAAACTTTATAATACACAAAGCTTCCTAAGAAGTAGCAAGTTAAGCAGCTCTGGGTCTGTCTGTACTGTTCCAGAAGGTTGTGTAGATAATTGATAAGTACATCTCACTTTAGAAGCTTTGGTATCAGATTGCAAGACTACAAATAACAATTCTATCAAAACTAGGTCTGTAAACAATTCTTTAAGATACCTGTTCAGTTTGGTATTTACTTGCATATTGTATTTAATAGTTCAGTGTTTTTCTTTTAACTGCATGCTCTCTACCCATAAGTAGGCATAATTACCACTAATCAAGACTCCTAATCTCAAGCAATTATAAACTCTTACATTGTTCTAATTGCACATTTGAAAATAATGTCATTTTCTCATGTAATTATGAGATGATCCATACAATTAATTATTGCTTTTCTTTTTATCTGATCAATGTTAATTTTGTGTGACCTCACAATGTGTTATCTGAAAAATGCCTTTGAGACATGCAGTTTTTGTGGTTAATTTACAGTTGTGTTTCATATTCAGTAAGAAGTGATACAGTTCAACAGATTTTCAAGGCTGTGTTTTCAGCTTTCTCTCAACTGAATAATTTGTTGTATACTAGGAACTTGTTGGTGAAACAGAAGTGCAATTATACATTTAAATCATCTACTATTTGCAAATGCAGGTGCTTGCTCTTTGAATAGTACTTAGGTTATTGCAGTATGTAAAAAGGGTTTATTTTGGTTTTCTAGTTGTTAAGTGGAATTTTCATACAGACAGACTTTCTCAATCAGCTTTCCAGACAGCAAAAATGAAGGTAGTTCATTTTCAGAAGGCACTGCAATTCTTGGGGGCAAGATATAAGAGATTGTTCACTAGCTGATGTTGGTCTCACTTGTTGCTGTGTAGCTCTTCTGCACATATTGGATGAGTGCATTTTGAACAAACCATCATCAATCTGTTGATTCATCTCAGGAACCAAATGCAGCACTTACATCTGTAATTTGGGTAATTGTAAACCTCTCATTCTTACAGATAGAAATCCTTCCTCTTATAATTCTAAAATAAGACCCCAGATCACTTACTGTGGTAGCTGAAACCTACACTGACTTGTATTTATTTCTCTATTCTTACTTGTTACATCACTAGAAGTAGCAGATGATTTGGTGACCTTTGCAACCTGTGTCTGACCTTCATGATTCACTTGTGGGTAATTTGCTACTGTAATTACTATGGTCCTATCTGTGATGTTATTTAAACCCTGGTTTAAATGGAGTATCACAGACCACAGTGTAAATGAGCAGCCACATTGTTGGGGACAACCTGTTTTTTCTTTATTGTCAGAAAAGAACATTAATGTCAGAGGGTGAGGGCTATATAATTTCTGAGGGATCTGGAGAGGAAATACTGGAGATTTTGCTCTATCATGAATGGCCTAACTTTCTTCCTTTAGTAGAATGTGTGTTTCTGAAATCAGTCTGGGGCTGTAGTCTGCTGCGGTGGGTTCATTTCATTATTCCTTTGAAAGGAAGGAAAGGCACACAGCCAGCTACTTCTGTGCAGAAGAGTTCAAGGTCTAATATGCTAATGAATCTACCCAATATTGGGCTGCAAAAATCCTTGGCTTTAATGTGTCTTTAATAGTAATAAAGTGGTTGGCTAATGATATATTAAGGATTGTAAATTTGGGAATTAAAAAAAAATTAATCTAGGCAGGAATAATTTTTCTTGCCAAGATAATTGTCATACTGGAACTGCAATTTGCAGTGGAAATTGCTTGCTTCATAATAATTAAAATATATGACCAAACTTCTGTTTTTTCTTTAAGCTTCATGTAGCTGGACATTGATGGGGAAGAGTGGGGACTCCATCTTACCTTTGCTGGCATGGAGCTGTACGTGCCAAGACAGTGATCCCCCAGCTCTCACTTGAGAGACTTGTTTGCCAGAGAGCAAAGAGAGTTGTATGGACACAAGTGCTGTTGTCAAGAAAGCTACAGATAAAAAATCTGCTTGCCACCCTCTCTTTAGTTGTCACCGGTTTCAGAGCTGTGCTGGCTGCCTTCTGCTGCTGCAGTCTCCTGTAGGGTCGTGTTTGTATTTGTGTAACAGAGAGCAAACCAGTACTTACTTAGGGATAGGTAATGCTGTTCTAATACGAAAATACTCATGGATTAAGGAGCTGTTATGGTAAATCTGTTTTGTAAAGCATTTTACCATTCTTCACTACTCATCGAACTGCATGATACGGTTTTGTTCAGGCACAAGTTAAGGTTAAACAGGAAAAATAAATGGTTTTGGTCACTGTATTAATGCTCTCCACTTTTCTTTAAACTGAGTGTGCACATTTTTTCTGCATATTTTTGTACCTGTTTGTACAGAGGAGTAAATGGAAAAAGAGACAGCTATTCTCTACAGAAGCTCATAAAAAGAAAAGTAATGCAGCATCAAGAAGAAATTCTGCAGAAAATCAGCAGTGTAAAAGCCTTGAGCAAACCTAAAGTTAAATTACATTTCATGATGATCAGGGCACAGACAGTCCCATAAGTTTGTTTTGCACAGTATCAAAGGTTTTTGTTGGCCACAGAACCCTAGAGCATCTTAGTTGGCTTAAGGATATCTGCCTATTACACTGACCTGAATCAATAGCTGCATTCTCAAAGGAAGGAGTGAGATGAAGATTTTTTTTTTCTTTTTTAATAGCTGGTGAGGGAGTAAATAAACAGCAAAATAATAATTTGCCTTCAGTAAGGCAAAATATATTTTTTTATAAATATGGCTTCTCATTGATTTATCTCGAGTGGAAGAGATAAGATACTTACAATTCAGTGCTTGTTTTGGGGGACAGGAAGAGGAAGAACTTACTCAGCAAGCCAGAGCACTTAACGGGTGGTTATCATCACATCTGCAGTCTGACTGTTCCTCTCCCTCTACAGCCAACCTGTCACGTATCACTGACCTGATTCACAACATAGGAAAGCTTCCCTTGAGGTTTCCTGTCTCTCCATTTCATTCAGGGATGGATTGGCTGGAAGAGCCGCAGCCCCAGCCTCTGCAAGCTATCAAACCTGGCTGCTGAGGCTGCCACCAGCCTGCTGTTCCGTCTTGGGCTTCAGCAGATGGATCTTCTCAAGCCCCGTGTGTTTTCATCTGCTTCTCTCCATGCTTGGAAACACTGCCTTTTTTTCTTCCTCGTGTTTATTCTTGAACCCATCCTGATGAACCAGCTGGCTTCACAACTGTGTTGTGTGAAGTCAGGAGGCCTGTGCAAAGGTCTGCCTCTGAGGGCTCTAGCTCTTCCCTCAGCCCTTGCTGTTCTTTTGCCTGAAGAATATAAAATGTAACGCGAGTTTTTATGTATTATTAAACTTATGTTTATAAATTACTGACCCATGGTAGCTGTTTATTACATATTCCATCTTCTGCTTTGATGCATTGTTGTTGTCACACCAAGGTGGGTAACGATGACTCAGCTTACCACTGGGATAATTCACTTAAAGCCTGGAAATCTGTCACTGGTAGTATTTCAACACAGGTGCTATAAACCTGAGATGAAAAGTTAAAGTATTTGCTGTCAAGGTATTTCCCTTAAAATTCTTCTGTCTTCTGTTGTGGTTTTGTAAGGTTTTGGGTACTGCTGAATTGTTTGATGGACAAACAGTCGTGTTTTAGGAGCTCTGTGATGCAGGACATGCTCTCACAAAAATAGGTGATGGTCCTCAGTTTGTAGTGCTGAAGGTGACCTATGAAGTGCTTGAGCTCATCAGGCCTTCCTAATAAAGCACTGATATTTGCATGCATTTTTGTGACCTACCATTTCCAGTCTTTAAAGCCCAGTGGAACACAAAATGATCACCACACCTTAACATGTATTTTCTCTGTGCTTTTTCTTCTTTTTCACAGCCCTTCTGTATGCCACCATTTTTGGTAATGTGACAACCATATTTCAGCAAATGTATGCTAACACCAACAGATACCATGAAATGCTGAACAGTGTCCGGGACTTTTTAAAGCTCTACCAGGTCCCTAAAGGACTGAGTGAACGTGTGATGGATTACATTGTTTCCACCTGGTCAATGTCCAGAGGAATAGATACTGAAAAGGTAAGTAAATTAAACTGCAAGGAAAGAAGTCACATCCTGAAAGTAGTCCATTAAAATAAACAGGAGGTACTGTCTTAGTAAAGGAGACAAATATTCTTTAAATATTTTTAAGGGAAGCAGCAGCTTCCCTTAATTTTAAACTTTCAAATACAGTATTTCAGCTATTCTATCATATTGACATATGATAGTGGTAAAAGTATGTATGTTTGCTAGTGAAATGGCATGAAATAGTATAAAAATGATAAAGGAAAAAGCTCAGCTTGCAGTAAATGAAGGTGACAAGTAAATAACAAGTTCTGGATTGTAACACAATCCCACAGCTTTTCCAAGTGAGATTTTTTTTTTTTTACAATATTTCTTGTGAGGTTACTTGCAGCTCTGTGGGCCTGAAAACAATGTAATTTTGTTTTTGTTGTTGTTAGAGAATTTGAATGTAATATTCTGTATGCAGGTTAAAAATATTAATGAAAACTGAAAGTATTTAATAATGTATTGCTTGAAATCTACCTTATGTAAGGCAGATGTTATCATTCAGATTCATTGAATTTAGAAATAAATTCCCATTGTGTCTTTTAAAATAGCAGATGGCCTTTCACCAGAACAAATGTACAAAAGTAACTCCTTGTCGCTTTCATATTAGTTGCCAGCTTTTGTAGAGATAGACAATTTTTCTTCTGCTTGTAAAGAAGTGTGATTTGTGAGGTGGATCATTCAGGAAATCATACCAATGCTCTGGTCACCAGCCTTCTGTTTGGCAGCTTAATTTAGTATTCTGAACTGTGGATGATGCAGTTAAAGAGCAAACAGTGTCATTTCTGTACAGCTGTTAAAGCATCGTTATGAAGGAGTAGAACAGATGTGGCCTTGCACCGAGCTGCCTGGAGACTGAGGGGCACACAGGGCACTGTTTGCTTTCCTAAATGGTCTTCAGCATATCTGCCATTTTTAGATCCCAGACATGATTCTGTAAGCACTGTCTGTCACACTAGCTTTCAGAAAGAAATGGTATTTTAGTGCTGGATAGCACTGGTAAGAAGCTGTTCTGCATGTTTTCTCACAATCTGTCTTTGTGTGGGGTTGTGATTTGAAGTAGGTGCATTTGGTGAAGGTGGAGAGACATCTGAGGATACATAGTGTAATGAGTGCTGTTTTTTTAATTCAGCCCCCATTACAAACTCCTGTCATCATTTTAAAAAAACAACAAGAAAAAAATGCTGTGTAAAACATGTTTGTTTCGTTTTCTTTTTTTAAGCTTATCTTCAGTGTACATTCTTGACTTCCTTTGATAAGGAGAGAAATGCTTTAAGGGTCTATTTTGAGACAGCAGATAAACCAAACCCAGCACAACAATACCCAGTGTAGCCTTTGAGAATTATCTTAACAAACAGGAGAAAAGTCTCCAATTGTCAGGGCAGCAAAGAGCTTAATACGGTGCTGGTTTCAAACCCTGGTGTGTTCATAGCTGAACTGCCACTGGCCGTGACTGCTAAACCAAGAGCTCAGCTTTCATCTGCACAGCAAAAGCTATGCTTGGCTGTGCCAATCCATAAACTCCCAGGTCTGAGCTCTGTAGTTTTGATGCCTGTGCATAACTTCTGGGATGTCATGAATAAAACATGTGTTGCTCGTGAGACAGAACAGTGGTAGTCGCTGTCCTCTGAAACAGCTTCCTGCAGATGGGGCAGAGACTTAAGTGTGAACTGAGCACAGAACTGGTCCTATCACTGTTTTGTAGGCCACAAATTTGTCAGTTCAGTGTTAACTGCAGATGTGCTAAGTTACAAGTCTGGAAGATGCCAGTACAATGAAATTTAACCAACAGCTACTGAAAGATTCTAAAATTGATCGATGAAGATATATTTCTTACCTCCTGGACAAATGAAAGTTTTCTCCCATTTATCTGAAATTCTCAAATGTCTTTAATCCCTTTCATTTTTGTGAAGTGAAGCACAAAAGTTGGAGACAACTTCTTTAAATGGAGAGTGGAAGATTACTTTATTTCCTCTAAGAAGTTTTTTTATCAAAAAAGTTTTTGGATAATAGCATAATTTTAAAATATTCTCTTGTATATTTAGGGGTTTTTGCTACTATTTCTATTTTGACATTGTTGCTATATGATATTCAGGTAACTGAAAAGTGTGTGTGTAATTCCAGTAGTAAAATTTGGCAAGAATATGCCACCAGGGAATATTTTCATTGCCAGAGTAAATGAGATAATGGAAATGACAGATATGGCTGCTGCCTGTGTTCCCTGTTAAATGCTGGTCTTGTTGCCCCAGCCCATTTCTGTGAGCCTGGAAAACTGAGAACTGGCAGGTTTGGCAGCTCTGCTGTACAGGGCAGCCAAGAAAAATCATTCATGAGTGCCCTACACCTAAGCACTATAGAAATACATCTCTTTTTAGAAGTAATATCTGTAATAAAATGTCTGTTTGGAGGTGGACCAAAGATGATGATATTGGTGGTGGAGTTACTTGTCTTTAGAGTACCAGGCATGATATCTGGAACCAGTGCCATGCACAGAATTATGAGTTTGGTTCTCTGCTCAGATCTTGCAGAGAGCCCCATTTCAAAGTGTAGACGTAGCCATAGTGCTTCCTGTGTTACCTTTGCTTTTCAGGAGTATTTGCAGTGAGACAGTCTTCTCTTTCAACCTAGGAAAATGTGTGGGAGTAACTCTGAAGATCAACCAGAGTGTTCCTTAATTGGATAGAGTAGTTATTACTGAGAAAACAGTTAAAAAAAACCCCAAAACAAGCAGACTGAGACTACTCAATGTTTTTCTCAAACAATAGGTCCTGGATGTGCTTCATCAAGGGTCTTGTGATCCCCAAACCCTGTTCATATTACTTCTTTCCACTTCTAATCTGTACACGCAGCATTGATTTTGTATTCTTTCCACTCAGCTGTCTGTATTATATTAAAACCCTTCAGAAATGGCCCTGGCTGGTACCCGCTGTGCTGAGCATCAGCTCGTGTTCTCTTAGGAGCACACATCATGAATTGCCGTGAGGAACATTGCATTTGGAAGATCAAAAAGCTGCCCAAAACAGCATCATACCTTAAAATCCCTTTCCTGCATAAACAAAATACTTGGTAGTGTCATTGAGGGGTAAATTTGAATACCTGCAGTTCTCAAAGTTATGAGTTAATTGAGGTTTAAATAATTTGTTTTAGTCATTAAAGTATATAACTTGTGCAGGCTTTTCACGGAATCTGCCTATGAATAAAGTGACCTACCCTCCAGAAACAATTCTTCAGGAAGATTTTCTTCAGTGCTTTCTGTACTGCTGTGCTCTAAGTTTTATTGTCTTAAAAACCTGAGGCCTTCTGGTGATTCAATATGCAGCAGAGCATGTTGCTGAGATGAAAACAGTGTTTTCCGTGAGGTGTTATAAAGTAGACTAAGTTAGTATTGTGGCTTATGTGGATAAATAATATAAAACTAAACATACACTCTGAGATTAGAAATTTTATAAGAAGGAGGAAAGTAGTTCTTAAACCTTGAGTGGTAAACTAGCCATAGCAGGCAGGTAGAAGCCATTTGCAGGAACTGATTGCCTGATTTCCCTGTCAGGTTTTGCAGATTTGCCCTAAGGACATGAGAGCAGATATCTGTGTGCATCTGAACCGCAAGGTTTTCAAGGAGCACCCTGCCTTCAGGCTGGCCAGCGATGGGTGCCTCCGGGCGCTCGCCATGGAATTCCAGACGGTGCACTGTGCTCCAGGAGACCTGATCTACCACGCTGGGGAGAGCGTCGACAGCCTTTGCTTCGTGGTCTCGGGCTCCCTGGAAGTGATCCAGGATGATGAAGTCGTTGCTATATTAGGTGAGTTTCAGAGCTGGTAATATGCATAAATACAATTATGTGCAGCAATTTATAGCCTCTTCTAATCATTCTTTAAAAAAGCTTCAGTTAAATTGGTTTTGCCACGGCCTGGAGAGGTTTAAAGTGCAACCATATCATATCCAGATTACTTCGACCTGTTTCATCTGGTCAATGGAAACTACTTCAGCATGGGGTCCTGGTCACTCTTGGGATTTTCCCTCTCTTGACACATCCCTTTTAATTAGAAATTCCATTTAGAACTTCAGAAAACTTATTTTTGAAGTGCCTGGCTTCCCTGCCTCACTCACACCCCCCCATAATAATCTGCTTTCCCTGGAATTTTTCCAGTTCAATTTATTTAAAATGTCAGGTTGAAATAATATTTATCTATAATGTCAAAATAATTTTAAACATTTAGAGCCGATTTGTGTTAACTTGGAATGGCAGCTTTGGGTTGGAGGCATTGAAAAGAAACTGATAGGGGTGTGAACAGCATTCTGAGGCAGAGCTAACAGAAAGGAGTGGGATAATCCAATAGATGTAGATGAATCATGGGGTGGCTGGAGCATTGAGGAGGTGATACGTATCATTTGATTCTGTCAAGCCCTTTTGTGATAAGGTAAATTCTCATGGTGGCTTAATCCTGTAACTGTCACTCATAGCAGTCTGGAAAAAGAGAATAAATCATCTTGGTAATCCTACTTTTTTCTGAACACATATACTCAACTCTCCTAAGATGAATGTCTGCTGAAAAATGAGGGGGTTAATAAATATCCTGAGGTCACTTTTCTCTACTTTTGACCAGGATTGCATGTATAGCATAGGGTAAATTTAGAGTTGTGGGGAATCAAGTTGATAATACTTCGTGCCAAGCAAGAAGCTGGAAAGGTGAGAAGCTGGAGGATAACTGATTCTCTTTTGCTCTGGAATCACCCATGCTGCTCAGTGCTATATGGTATTTGTAACTTCTGCTTGTCTGTGCTGCACATCAAGAACTTGCTACCTTTTGCCATGTTGAACCCTCATCAATTAACGTGACAAGTGCAGAACACAAACTAAGACCCCTCAGTTTGTGTGTCTTTATGGCACCACCTGGGTTCATCATGAGAAGAAAACTTCAAAACATCTTGCTGCTCTATTTGAGTATAGGTAAAAATCACTGAGGTCAAATTTCTTTAAAATGTTCTTTAAATATACCAATTTTCTCCTCATCTTTACTTGTAACTCCTGCATTTTATCATAACACTTGCTTTAGAAAACCCTCAGCCAAGATTGCTCAAGGAATCAGTGTTAAGGAAACCTAACTCCTAATCTCTGCTGCTGCAGAGTGATAGCTACAGATAAATGAGGCTGTTCCCTGGGTATCTGGATGAATAGAGGTATTTTGTTGCTGCTCTTCTCCTGGGATGTAACTATTGATCCTCCTCCCTCCACAGCTTTTCATTTTCTTCTTTTTCTTTCTTTTTCCTTTTTAAATTTGGAGTCAGTTCCCTGGTTCTCACTAAAGTTGGTGAGTTTTATTCACATTCTCTTTGTGAATATTGTAAGAGGAGAGGAAAGTAAAATTAAGTGGCATCTGTTTGGGATTCTGTGAGATTTCATTTTGGATGTGCATCAATGTTTGTATTTCAGTTTCTGTACTAAGGAATCCCTTTCCTTCCACAAATGTGTGTACCTTCATCCCCCAGGCTGTAAAGACTTCTGCTGAAGGTTTCTCTATCCTGAAAAGAAATTATGTATTCAACTGAGTTTTTCACTATTCTAAATCAGTTGAACTTCTTTTTCCTTCAGCGTTGTGCAGTTTAATCACCACACAACTGAAGGATACGCCAGGAGATGAGTCAGGTTTTCCTCTCTAACAACTTTGTACTCTCAGTTTTCTTTTCTGTAGAAAATAGTGCTTTGGGATGGGGTTTTTTGGTTGTTTTTGTTTTTAAATTTCATAGTTAGCTAAACTTGCCAAGTTCTTGATGGACCTATACCAGAGAAAACAAGGTACTACAAGGGGGGTGGAAAAAGTGCATTGTACAAGACACATGATTTTTGCTGATTACTCAGCCAGGACAACCTATGCCATAAATTTTGTTTACCATTCCCAACTAAGCATAGCTATGAACATCAGGCATGTAACAGCAAATCATGTGAGGAATTCCACAGGGTAATTTTAGCTGACAGGTACGTTACAGAGACTGTAATCTTCTTTCAGGCATTCTGGAAATGAAAACAAAAAAATAAGTGCACAAATTATGCAAGGTGAATTATTTGTTCAGCTCTGGCTGTCACGTAACAAAGCAGCCTTTGCAGCTTGCAATGTAGCCTGTATCTTCCTTACAATGGAGAAATGAATTGCAACTCTGAATCAGTCTGTGGGACTGCTGTGCAGCGCTACATAAACCAAAGGCAAAATGCACTTAATCCTTAAAGGATCCAATTCATAGGAAACATTTTCAAGTTCTGAAATCATTTAACCTTGCAGACTGGTGTATAAGAGTGCATTGTGTACACTTGCATAATATCCTTCCAAATCAGTTCCATGTAATACCCCAGAGACAGGTATAGTCTCAGTTCAGGCTTATGTTCTTAGAACAAAGCACTGACTTTGATTGACTTGGATTAATGAGAGTACTGAGTTGGAAGAAATTGCACATAGGCCAGCAGTGAAAAAAGGTACATTTTTTGTGTATCCCCTAAGATTCCCTTTCACATTAATATAAATTAATACACAAACACAATAATATGCAAATGTAAATAAAAAAACCCCAAACCTTTGCATGTTTTAATAAAAATTTAAAGAAATTGCTGCATTTTGCAGAAATTTATATGAAGTTTGATTTGTTGGGATGAAAGATACATATTTTGAATTCTATGCAAAATCTGTGCTAAAATACAGAAATTACTGATGTTCATGTGACTCAGTCTTTGGATTTGGTGTGTCAAAGAAACAGAAACAAAAACATAGAAAATGACCTCTCAGCCAGGCAATTGATTTGTTTGTGATTCATTCCAATACAAATGAGTCAGAAAAAAAAGACTTAGCAAGAAAAGCCACTCTATTACTATGTTTTCTATGTTAATGTGTAAGTATGAGAGTGGGATTATGTAGAAGGGAAGTTTGGCTGGTGGGAAGCTGCCTGGATGAGACACAATTCTGCTTTTGGTAGTTTGCTGTTCTTCCACTGACACTGCTGTTACTGCGTAGGATGAAGTGCTGACGTACACTCAGCACTTTGAGGAAGACTGAGACAAATCACACAGTCCTTGCCCTGAAGAGAACTGAGCGAAGCACAGGTCATGCAGGACTTCCATTAAGAGAATGTTTTCAACTTGGCTTTGCTTTTAATGTTCCTAAGCCCTCCCACTTGGCCTGATGCTGCTATATCCACCTGAGACTCACAGTATCTCTTTGAACTCTTACTTAAAGGCTTAGCCATTTATCCCAGTGTGGTTAGAAAAAATGTGAGGGCTTGTTTCCTCTGTTAAAAACAATCAAGTGTTTATGTGCACTTTGTTTGGCAGCTCTAGTTTTCTCTGTTTTGGAGCAGATCTTTCAGGCTGAGAGACTGACCACCTGAAAACCTGACTTCACTGCAGGTCTTTGAAAAGTTAAAACCTGCTCGTGCTCCGGAGATTGGCTACATTTTAATTTATCAAATAACTTTTTTAAAATATTCCTCCTGAATTAACTGTCTTCCAGGCACAGACTGCAAGGTCTGACTGTAGCTTTCTTTGGAATATGCAGGGGAAAAGGCACTTCACTGCCCTCCAGCCGTTTAGTCTGAACCTTTTAAATCTCCCCTCACCATTGCTTGAAGAAATGCTAATTTCTGTGCTATGTCTCCAATTGTTTGTGTGATTTGATAATTTAATGAAAATTACAGAAAATAATGTCACAGCAGCAAAAATAAGTTTTTGTAGGTATTTTCTGGAAATGCATGGAAGGGCTAGTTAGGGGACCTTGTTAGTACCCAAGTTGGTTCAAAGTCTTTCTGCCTGAAATTGGGGTAATTTTTGACATTTATGAAAACATTCCAGTAAAAAACTACAGAGAGGAAGGAGAAGACCCTTGAAAACTAGAGTGACAAACTTTTTTTTTTCTAGAATTCAGAGGGGAAGCAGTGTCTTGTAATTTAATTTTCAGACTGCTGCAAAATTTGTCAGTTAATGGCTCCTAGAGGGCCAGACTAAGCAGCAGACCTTTACCTTTATGAGATGTTCAAAGCTGCAGAAATGGTCTTGATACCTCCTGCAAGGGGGCCATATGTGTGTGTGTGTGTGTAAGGTAAGATGGGAGCTTAGTTTTGTGGACTTGATTAGAGACAGGGAGCTTTAAGCTTTTATTTAACAACTAAAAACCAAAGCCCTGAAAAAAAAAAGCCCATGTCTTCAGAACTAAGCACTGGATGAGAAAAATAGCATTAACCAGATGATTTAGTTACAAAGAAAAAACAAACACCCTCCTACCAAACAGTTTATCCCAAGTTTTACATTCTGCATTTATGTTCTTGCTATATTTATTTGAGCCAAAAAAATTCAGAAGAACTTTTTCTTGACTGTTGGTTTAGCATCACAGAATATCCTGAGTTGGAAGGGACCTGTGAGAATTGTTGAGTCCAACTCCTGACTCCACAAAGGGCAGGTAAAGTGAATGAGACAGGAAGGGAAGTCAAGGCAGGAATTTATTGTGAGTAAGGAATACAGTTGCTCTCCAACAGGTCAGTTTGTTGTTGCTATTCATTTTGGGGCTATGAAAGCTGAAAGTCAATAACAGAATGGAGATACCATGTAGGTATGCAAGTGTACAGTAACACAATGTCAAGAACAGGATTTTTTGGGAGAGGGGCTGGGAGTGTGCAAAGGATGCACATAGACTTGCATTAAAGATCACATGGGAGCTGAGGAAGTGAAATTTGCATGACCCTGAAATACAGATTTTTTTTTATAGTTATTTACAAAGCTACAAAGTTGGCAAGATTGGAGACTGTGGTTTTAGCATGATGTTGTAGGGGACCTTGGTGTGCCATGTTTTGTTTCAGCAGGATATTAAATGCTCCATTTGCTTTGTGTGGAGAAATTCCTGCTGATTTAATTTGATCTAATTGCAGTCTTAAAGAAATGTTATAAGAATAATTGTTTGTTTTCTTTACAATGGCTTTAGCTTACTCATTTAGCCTTAAGCACTTCATTCAGATGTAGACACCAGAGGATTGATTCAGATTTTGGTGGGACAGATTTACATCCAGATAGGACAGTGACAACTGCAAGGGCAACTGTGCCACAGGGAGGGTCTATTTTAGAGGAGGGACAATAGCAGTGCAGAAATACTGCCTGTGTTAGACCCTCTCCATGGAAAATGTTACAGCTTCCACACAGGCACATGAAAACTGCTTCTCAGCAGACTTGAAGATGGCAGATAGGTTAATTGAGTCCAGGCTGCTATCCTTAGACTGTCCCTAGTACCTGAACTAACTTAGATTTCCCTGAGCAAACTGCTCTGTGTACCACCCCATTTTCAAAAATTAGTTCTGTTATTTTAGAGCCTTTGAAGAAGTGCCTTTCTTCACTGCTTCATTTTTCACCTGAATTTTAAATTTAGGTGCACCTTTCTGTGTTAAAAATGCCAAGCTCCTGAGTTCTCAGGCCTAAGAAATGGTTGCAGGATTATGGATGACATTAAGAGTTTCCTGACAGTATCTAACATCACAGCATTGTTTGTGCTATTGAATAAGACTGAAACATGACCAGTGGTGCTTTGACAAAGGAATGATTGAAATTAAAATTCATCTTTATCCTCAGTTGTTCCATTGTGCTTTTTCTATTTATAGTTGAAAGGTGGGGGTTGTTTAGATTGATTTATATAGGCAGGTTGGACAAGTTGCATATTTCTGTGAAGTGATTCAATAAACATCAACTGAAGGAACAATTTTCAGTCTAATTTGCTCAATAAGTGTCCAGGCACACTTAGCAAAAGCATTACAGATGCAAATCCAGCTAAACTTTTTTTAAAGGCCACGGCATAAAGAGGTCTACATTAATATAAGATTTTAATTTCATGGTGGATGCATGAACAGCACTAAAACTCTTACTGAGAAGTATGGATTTATCCCACGTGGTGGTTTCAGACAGAGAGTATTCCTTATTCCTGTCCTCCAGACATCGGGGGTGGGTTGATATCAGGACGTGCCATTTTTGAGACTTTTTGTTTGTTCTATGTCTAATTTCTGACAGACATTAAAAACATGAATTGCCAAAGCTCCTGTCCACTGATGTTTGTAGATGGTTTAAGACTGTGCAGGGTATTGGAAAAACATATTTTTAACACATTTGATGACTTGCTGGAGTAACTGAGGAGGAGGAGTATTCCCTGAGAACAGAGGCCTCAGTAGGGAACTTTTGGGCACATTGCATGTTTTAGTGCTGTGAATTTATACACCTTTGCATGATGTGCTCTTAAATAGTCCAACAGCATTGCATGTGGAAGAAGTCCCCCTTGGAAGTTGGCAGTGTGTGGCAGGACCCTGGCAGCTGAAACTGAGATCTGGTGGGGGGATGAGGCTCTCTGTTCCAGCATGTCCCTTGATATCTCAGGATATCTGTGTTGGGAAGGCTTGCATATCGTATTTCTGTGCATACTGCAACAAGAGGTGAGAAGAGGTAGAAATTATAACTTAGCAAAGGAAGTCAGCTTTCTATGAAGACCCTGATTTCTGGCAGATGAAACACCAAACCAATTTTCTTATATTATTTTTTTGTGCACGGGTTTTTTTCTGTTTCAGAATTTTGGAGGAGGAAGAATAATTATTTTTTCACTGAAGAAACAGGCTGAAAAATAATTTAAAAACTTTTCATGAAACACTAGTCTTTCTGTGTTTTCTCCAAATTTCAAATTAATACTTTTTTTCAGGAATCTTGCTGTAACATGGTTAAATTCATACTGAAGGAGTTACTAGAAATACTAACTTCAATGAAATACAAGATAGATGCAAATTTCATGAGGTTTTCAAAATATTTACTTTCTGTGTTTCAGAACACAAAACTTAGTGTTTAAACTCTTGTGAATCCTTTCTGTCTGAAATAAAATAATAAAATTTTGGAGCTTTAATGTATGTTTCAAGCAATATTTAGAATATGAAGCCTGTCCCTAAGCAATCAGGAAAGTAACTCGGAGGATAATGCAATTTGAGCCTCTTATATAGGTTTTTTTTGTATTTTTATCAGAGAGCTAGCACTGCCCATGCAATGAAAACACAGATTGAGCTTTGTTTTTCCTGTTACTTAACCAGTGCAAATACATTCAAATATATTCATTACTCCAGTTACCTAAGCTACTCCATATCCTCTGAGTTTGTACAAACTGGCCACATATTTATAACATTTTTATAGTAACCATTAAAATGCAAATAAGGATAAATGATGCAGATTCTGTAAAGCCTCCTGGCTTTTTTTTTGTGAATAAACCTGGTAGAGCCCAGCTGATGTTTAAAACTCTTCATCACAGTACGTCAAGTAGTGAAATATAATCCATGCTGTATTCTGAGAGACAAATAAACACCTTAATTATAGCAATAATAATAGAAAATTTAGCTGTAACTAAATCATGTTGTTGCTACTCATCTCTAAAACAAATGTTTTTATTTTGTCTGTACAGTAATGTCTTTCAACAGAGAAAATTGATGCAGTTGTGTAGTAAACTGTCTGCAAAATGTTGCCAGGCTGTGGTTTACAACATGAACAGATACACTGTGTTTCTATTTGTGCACCAGGCAAATCACTGAAAGAGCAACTTCAGTTTGTTATCTCTTTAACACTTTGGTTTCTGTGGCAAAGATACTCAGGCTTTGTGGAGGTCTAATTAGAGGAAAAAAGTAGTTAAAACCTCTGGTTAATGAAAAATAGTGTATTCTATGCAGTGCAGTTTGTCATTCACTTTTCATTATGTGTCTGTTTGCACTTGAGAAATTTTGAGAAAATCCAAAGCAGCAAACCACTTCCATGCATCATCTCCTTCCAGCTGTACTGTGTTGGAGAACCAAATTAAGGCTATTCAATGGCTGTCAAGTTGTGCAGTTTATCTGTAGGGCAGATACTGAATACTCCACCTCAATGCCAAATGGTAGCTCTGTTTTTTTCTGGCTGACAGTTGTTGTTGCATTAATGCACCAAGAGGAAAAAATATTTTTGCTCTAGTGTCTTAACTTTCCTTGAATCTTTCTCCTCTCTTGTAAAGTGGGAAAGTTTAAATTTCATGCCTTACTTAGATTTGGAGGAAATGAGGGAAGAGAGGAGAAGGGAAACATTTTCAGTTGAAGCCAAATAATCATTTGATGATTACAGAGGGAGTTTGACCCTGGGAAATCTGTATGTTTGCTTTTATAGCAGTTGGTGTCTCCCACTGCTTGGAGGTAGAGAGCAGATCCTGAGGGTGCAGGCCAATGTTGGGGCTCCAGGGAGCTGTGCTGGGAAAGTCCGTGTGGCAGCCACTGTGGATCAGCACCACAGATAACTGTATTTACTAAACTCCTGATTGCCAAGATATGCTTAGTGCTGCATTTCCACTGAGGTGAGCAATGTTTGGTCATTCTGTCTGGTCTTTGGTTCTGCTGACACTGTGTTCAGTGTTCAAACATGTAGATGAAGGCAAATTGGGAGGGGACGTAACCTAGATCCTGCTATTGGCTGCTGTAACAACCATTACTATTGCTTTGAGAATGATTCAGACATGAATATTTTGTCTGATATACTTGAGAATCCGTGGATTCATGTGAATGCTTTCAAAATCCATACTGATTTTGAAGACCTGCAACACACGAATCTATAGCACCATCTTCTCCCCCAGCTATTACACCAAAACTGCACCAGGACTTCCAGACACCCAGAACCCAACAGTGGATGAGTAGGTTATCAGCCAAACACATATTCCCCATGAGTCATATTCTTTTGGAGTAGAGTGGAATATCTTCTGTCTGAGAGAAGAGCTCTTCGATCTTTCCTCTTGTAAGAGTGAAAAGGCCAAGGTTTGTTGTGGTATCAAGGCAGTCACTTGTAATGTGAGAGTGTGGTTCTTTCCCCAGAATCAGCAGAACACCTGACTAAGCTGCAATAACCAGATCTTCATCACCGGTGCAGCTTTCGGGAGACAGAGTGGATGAGGCTTAACCTTAAGACTGACTCAGGCTGAACTGGCAGTGGTAACAGAGAAATCATCTTTTCACTTATAAGATGAACAGCAAATTTGATGTGGAGATGAAATTGGGAAAGAAATATGGAAACAGACGGTTTTATAAAATATTACTTCACAGTTAAAATATGTCAGGGTTTGGGGATTGTTATTATAATTAAAACAAATAAGGAAATATAAAAGGCAGGAAACTCTTTGGCTTTCCTATGCATGCTGAGCTGATGGTGGAAAAGGTCTTCGGCCCACAAATCCAGCAGGGAATATAAATGATTGATGGTAAAAGCTTAGATCATCCACTTTAAGTGTGATTGACAGATAATGTTCCTGGCAAACATCTGGAATTCAGCAAGCTGGGAATGAGAAATGCAAAGTACTGACAAACAAACCATCTGCATTTCTCTAGCTTTTTAATCTTTCTTCAGAGGTAAGGTGAAATAGATAAAGCCTGGAGTTATAATAAGAAAGAGGCTTTTGGCTCAAGTTCCCTAATGCAGCCCTTGGACTTTGCCAACCACCTTCTAACTCAGAAGTATCACCATACCCTTCTTGCTTTCCAACTACAGATGGTTTTGATAAAACACCCACTTAGTCTTCTTCCCACCCCCCCCCCTTTTTTTTTTTTGTTCCTTTTTCCACAGTGATTGATCTTACTTTGTGGAGAACATATAGACAAAGGGAGATGGTATGCAATTCCTTATTATGCATAAGAGGCCAATTGTTCTAATGCAGTGCAGGTAATCCTGGGTGGAATTTTAATTCCTTCTTGCTATATAGATTTCTACTGCTCCTTCCCCCCTCCCCCCCCCATTTTTCTATAAATATCAAACATGGGTTTGTTTTTTTTAGAACCTGACAATCAAATTTAATACTTTTGGTACCCATCATGTTGAAAATGGACTTGACAGAAATACAGCAATGAGGCTCTTGTGTGTGCCTTGCTTTGGAGACTGAAATACAGTGTAGGATTACTTTTCAGCTAGATCACCGGCTGTTAACTTCAAGGAAGTTTTTTAATGGAAGAAAAGAGTACAAGTTCTTTGGGTTTTTTAGTTGGCTTCTTAAAAACAGAGACTTCTGTGATCTGACTCAATTTGTTGCTCATGTGTTGCTTTTCTCTGGTTTGGCTCAGTGGGCCCCCAGCAGACCCAGCTGCTTCCTGTGCTGTTCTTGCCACTAATGGGAGGTGGAAGGACACTGCAGCAGGGAAGAGTTACAAATAGTGAAGGGTAAACTGTGGTTGCTGCCACAAGTGAAGGACAAAGCTATGTCTTTGTGTTATGGGAAAAGCAGAATTGAATTTCAAAAAGAGTAAGAGATAAATAACTTCTGTTGTACCTCACTTCTGAGGCAGGCACAGCAGCACCATGCTGCTTGTGCTTGTATTGTACTGATTATTCATCACGTTACTGTGGGGCAGTAACAGAATGGTTGTCATTTTTAGACATAGGGAAACTTGTTCAGAGATGTTAAGCAATACACTTAGAAATGAGTTAGAATTCCTCTCCCTTGTGCTTGGACTACCAGCTCTAACTGTTGCTCATCAGTGATGGCACAATTCAATGCTTGATAGATTCCAGAGCGTTAATTAAAACAGTTGTTTAGCTAATTGCCTGGAAGATTGTGAATAAAAGCATATTTATTCCAAAGGCAAACAATCCATTTTTACCCAGTGAAGCATATCAGTTTTTATGGTGCATAAAAATTGTTTCATTTCAATTTTCAATATATGGTATATTTGTCTAAAAGCCATGTAGATTATCTGTTTCAAGTCCGTGGAAGCTTTTTTTCTTTAGCCATTTCTAAAGTATCTGGTAACAAAAACCATACAGACAATTGAAAATGTGAACAGTCATTGCTATTAAAAAGAAAAGTTGTTTATTATACTGGGCTGCAGGGTGACATGAAGCTTTTGTACTATTTCCAGATGTTGTCATTGTCCTATGCAGGAGACTAGAGGTGGAAGAAAGATTATCTTTATGGTGTCTTTGCCTAATTTTGTGAAAAATGTGCTAACAGAGCAGGTGATTTCAGAGTCTTTACAAACTTAAAATTAAAATAAAATCTAAAGTGGTCAGGATCTAAAGTGATCCCTGTGAGGTGGATGGTGTAGGTCTTCTGTGGAAGGCTGGCAACACATTAGAGTTAATGACAACTTATTGCAATTCAGGGTAGTTTACTATCAACCTGATAGCTTTTTTTCAAAGAGAAAATGCTTATCATCTAATGGAAGAAATTAGGTAAGTGTGGAAGTACAGCTGAAGGGCTGAGATGGGAAATCTGAGTTTGATTTAGACATTTTCTTGAGCTCTTTACTCATGATGGTCCTCTTGACTCCATATAGGCTTTCAAATGTGACAATTTATTTAGGGAAGGAAATCTAAAAGAATTGAATTTACTGACTTCTGGGTGAAATCAGTAAACTAATATATATATTGATGCTTTGGATTTAAGACTTGCTATAGGCAAGGTATTACTTAAAAGACAAGGGACCATTCCCACCACAGCTTGATAGATATGAATGTATTTCCATGTCGTTGGTCTAAAGAGAGATGGGCAGTGATGATATAGCACAGCAGAAGTTCGGGAGAAAAACACATTTCAGAACAAGAGCAGTATAGCTTTACATTATCAAGGTAATAAGTGAAGTTTCCTTGCTTGTTAGCATTATGTATTGGAAAACAAGGGGGGAAAGACCATTTACATTACTCTTGTAAATGAACTTGTAACTTTTTCCTTTTTGTGCCCAGCCTGAGCTGGGGTGTAACCAGTGAAGTCCTGACTGGGAGCTGCACTTCAGCTAGGTTTTGGTGTACATGCCCTACATTGTAGTGCCCAGACTGGTGGAAATGCCATCCTTGCAGTATTCCACAGCAGGGAATTTCACTGGCTGCCCTGAGCTCATAGAGACATGCACATGGGAAGGGTGTGAAGAAATGGCTGTTTTCTTCCTTCCAGTGTGAAACAGATAAACTTTCATGCTTTGTCATTGTTATGTGGGGATAACTAATTGTACTCTTCTTGGTTTGGACTCTGTTTAGCTGCAGCCTATAACTGCACTGATGTGTGATACAGGATGATTTTATTGACACAATACTGGGTAAATATTAGCCAGATTAAGAAAAATCAACAACACAGATGTAAGATCCTTTGTGTGACAGTTAAAAGGAGGAAAGGAAAAACCATTTCCTCTTAATTAATTTCTTTGAAAGGGATTAGAAGAGAACAATAACAAACCACTTTTCTTGAGTTTTAAGGAAAAACCTTTATTGATATTTAAAGGACACTTGTCATGTAGAACAGTTTTTATGTTTGATTTATTCTTATGAAGTTTTGCTAAGCTGTTGTAATTAAGAAAAAGATAATGGAAAAAAATATCAATCAAGTATTTCAAAGTTGGGTTTTTTTCCCAGACAGTTTTTTTTTTTTTTTCTGAGTGCAAAAATAGAAGAAACTTGACTGCATGAATGAGAAGTCTGTTCTTTTATATTTTTGATGGAAAGAGTGCTGTTATTGAAAGAAATGCTGTTGATTTTCTGTAGGCAAAGGAGACGTTTTTGGTGATGTGTTCTGGAAGGAGTCAACTCTCGCCCAGTCCTGTGCTAATGTAAGGGCTTTGACTTACTGTGATCTTCATGTGATTAAAAGGGATGCCTTGCAGAAAGTGCTGGAGTTCTACACAGCTTTTTCACACTCCTTCTCCAGAAATCTCATTTTGACCTACAACTTGAGAAAAAGGGTAAGTAGCTGTGATTTTAACATACATCATGTACATTATCTCACTTTTCAGGACTGTCTGCATGAAAAAAAGGAATGGCTTGAATTCTGGAATTTTTTGTGAAGCCCTTTTATAAGATGACTTTTCAGAGCTTGCCTAAGAGACCCTGCTAGCATGTAGAGTCAAAGGCTTTGAGTATTTATTCCAGTGCTAGCTTCAGAGGGAGCTAGAGTGTGTGCATGTGAAAGTATTATAAGTTTCCAGGAAGTAGACAGGTTCCAGCATATATGAAAACTGTCACGCACTTGTGATAAACAATATTCACTACTTGATGCAACTTCACAGTTTCTGAAGCAGCTAAAAACATTTTAGGGGTTTTGCCTGAAATCAGAAGGAAAATGACAGGGAAGATATAAAATCTAATATATGGAACAAAAGTCAAGTACAGTAAACACAATGGAAAAGTAATATGAACATGACATTCCATCAAGAGTTGTTTCTTTTATTATAAATCACATTTTGGAATTACTTTGCTTATGTATAATATTTCCATTTTTTTATCCTTGATTTTTTGGCTCTTTTCATTCCTTGCTATGTGCCATTTCAAGGTATTTTGTCAAATGCAAGTAATCATAATCTAATAGCCCAATTTAAATCCTCTGTGTAATCTTCAGTGAACAACCTCTGCAGAAATTCATTAAAACTGTAGTAGGTATAATTCAGATGATATGATTTCATGATGCAAGGTAGAAGACAATAATATTACATTGAAAAAGAAATACATTAGAGAACCTGTACTTGCTTTATAAGGGTATTTGAGATCAGCTAAAGAAATATGTTTGATAGGACACTTCTTTGTTCTTAAAAATGATTCTCCATAGTAATTTCCAGGTGCCAAGTGAGTCCTAGATAATTAGACATGAAAAGAAGAGAAATATTTTAATCTTTTAAATCTACTTTGTAAAATTAAACTTTACAACTAGACATTTTGAAGATATTTTTAGACATTTTTAATATATAGAATTGGCATACTGAAAGTAAAGTAGTGTGATGATATTTTTTATCTGCATATGTTACCAGTGCAAAAGAATTCAGCTTTGTAGTGTTGGATGAAAGAAGAATGTGTGATCCACACTTTGGTGAAATAAATCAGAACTCTGGTAGAAAATTGATGTGATTAAAAACTAAGAAGCAAATTTATACTTGGGGATTTCCTCCTTAAGACATTTTTTTCAGATGAAGGTACACAGCTGCAAGGGTATTATGAGAGATGTCCTGTTAATAGGTAGCTCCTTACCTGGTCTTGGTTAATGTAAGAAATAAAATAAATGAAAAAATTTGACATTGCTATCACCTCAAGAATCAGTATCACTGACTGACATATATTATAATTAACTTCATGGGTAATGTGCTAAGATACTCCCAGAATATATAACTACCTTTTCTCCCAGAATATATAACTACCTTTTTTTTTTTTTTCTTAAACTCTGTAGAAATAGCAAGGACCAACTTTTTCAAAACTCATGGTAATTCTAGCAGAATTCACATCATTTTGGTCCTGTTCTGAGCCAAAAGGCCCAACTTTAGAATCAAATATCTACTCCAGAAGTGACAGTGACACAGTCCCTCCATATTTATGGGCATTGCTTTTCCCAAACCAGGTTACAAAACATTTTTTAACTGTAGTGTCTCATCTCCTGTGCTGTCAATTTCCTACACAAAATGTTCTTAATAAAAATGTACATCTCATGATAGCAATTTCCATCCAGTTATTCAAATAATTGGATTTTAATTGAGTTGCAGTCAGCAGAAAAGTGGCATTGATTGATAATGGAAGTGAGAGTTTGATGGTTCTAGGTTAACAGAGTATAACACTATTTCTTTTATTAAAAGAAGGCTGATTGCAATCAGAATGCAAATGTTAAATAATATGAATCATATATGCTCTTGGAAATGCGTGGAAAGTACAATACTTCAGAGATTTGAGGTGATGCACGTTGAAAGGCAACGTTTTAGACTTTATTCTGGTTTAAATATCTATGATTTTTATTTAATAGAAAAAGCTCCCTAGCCTGTTGCTTCTAACACTTTTCAGGTCTATTTCTGCAAATGAAATTTTGTAGAATTAAGATGAATTGGTACCTTCTGTTAGTTACATTTGTGATGTATTGCATATCCTGTGGAGTATAAATACCAGAATTACACTTTTCATTTCAGGAAACAGTTCCATCTCTGTCTCCAGAAATGTTCAACTAGTTTAAATGTAGACACTGTATATCTTCATACAGATATATATATATATATATATATATATATTCAAGTGTATGTCTATCTGTATGAGATGTTTTCATACAGATTCCAAATACATGAAAAAACAGTTTTGGAGATCTTTTTTCAGAAGGATCTCATTTTTTAGAGTTGTTTATTCCTCTGAGGTGTCCTCATCTTCAGGGTACATATGCCTTTAGTTGGTTGTGGTACTGAGTCCCACTGTGCAGTGCTAGGTGCTTTGTAGCCAAGTTTCACTCAAGTGAGCTCAAGCATTGGTCCATTTTTTTACCATTTTCACATTATTCCTTGGATGCTGGGTCTCCTCTAGTGCTCCCTGATGGAGCTGGGGCTCTCTGTCCCAGGCCCTTAGGTGCCAGTGAAGAGATGTTCTCCCATTGCTGGGTCTGGATCCATGTGCTGGTGACTGTGACAGAAATAAGCAGACATGCAGGTACATTGGAAGGTACCCAAACTGGTCAATTGGTCTTGACCTTAGCTAAACCTGGAGCTGGACTTAGGCAAAGTAAAAGGAAACATTCCTTGTGCTGTTCTTCCTACTTGTCTTGAATGTGGTTTGGGCTGAGCTGGGAGGGCAGGACACTCTGGTCCCTGTATCTCCTTCATGACTTCTGTAGAACAGGCCTGCAGGTATAAAATGTTACTGCCTGTGATACTTGAAGACTTTGTGGCCAAGGGAAAAGTTTCCAGTGCTCGGTGCCTGGCATGTCATTGTTGTCCCTGTCTGTGCTGTCTGAAAGCAGTTTCCTTTCACTCACTTTCTCTCAACAAATGCCAGTGAAATATCCTCTTTTCTAAAAGTGTCAGCTTGCTGTCAGGTGACTCCCTGAGCAGTTTCCTCAAGTGACCAAAATCCCTCCTGAAGTTATTAGCTGTCTAGTTACCTCAGAGTGGAGCTCAGATGTAGAAAACTTTTTATTTTTCCTAAAGGAAAAGAGAAAGCAGACCTTTAATTAACTCCTTCTGCTGCCAGTCACTGAAATTTTTATCTAAGTGGGAATAGGGGGATAATCATCTGCTGCATCTCTCTTTCCACCATCCTAAGAAACTGAAACTGCAATCTGTGCCTGCAGGTGCTATTTGTTGGACTTGAAGACTTTGCAGCTGAAAGGAAGCCGAGCAAGGTTTTTCAGAGCAATACTTGCTGTAACAATGTTCTGAAATTAAAGCAGGTTAACTTGATGTTTCTCTCAATTTTTGGAATCTTTGAGGGGAACCAGAGTGTAGACACTGGGAATAGTGTGGGGTAGCCAAGTGACAAACTCACCCTCATGAAGGGTATGCTGGACAAAAAAGAAGTAATCCAGGCTGGGAGGGCAGCAGGATTCACAGGCTGGATGGAGGAGGTCGGGTTTTTCCCACCAAATATTTAAACACTTCTGGGTTTCGAAATTTGACATCATAGCTCCAGGTTGGTAGGAGCATAAGAAGAGAAAAGCTTGCCTCATAGCTACCTGTCATTGTCTTTGGCTTGTGATGGGGTGCAAGTTTGCTGTCTTTAAGAATGGGGAAGGCCTTTGGCAAATGTTCTGAGCTTCTTTCCTTGTGTATGAGCTTTGTGACCAATATTAACTTCCACTGGGTTGTACCACCCTGTATTTGCTCATTTCATTCTGCTGCAGCCATAAATGATGTTATAGCTCAAATGCCTGCTCACAGTACATAAAAGGGAGAATTCTTATACATAATTTATTAAGCTGAGATTTCTCTAGTAAGCCATTTTAGTCTGGATAGAGATTAAATGACTAATTCTGAATACTTTGGAGTGTCATGATAAAAAGCACAAGTGGCTTTCCCAGAAGCTGAAATTTGTATCCTGATATAAGAGAAGGAAGGCAGTGGGATCTAGGTATGTTACTGGGATTTTGTTGGAGTGAAAGAAGTGGCAAATAATGTTCTGCATTTTTACAAATCAAACATGATTTAGTGAGTTAGAGACAAAGTTCCTAGTCAGACCATACTTGAGGGAGCAGTGACTGTGACAGAATAGACTCTCTCCTTGGCAGTGTAAGACGATTTGCTTTTGCACATGTAGTGGTGTGTTTATTCTATGGTATTCCAGCAGTGCTAGTGGACAGGACTCTCACCATCTCTTTCAAAATGCAAATTTATAATGTACCTGTGCTTTCCTCTTCAACATTAGCTCAATCTTTCTTCTTTTGATAGTGTAAATTCTAACTAGAGAGAGAACCTCTCTCAAATCATACATTTCAGCTAGGAGTGCCTCAAGCCCTGTTTTTAAATCTCAGGGGGCATTGGCAGCAGTTTGTTTTCAGAGGGGGCAGTCCGTGACCTTATATTCTGCCTTTCCACACGACAAGTTTTAAAATTCTTTTTCACGATAGAGATTCAAAATGGTATCCCAGAATTCTTTCTGGTACCCAGAATTGCTAGAGGGCTTCAACAAAGCTTTCTTACCCTGAAAAGAGAAAGGTTTTAATTTTAGAATATTATCCCATTTGGTGATAGATTTCATAATGGTCAAGCTGACAGCTTGCTTCCTTCTCCTGTGTTTGTACTCACCAAAAAAATCCTAGTTGTCCTGTGGGAAGAGGATTTTGATGTTTGACTGGCATGCATCTTACAGCCGTGAAAACCGAGGACATTGGACATGACTGACATGTCTGGAAGGGCCTGTGGCTTGGGAATTGTGCCAAATTCCCAAGGAGGCAAAGTTGTCAATTTCCAAAAAAAACCTGTCCAAATGTAAATAAACAGTTAAGCATTATGTTCTTTCCCATGTTGCAGTTTTAAAAGCTGTTCAGGGAGTTGAATGCTCTTATATTCATGTTTTCTCTTTGTCAATCTAAACAAAACATATTTTATTCTGTTTCATCATTGGTAGATTCCATATTGCATTTTTGCATCTTTTCTCTGGCCTTGGACATCTTAACTTCTCCCTGTCTCTAACAGAGATCTGTTTAGCTAGCCCACAGATTTTTGGTCAAATAGACTTTACACTCTGTACTGAAAGTGCTCTGAGGCAGTGTGTGTCATAAATTCGCACATCTTCTGTGGATGATTTTAGTGCTATGTCTGTCAGTGAGTTGAAGCCTCATGCTCTTGGGAGAATGCGTCCTTGGATTTCTTCCTTCTCCTCCTCTGTGGTTTGTTGGACTCCTCCAGGTAAAGCACTATCACCCACCCTTAGAGAAGATTTGAGGAACTGCAACCTTTAACATTCATACACCTACGGTGATTGTTGACGCATGTGATTGTGTTCAAGCCAAAGGAGCTCCATTATCTATTTTCCAAAAGTTCCAAATTCTAAACTTATTTCTGGTCTTTTTAATGCTTATGGCCTGGAGCCTTAGGCTCCTGGGCTTATAGAGAGGAAGATCTGGCTACAGATGAATAGTTCACATTGTGGGGATGTGTGTGTACAATAGAAAACATAATTAACTAGGAAGTTCTAAAACACTCTGGTGGGTTGACCTTGGCTGCCCACCAAGCCCCTCTATCACTTCTTGACAGGACAGGGAGAGAAAAATAAGATGAAAACCTTGTGAACTGAGATAAGGACAAGGAGATCACTTACCAGTTGCCATCATGGGCAAAACAAACTTGATTGAAGGAAATTAATTTATTACCAATTAATCAGACTGGGATAACAGCAGATAAGGAAAAAAATCTAAAAAACACTTTCTTCCTATTTCTTCCTTTCTTCTCAGGCACAAAGTCACTCCTAAGTCTTCTATCTCCTTCCCCTGAGCAGTACAGGAAGGTGTGGAATGGGGGTTGTGCTCAGTTCATAAGACTTGTTCTCTGCCATTCCTTTCTCTTCACACTTTTCCTGTGCTCCAGCATAAGGTCCCTCTCATGGGAGACAGTCCCTGACAAGCTTGTCCAATGTGTGTCCTTCCCACAGGCAGCAGTTCTTCGGGAACTGCCCCAGTGCAGGTCCCTTCCATGGGGGGCAGTCCTTCTGGAACAGACTGCTCCAGCATGCATCCCTTGGGGAGCCACAGATCCTGGCCAGAAGACCTGCTCCTTCCTAGGTCTCCTCAGTGGTCTGCAGGTGCATATCTGCTCCACCACGGGCTTCCATGAGCTAGAGGGGGACAACCTGCAGCTTCAGTCTCCAGCATGGTCATCACCATGGTTTCCATGAAAAAAGGAAAATCTCTGCTCCAGCCCCTGGAGTACCTCCTCCCCCTCCTTCTTCTCTGAACTTGGTGTCTGCAGAGATGTTTCTTTCACATATTGTCAATTCTCTCAGCTGCTGTAGTGCTGTGTTTTTTACTCTTTCCTACATATGTCACTGCAGAGGTGCTGCTGACATTGCTGATGGGCTCAGCTCTCGCCTGCGCTGGGTCCACCTTGGAGCAAACCACAGCTTGCTCTGTCTTACACGGGAACAGGTTTTGGTGCCTTCTCACAGAAGCCACCTCTGCAGCCCATCTGCTATCAAACCCTTGCCACATAAACCCAAAAAAGACAACAAAACTGTTCTGTTGCTTTTACTCACTGCATGGTATGTTGTCATGTAAATTTTAGCTGTGACTTAGATAAAGCTCTGTAGGTAAGTAGCAAAATGCTTCTTTAGAATGCTCTTAAATGACTAATCCTTTCTAAACTGATTTAATGAATTCATCACATGTTTGAGATGCCTTCTGCTACTATGAATAATGAGTAATTTTCATACATTTAGGTACTGTAGTAGAATGTCTGTTATTAGTTATTATAAAGAAGTAACTTAGTACGCCCTACAAAGCAAGCTATTTTTTCATAGAAATATTTTTTAAATTCTGATAGGCCATTCACTAGCAAATCCCATTAAAAGTAACACAGTCATCAATAGGTATTAATGATTATCAATAAAATTGATGGAAGAGCTGGTATGGGTGAAATTCAAATTCCAATTCACCTTAAAATGGAAGAATATGATTCTTTTATGAAGCTAATGCTAAAACTGTAACTGTCTTGAAGTATCTTCAGTAAAGAGAATATTTCCTGTTCTGTGCTGTTGTAGATCTATAGGTATTCCCATGCTGGCTGCTAAATTCTTAATTATCATTTGCATTCTGATCACTGAATTAGGAATTAAATTTGTGCAAACTAAATTTGTAAACCCAGAATTTTGACTATTTCACAATGTGTTTTCTGAGTATGGAGCACCATATTAATGTTATGTCAATAAAGACATTCC
This sequence comes from Parus major, assembly GCF_001522545.3. Taxonomy (NCBI): domain Eukaryota; kingdom Metazoa; phylum Chordata; class Aves; order Passeriformes; family Paridae; genus Parus; species Parus major. Next base: position 22,104,889 of record NC_031770.1, read on the forward strand.
AATTCTATGTCAGTATTTGGAAGAAAAAATACAGCAAACAGAACAAGTTCTGGTCAACCAGAAATTGGGGTTAAGCACTAAATTCATCAATCTAGAAACTGAATTGATGCTTTGTTTGTTTTTATCACATTTTTAGGAGACCTGCTTGAACTGGTTTTGAAATTTTTTTTTCCTCAGTGACCCATAAAATACTCAGCCTTAAATATGAAAGAAAAAATTCCGACTTTTTTGAAATCTGTAGTGTGTTCATAAAGTCTTTCCATATATGGGAAAGCTGTTTCAAGTAGATGAAAAATGCGCTTAATAAGTGTGATGGTGAATTAAATAAAATCTGTTTTCATACTTTTTTAATCCTTAAAAAAAGACACATTTGGCTTTTGGGAAGCTATTTTCAGATGAGTATTAGAAAGTTGACATTAAAAGAAGGTTTTGTCTCATTTTAACAGAGACACACACCCACACCAACTTGTTTATCCCAACAGAAGAAAATGCATTGCTTTGATTTTTACCCTCCTCCACCCACGTAGACTAAAGCATAGAAATAATTTTAATACAGAGAAAGGTTATTCAGAGTGTGAATGAGGATTCCCTAGAATAGCTCCCCCAAGCCTTTTTAAAATAGAAAATGCATTTCCTAGGAACTGAGGAATTTCTAAATGTTGGCCCACCACCGGAAGACAGTAATCCAAAAGACAGTGTAGCTGTTCTTACACAGTTTGGGAATCTAGTCTTCCTTGTGAAAAAAGTGAAATTCTTGCTGGTATTTTTACAGTAGGAAAGATTAATTCAAAATTTAAACTCATGCTTTTTCTTACTAATGTGTTTATTTAGAGAAATTGAAATAGAAGTGTAATATGTGGAGTCTGTCTGCATGGTGTATTCATTGTGTTTGTGGTACTCCACCACTTAGTCTAATCCTCCACCAAGCTTGCAAAGGGGACATTCCAGGGGAATTCAAAGAATTCCTACCCTTTCTCCAAAGCAGTCTTCTGTTTACCATGACTGAGTGACCAGAATTTGAAAATTTTTCTGTATTTATGATTAAAAAAATAAGGTACAGGATTTATTTGATGCCTGCTGTCTCTGTCCATGTATATATGTGTGTGTGTATATATATACATAGTGTGTGTGTGTGTATACATACATATATGTACAGTGATTGACTTACTGCTGAAGTGCCCAAGTAATTCCAATGTCACACACTCTTTCTAATATATTCATGCTGCTACCCAGGCTTTTTTGCATGTGTGCACCACATTCTGTCATGTATTATAATTAAACTAATTATGTCAATGCCATAGTAACCTCTGTAGCCTGGTAGCTTTATGTTTTGGTATAGCTTGATGCTTCATGTGAAGCACTACTGACCAAGAAAAGACAGAACAGTGACTTGATACCCTCCTGTATTATTTCTTTTTTTTCTGAAAATGATCTTTCTGCTCTGGGAAGCAGCTGGGTCCAGGACAAACTTATTAAAAGGAAATGATTTCCTGGCATAACAGCTTTGACCTTCTGGTCTCCTCCAGGGTCACTAAGGGCTGAACTCCTATGACTGCAGATCGAAACACAACCTGTTCAAGGTACTTCATGAAGGAGAGAAAATGCAGAAAACTGCAGTGTGAAAGCTGAGTTATATTGGCCAACCTGTATCCTTGAGCAATAAAACTTTATAATCTAAGTGATCCAATTGATCCTTTTTTGGCACTGCAATGAAAGCTGAAATAACTCCCCCGTATAAGAAAACAAACAATACAAAGAAAGTAGAAGAAACTAAGTTCTGGAGGTTACAGCTAGTGTTGTGTAGAGACTTTATGATCCTGGCTCCACACCAAACCCTTCCTCCAGGTCCTCTGTTTTCTTGCTGAAATGTTGAGGTTTTTATCATGACTATGAGCTCTTGGACAATGAGACAAAGGAGGTCCTTTCCCTCTCCGTGTGCCTCAGCCAGGTCTCCATAGTTCCTCTGAGGGCTCTATTTGCTATGCCACATGATGGGAATAAAAGAAGTTCACCTTAAATGCAACAAATGCTGTTAAGATTTTGTGTGAACCAAAGCAGTTTCCCAGCTTAATGTGGGAAAACATAAACCACAGACACTGAGAGGTCAAACTAACCTATGTGTGTAGACAGCTGATGTTTTTCCTGTATCCATCCTTGAAAATCAGCCTCTTAGTTGTCCCTGAAGGAGCATCTTGCTGGGGAAGAATAGCCAGGAGCATGCCACATTCCCTAGTCTCAGGCCTGCTGTGAAGTCGGGAAGGTGACTTGGTGTCTGATGTCAACCTGCTCTGCAGGCTGCTGCCCATTCCAGCGTGACATTGGAGTGTTTGATTGCTGGATCTGAAGTGGAGTAACGATGAGGTGTGGCCTTGTGAGAGTATCTGAATTTGAAATCCAGTAGGCTTTGCCATCATGGGAATGAACCAATTGCAAACAAAACTTGATAGGGCACCTTGCCAGTCATCTGATATAACTGTAGCTACCAACTATTCCTTCAGCTAAAGTCAAGAGTTAAGGAGTGTGTTGGGCTGTGGCTCAGAATAAAAACTTACTTTGAGAAATACACTGAGAGTAGGATCACAAATCATCCCCTCTTATTTGGTATTAATTTTTCAGCCAGCAACTGGGGTTTTTTTTCAAACTGTGTATGATTCCTTCCTCAAAAGGAAGTGCACTTCATTATGTGCTATGCCAAACACCTGTTTGAATTCAGATTTTCAAACAGAAATGTGATACCTGACACTGATGTAGAATGTAAAATCCCTATACAAGTGAATGTACTAAGTGGGTTTTTTGAGTATTTTTTTCTAAATTAGCAGCCTGCAGAAGGATCTTAGCTCTGCTTGAAAATAATAATATTCTCTCTCTTTTAATGGCTTTTTTTTGTTCCCATTAATTTTCTATTTTGCTTTTTACATTACAAAACAGGGTGTGAACTTCAGCATCTTGTGTGTTTATATATATGTATACATAAAAATGTAAACACACACACACATATATATATATACAGTGTTTCCAGAAATCCCTCCCTCAGCTGAAGCAGGAGCATACAGTGGTAGGCTACTCTGAGTATACTTAGTGTCCCAAAATGCTCTCCTTATGGGAATTGGAATTTCCCTCTCCACAAACAGCCATGCAGGTGGACATGAAGGGATCATAAATAACCACAGGTCCAAACCCATTGTCTCTCTATCCAGTTGTGAGACTGCATAATGTTTTCACCAGATTTTTATCAGGAGTTAAGTCTGCTAAATCCATTTTTAATTAGTATAGCATTATGAATGTGAAAACCCAATATCCAATTAAAGAAGTGTTTGGTCTTTAATACTTTGTGCTTTTACAACCAAAAAACAAATTTACCTTTTTAGTTCTTATTTTGGTCACCATCTCCCGGGGTTTTTGCCAAACGCAGAAAGCAAACACTCCACTCGTGCACTGTTCCAAGTCTTTGTGACTTGGCAAACCACATCTACAACATCTCCCCAGCATTCCCCAACCTGGCTTTGCCTTGCAGTTAATCTAAACATATTGTTCCTCCATCTTAAAATTTCAGAGGATGTGCTTCCACCATTCTGACATACTTCATGATCGGTCATTTCTCCCATATGCTCTTTACTAAACATACTACACAACAAAATTTTTTCATTATTCATTTACACAGCTGACATCAGAGAATCCAAGAAAATTTCTGCCACAATAATTTTGTAATACCTTAGATGATTTACTTTTGTAAGCATTGTCTGTGTGTGAAAATACAGAATTATGTTTCCCTTTGGAACCCTTTTTTTTTTCACTTTGGTTCTTAAAAAAAAGCAACACCAAAAACCAAACCCAAACGAAATACTTTAAAAGGAGCTAACATTGTACCCAGGTTGACTGGAATAGATACATCTGTGTCTCCCATCTTCAAGGTTGATGCCTGGATTTAGTATGAAATTTAAGTGTCATGTAAATGTCAGCATTCTTTGTAGACCTGCAGAAGTGAGGCACGTTGCAGTCTTCCTCTAAGCAGGGGGATGTGCAATTTGTTGTTTTTCAAGGTTTCGCTCTAACTTCACAGTAACTGCAAAGATGTTATTTATGGCCAGTTATTATCTTGATTAATGAAAGCAAAATTGCTGTTGATTTCCATCACATACTTGATTGGCTAGAGTGGAAATATGAGGATGCTGTAGCCTTTGGTCATGCTAAGATGCAAAGCAATAACAGAGGAAGAAGATAATGTTAGCTCTGACAAATGGATATTGGCTTTGCCATTAGAAATTTGGTGTACTCTGGAAATATTAACCTTTGGTTTTCCTTGCCTGCATTTTTCAAATTGCTCAAGCAGCAAGCCTTGTAGGAGTAAAAGTTTTAGTAGCTTACATATTCTTGGTAATTATCCTGTACCCTTTCTGAAAGAGGAGATTCATATTTAGTCCAATGACAAATTCATGGGAGTAAATGGAAGAAGAAGCAATGAAAATCGTTTATTTGGAATGTCATTTGGGATCAGTTATATCCTGTAACATAAAAGCCTTACAGTGGTCTTTTTCAGCAACCTTGAAAGTGATTGTTTGTGTTTGACAATTGAAATAGTTCATAAATTACCTTCAGCATTTATACACAAGCCATTCTGTAACACAGATGCAGCCATGAAGGGAGTCTGGAAAACTTGTGGCTTCTGGTTTGTAATATATTTCCAAAATTTATAAAAGTTTGTCTAAATTTGTAATTGCTCTGTTATTTTTATATGTAGCATATTTATTAGTGATCTGAAGGCGTAACTACAAAAATCCTGAGGGGGTGTTTCTTGGTATGCTCTCTGAGAACCTCTCATTAAATATTGCATATTGCTTGTTTTGCCACATTTTCCAATCAGTAGGATTTTCTAAACCCTATCATGCTCTTCAGAGAGCTGTTCAGAAAAGCATGCTTTATACAATTTTAAGGCCCCTACCAAATTAGCTTTAAGAATATTCTCATTTTATTACATGTTGGAATTTCTTTACTGGACATTTTAAGGTATACAGATGGAGCTTCATCCAAACGACTCGTATGGGGCTATATTTCTTTATTTCTAAGATACTGAATGATTTATTGTCCTTATGTGAAGGGAAACTGAAACGTGGAGGATTAAGTGACTTGCTGTCTTGTACAGTGATCCTCAGTGACAATGAGGAATGGACCCAGGATTTTCTAGTCATATGTTCTACTCTGTGTAGAAGACCTTTAAAGGTCTGCAGCACGTGGCATAGGATGTTGAATTCTGCTTTGTGTACTGGAAGAGCAGACTCTAGTTTTGAGCTGCAGTCTTGCAAAGGGCCCTGTATCTTCTTTGAAACAAAACCCAGCCTGTAAGCATTTAATAGTGCACACAAGTGTGCTAAAGAAAGCAGCTGAGTGAGCAAAAACAAGGACAAGGCTGTCAGGAGAGGCCAGAAAAATGGAACTTGAAATACAGGCTTGTCCTTCTTTCCCTTGTTGAATGCTGCGTTGCACCAAGAGAGCCTCTCAGTAGAGCAGCTAGTTAAACAGAGAAAAAGGCAGAAGATGAGTGGAGCATCCAGAAGGGTGAAGAAAATCTGGATGATGGAGCAGCTGATGCTCTATGATCCACAAAGTCATACAACAGCAGTTGGTGACTGCAGATAGAGACAGCTCAGTGTTTCAGTTTTTACTACACCAGGTGAACACAATAAAAACAATAAAGAGCAACCTCAGATTATCTCACCAACTTTTCCCCTATCTGGCCCCCAAAGAAACCCTTCAGACTGCACCATTTGACATCCTGTCTGCCACTCCTTCCTGACAACAGAAGTTACAATTCAGCAACATCTACACTCTCATGATCCCTAAGGAGTACTATTAAAGCAGCCAGCAGAAGAGATGAAGTCTGGTGACATTACTGCACTTGAGGTCCTTTTTCAGCCATCTGTATCCAAAGTTGCTTTCATACCCAAGACTTAACCTACCAACACAGTGCCTTCTAGAAAGTCTAGAAGTCTGGACCACTGCATGATATCTTATGGCTACCATAACACATCCTTAAGCCAGGGACCCAATATATAACCACAGGATAATGAGAAGGACCCTTAAAGGTCATCTAATTTGACTGCACTGCAGTGAGCAGGGACCTCTTCAACTAGATCAGTTTGTCCACAGTCCCATTCAATTAACCTTTAGTGTTTTCAGCAGTGGAATGTCTACCTCCTCACTGGGCTACCTGGTCCTGTGATTTACCACACTTGTAAAAAATGCTGCTTCAAAAGTTGTGTGGCATGGGTATGAGGCCCATCTCTCCCACTGGACAGGTTGTACTGCTAGGCCTCTGCCATAGTGGTCATCAAAAGCAATCTTAATTGGTATTTCCACACGGTGCAGGATTGATCCTGCTGTTCCTGCTCCTCCTGTGAACATGAGCGACAAATCTGCTTTAAGGACCAGAATAGATATAGCACTTGCATCCTGCAGCCCTCCCACTTTAGAGAAACAACATGTGATCACGCTGCTGCTCCATGGTTGCTGAGTGAGTGCCAATTGTGGGTTGCTCAGATTCCCCCAACTCACTTAGCAACTGCGTGTGCTTGGGATATGAGACTGGCTTGTCACACCATGCTGCCTACCCCTGCCTGAGCACAAAGCCAGGTCACGTTTTCCTTTGAGATTTACTCTGCATGTGTGATTTGCTGTGTTCTGCCCACCAGCAGCTGAGCCCCACACCTTCTGAGCAGCCTTTAAAGGTGATCTGGGCCAGCAGTGTCCCTTCAGACAGGCGGGACATCTCACGCTCTATGAGCTGTGTCGTATTCTGAGTTGTGGGACCACCTTCTCAGGAGACAGTGCTGAAACCAAGAGCCTGAGGAAGCAGGGAGAAGGGTGGTTCTGCTACATGTGAGCAAACAGGTCTGCTGGAACAAGCAGCTAGAGATCAGTGGTGGCTTGGCTTTTCACATACAGTCCTTGGTGAGCCATGGGATTCAGGTAAGGAAGACTGACCTCTCAGAGATCTGGGTTTCTCCTGCTTCTGATTTCTTTCTCCATTTCCCTCACCTTGCCCAAAGAGATGCTGTCAGGTAGCAGAGCTAGGCAGGGTCCCTTGCATAGCACTGCTTTGTATTGTGGGAGTGTTGTGGACAGCCAGTCTGCTAATAGAGGCTAGATTGCCTTAGCTGCCAAGGGATGGTGGGGTCTGTGGCAGTAGGTTCCCCCTCAGGGATGTGGCAAAGACTGGGTAGAGCCTGCTAGAGACACCAGGCTGGGCAGCAGCAGAGAAGACAACATTCCTGCTCCAACCTGAGGCCATCTGGCATATGCAGTGCTCAGGAATGTTCTCAAAGGGCAGCTTGACAGTGAATATTGATAATTTTACCATAGAAGCATCAAAGCTAGCTGATCTGGAAGAAAATAAGATTTTTACAAATTATTACTCTTCTTCTGAGCCATTTGGAGGTTTCTAGCACAAACTGTTCAAAGCAAAAACCCTTGCTTTGAAATCTAGCACAGTTCAGTGCAGGGTATTTAATGGTTTATAGAGCTGTGCAGTAAAAAAACAAATGAGAATAGTTCTTGTGTCTGGGAGCCTCCTAAAATGGATCTGACACCAGTGGTAAACACTTCTACTAAAGAAATTCCTGATCCTTCTTTAACCAGAGGTTTCTAATCTCTTTATTTTGCAAATGCTGAATATGAATCTGCATGGCCAATAAGGTAAGACTGAGCAGATAGGAGTAGAGTGGGAAGATGCAACAGTAATAATGATGATAATAATAATAATAATGATAAACTAAAGTAATTACCTTTGTAATGTAAAGAAAGCTAATATTAGTCATTATTTGGCTATTGCTGGATCCATGACTCTTTAGGTCCCACATGCTTATTTTAGGACATACTAATCATGGTTGCATTAGGAAGCTTCCCATTGTTTTTTGTTTAGGGTATTGATATGGCAACTTGCATTAAATGCAGAAAGAGAGTAACACTTTAATAGCATAATACTAATTGTTTAAGATTGTGTTGCAATATAAGTATTCTTTGTGTCTTATTAAAAAGCTTCAATTGCCTTTAGACATCCTAAGTGATTTAGAGAAACAGACAAATGATTTAATTTTGATTTTGTTTTATACTCCAATGAAGCAAACAACAGATTTGGAACAAGCTGCTTGCTAGACATTGGAAATTAAACTGCTCTTTTTACTGGGCACTGGTAAAGCATCTCTGCTTTTCCTGATGGCAGACAAGCATGAAATACATTGACTCATGCTTGTTAGGGTGCCATCAAGCTCCTTTTATTTCCTTGATTATGATTCTAGTGCTGCCACCCAGGCAGGAGCTCCCATTTGATTTTCCTTGAAACCTGTGCTTTCCAGAGAACATCTCCCCTTTACAACCTGGCGTGAGTTACATTGTGAGGGACTGAGTTGCAGGCCTCTACAAAGCTTGTAATTTAAAGCTTGTAACTGAATGCAGAACACCAAAGCTTTTTCTTGCCCCTTTAGGTGGGGATCTGCATGTGTGCAGCGTTAGGCACACTGGAGCAGGGGCTTTGGAAAACAACAGTAGCCTAATTTTAACTGATAAACCTGTTTTGATAAGGCCTTGTTGAAACCAAGGTTTTGATGACTGAGTGTGATACTGTGAAGCACTCTTGTTCAGGTCATTCCTGGGCCTTATTAAGTCTTCTCAGAGCTGGAAGCCAGCAGTCAGCAGCTTTTTGCAGAAGGGTGGGAGCTTCGGGTGGGCGAACCTCTCACCCAAGTGCCTTGAGCAATCATGAGTGCTTCTTATCTGGCTTGCTTAATGCAAGATTAAACGTTTAAAGGCAGGTTTCTTACTTGCATGACGCTTTTTCAGGCTCTAAAAGTGCTATAAATAACCTGTTTTCACCTGATTAGTTTCAGTTCTTGTACCACTAAAATATTTGCCTTTTCTTCCCCCCTTCTTTTTCTAGTTCTGTCCAGGTTTATGAAGGTTTCCACTGCCTTTATCACTCTGTTATCCCAGTGTCTTTTGGTGAACCACAAAACAAACCCACTAACACCTGAACATCTGCCTTATGTAGTTTATTCTTTCTCATCTCTTTTCTTTGCAGAAGTAAATGTATATTCAGTATCCTGGTTTACTTTGGTCAGGATTTTTAGTACATGTATGTTAAAGAAGGTGGAGCCTATGCACCACGAACAGCAAATGGTAATAGCTTCTTAAAAGTAAGGTGAAGTAATTACACCTAATTACATTTTCTTGATGAGATGCATCTTATGGGCAGTAGACTTATTTTCTCTAGGAGCAAATGGCTAAAGAGTTCACTAGAATTACTTCTGTCTTTTAAAATACTTTATTTCCTCTCTTAAGTGCTTCAGGAGTGTTACAGATCAGCAGAAACTGTGGCAATCCAATGGATTTGGGGTTTTTTTTGTTTAAGAAAAACACATAGTAAAAAAGATATTTCAATCTTGTTGTTTCATAGGGCATTGTATTTGGTATTTCTCTTGATTTTACAAAATCTGAGCGACTCATTAAATCTAACTGATGTTCTTCATACCAGTGCTACTGAAGAAAAAAGTGTGTTTCCTCACATGAGAATATTAATAATTGGATGGTCTCCTCAACTATTGGTGAGAAAACTGTTACTTGTTTCAAAGTTGCACAGGGTTTGAAGATCCAGTTGCCACAGTTGATGTATTTTGGTAATGAACTGAAAGCACTGCCTAAATCTCTGGGGCTTTTTAAACTGATGTTCTTACAGCTTCTTTCTTTTTGCTCTGACTCACATCTTGGATGCTGTATTGTGTAACCTGCCAGCCAATTGCCTGCTATAAAAAATTTAGCTGCAGGGATTATTATTAAGTATGTCTAATAATTTTCATATTTTAGAGATCTATTTTTGGATCATTATGCAACCCACCACTCAGTGGGACTAGGCAGAAAGGATAGAGCAGGACTGGATGCTGATAAACAGAACCCACTTGGTGTGCTCAGCCAGGCAGTGGGGGTCCTCTGGGCACAGGTGGTCTGTTTAAAGCTGTCTTGCTTTGTAGCAAATTGTCATAGTCTCCCCCCTGAAAACAGCCATTTCTCCCACTGAAATCTGTGGTCACTGGGAACAGGGGGCTTCCAGCAGCTGCTCTATAGCATTTGGTAGGACCCTTCTGCTATCACATGACCCTAAACATAAACCACATGTATCTATGTTTTTGTGTGTAGTAGGGAAGGATTTCAGTTCGATTCAAAACAGTGTCAATACATGCTGGAAACTGCATAGTAAATCACCATATGTTCCAGAGGAAATGCCAAACAAAGTCATGATTGCTTTATATGTGCACAGCTGACTGGCAAGCATTAAGGCAGACTCATGATGGGGAATGCCATCATATGCTTTTCTTCTCTGTGCTGTATCAGAGCATGATTAGAGCCCATCTGCTTCCCTTGGTGATGGGAAAGGGTAGGAAAATACTCAGCCTGAAGTTTTGCTGCTGGAGAATTCACACCAGGAAAAAAGAAGCTAAACCCAAGGAGTTCCCCTAGATATGTTTATTCTCAATTTCCTTTGAAGTAGAAAATTTTTAAAAAATTATTTAAAATTCTCTTGCTTCTGCAGCCCTTGCCGCTCCGGCTTTATGTTTGTGTTGTGACAGCCTCATGTTTTCTAGCTGTAGTTCTCAGAGCAGGAGTGGCTGGGAACAAACCTCAGCCATGTGTGCTGGTTAGGCTGGCTAATACAACTGGGAAGGGGGCAGCAGACATCTCTGTTCTTTTAACCTGTGCCAGCACGGAGTGTTTAATGCCTCGCTAAAGCCCTAAGTGCAGGTGTAAGAGCTGTGCTATTTGCTGACATGTTTGGCAATCTGTTTGCCTTCTTTCCGAACTCTTTAAGGATACTTGAAAGATCTGATAAAAAGTCATAGAAATCACTAATAACTTCTTCTTTTTTTTTTTTTTTTTTTTTCCTTTAATTAAAGTTGATTTATTTTAAGTGGAGTAATTTAGCTTTCCCCAGCCTAGGCACCTGTGTGGCCCGGAGTTGCTGCACACCGATAGCATTGGCTGCTGTGACACCTACTGGCCGAGCCGAGCAGGGAGAAGCCTCAGGGCGCTTCCTCCATCCTATTCCTTATGTTAATTCCAGCTCCTAATGAGCTGGGCTCTTGCGCAAGCAGCGGTGGTGGCGTCTCTTGGAACGACTTCTTTTGAACGTCATCTCCTTTAATACACGTCCCGGTACTTTGTGCATTAAGAAAGCTAGAAAATCACTTTTCTTTTCGCTTATGAGCTCCTGTCCTTTCCATTCCAAGTAGCGCTTTAATCTTCACCCTCTTTGTTTCATCTGTCTTATCTTTACTCAAGTTTCTTTTTTATCATCCCTTAGTAGTATTGGGAACTGCAGGAAGTCACTTTGAAGCCTACTCCGAATTGCCTTCCTCTCCTAGAACAGTTCTTCTTCATTAGCTGTGATCATTTCTTCAGTGCTTGAGACCTATTATCATTCTTATTGCCCTTTTAGGCATTCCACTTTTCTGGGAAAGGTAAGGAGCCATTCATGCAATTCCTTCTATGAAATCTCATACTTGAGGAGCTTTTGTGAGTATTGAGAAAAACTGAGTTTTTCTGTATATATAAAAATAAAGGTCTTAGTAATTCACAATAAAAACAGCTTTGCATCTCCTCTGAACAATGACGAATGGATTACATTTCAGGACTGTAGGGAGATTTTCTGTATTCTTTTTCAGAGGGATAGTTTGTCTGCACTCCAGCAGTGCTGTAATTTTCTGAAAATGCACTCTCTTCTGTGTGATTCTGGAACATACCACCAGTGCAAAAAGTTACACAGAGGCCTTCTCAGGTTGTTCTTTCTTTGAAAGACAATTTATATTCTAAAAGCTTGAGTAGTTCCAAGTAATTTAAAATACCATGAGGTAACTTGATTGAACCTGGTAGATCTCAGTGGCTGATGGCAAGGAGTCCCTGTTGTCCCCTTCTCCCTATTTCTGTCATACATACATACATACATACATACTTCTGTCACTTCTTTTGTGTCTGGCAACTCCATCACTCTTCAGGCCCTGTCTGGAGCCACATTCATTGCACTGACATGGCAGAAAGAGAGAAGATGGGTCGTGGGAATTCCAGTCTGGTGAGCACCACTGGGTATCATCAAGGGAGAAAAGGTGGCTGGGAAACGGGTGAGGAAGCTGCTGGAGTGGAAAGAAGGCTAGTGAGGTTTCCCCCATTCTGGCAGCAACAACCTGATAGATTCAACTGTTGCAGTAATTTGCCCTATTGGGAAAAAAAAGGTTTGCTGTCTCTTGCTGCCTTTTGCCCCTCTCTGGTCTGCCGGCTCTGTGGAGTCTTGCAGCGAGCTGTGGGTCATGCTGCCATTCCTGTGTCTCTTCTTTTCTCAGGTTCTGGGCAGCTTCTTGCATGATGTGTTTAATGCAGAGTCTGTCTCCTGTCTAGGCCATCTGGCAACGTGCCCAACACGCCTCCTCCCTCTCTTCTCTCTTGGTGGAGAGTTGAGTTTGCCTCTACAGTACAAAGTAATTCCATACCAATGAACACGAGACTTCAGAAGGGTTTTTCTCTAGAGCTGAAATGCTTTTAAATTAAATTGCTCCTGGAAATTATGGAGCTGCGGAGAAAATGGGAAACTGAACAAGGTTTTACATTCCTTAAGGATTCAGTGAGAAGTTGAGATTATATATGTTTTTATCACAAAAGATCATGGTATTGAGAATTTGCATTGGTGCCTACAATAATTAGAAATTGTGTCAGTCTATAGTCTAATTAAGAATGATTTGAGATGAGTTAACAAGCTCAGCATCAAAGAGGAAAGGAGAGAATCTCTGTCAGACAGCTGAGGTGGTCCAAGTAGTGTTGCTCACAGAGTCCTCCTGAGCAGATGAATTGACTTTGATGATGTGCCAATCACCACAGACTTACTTTGTTTTTCAGCTTGAAGAGATCTGTCCTAGAACACAAAATATGTCAGTGTTTTACTTGTCTGACACTATTCTGACTCCAGGTTTCATTTTTAAAAGTTGGGTTTGGGCGGTGATGCCTGTTACTGCAAGGTGCTGAGAAGTTCCTGCTGGTCTGTGCCCTCACTGAAGGCTGAGGGCAGTGCTTGTAATGGTGGTATTTCATGATTTCAGGTCAGTAACAGAAAAATGTCTTTAGCAAATTGAGACCCTCAGACTTGCCTATTGCAGCCAGCATTTCAAAGATACTGCTCTGAAGCAGAAGTGATGGGGAATTAATCTTTCTCTCTGAAGAGTTGGAAGTTACAAAAGAGTTCTGTACCTTGTGGGATTTCCTAAGCCTGTTGGGGTCCAGTTGCTTGTAAAAGTCACTTAACCTTATTAATAGTTTTGCTCTACATATTTCTTACTGTTCATCCCTTGTCATTAAATGACCTGCCAAGGTTCACACAGGAAATCCCTGACAGACTCAGATGCTGAACCCAGATGGCCAGATTCCCATTCCAGGTCCTTAGGCGCTTTCTGGGGGGCTCTACTATAAGCTAGATCCTGAAAAAGAGACTGTAGGTCAAGTGGCAGAATAGTTTCTGCACTTCTAGAAAGTGACAGTGCCTCTTAGACTAGGAACCTGCAAAGTAGACCTGCATTTGTAGCTATTTTTGCATGGTATTAGTGTATCTTTTAATGACACATCACTAAAAACTACCATTTGAAATACTGAATTATAGAAATTTCTGAGTCTTACTTTAATCACAATCTTATGCTTAGCTAGACAACCCAATGCAGAGACAATTGACCTTGACTTAATTATATACATTCACAGTGACTAATTTGTGGTGATGTCATTTATCTGACGGTAAAGTTTCAGAGAGTGAGGGACTGCAATTTAATTTCACTTGTGCCTTGTGCTGTTGTGGCACAGCAGTGACTTTGGCCTTGAGATGTAGTGGGACAGCGTGTCCTTTAGAGGTTTCTCTATGAGCTGGCTGGAGCTAGAGTCTCCTGCCAGCTTTTGGGTACAGTTCAGACAGTGAGACAGAGCTCTCTCACCCTAAAAGAGCCCCAAGCAACACAGTTTTGCTGTCTCCAGTGCAGCCACTAAATTAAATTTTTTTTATTTTTTATTTCTTTTTTTTTTTTTTTTGTTAAGTTTTTGCTGTGAGATTGAAAATCGATTGCCTAGTGGAGGAGTGTCCAACCTGTGTCCGGGGCCTGTCTGGTTGGTGCCGTACCCAGCTGTTTCCTACAGGACCCCTCAGGAGCAGAATAAGGGCTGGATAAGTTTTCCCCATGTTGAGCTTCCACTCACCACCCTTCTCTGGGGTGTCAAAGTGCCTTCAGCTGCATCTCTGACAGCAGGCTGTCAGATACCACATATGGGAATGTGCTGACGTCCTTTGTACCTTGGTGATTCTTCTCTCAGTTCCAGCTTTTCCTTCTCAGGCTGAATCTCCGTCATGGCATTGTCTCTGCAGAGCGACAGTGAGGAGTTTGTCAGCATGCCTGTTAAACATTTTCAATCAGTAAATGGTAGTTGTTAGGCTTACATGCACTTCATGTACTCAACGTCACAGACACCAAAAATAGAAATGTTGATTTTCTTTCTAGCCTTGTGCATCAGCCTGAATAGTGGAGGATTCTGCGCCTTTGTTACATTCTTCTATCGCATTACAGTAAAGATGTCTGATTGAATACTAAGTATTTCTTATTCTATCAGAAATCACAATGGGATCCTCCTGTAATCTGTCATTGTTTTGTGGAGCCTCTTTTTTTGTAGTGCAAATAACAATTGTTCGTATAAATCTTGTGCCTCTCGCAAGCATCCTTCTGCTTTCCTCTCAGATCTGTGTATGATGGCAGTGCCTTGACTACCAGCACTGAAGTAAGGAAGGATTTTGATAAAGGTTAGCAGGCTGCATGTAGCTTTTCAGTAACATGTTTGCTTAGTAAGAATTAATAGATCTGTAAACTGTTAGAAATAAATTACCTGTTTCTGGCTTCTGCTTCTGTACAGAAGGACTAGGTTTGGAGTAAAGTCCAAAGAGCTTGCAGGGACATATGCTGCCCACTTCCAGCTCTTGTCTAGGATTTGTTTTATTGTATTAGGATTTCAATATTACAAAGCAACATAATAGAAGGCATTTTGCATGTCAAGATAAAGTCTGTTAAGTATAAATCCCCAAATTACAATTCTTTCCTTCCTTTTTGTGACTTTTTGGAATTTTTAATTTACATTGTTGCTGAAACTGATGTCTGTGGGTTTTATGTTAGCTATCTTAGTAAAAGCTTGCATTGTGTTCTTAGGAAATATGCACTTTTTGTTACTAAGTCCAAAGAATATTGTCAGCTGTCAGTTATGCAGAGTAATGGTGCCTGAACACAATATGTGCAAATAACTGTTTGCCCTAAAACATCTAAGGATATACAAATTTGGCCTGGTAAAAAGCTGATGTACAATGTTGTAATCCACACTTGGTGGTGGAGGTAGCTCCAGGGTTACTTCACCGTCCTTTCTGTCTTCAAGCACTACCATGCATGGCTTTGGTGCATTCCTGGTCCAGAACTGTGCATGCAGTCATTCTGTTTGTCCTGATAAATAAGAGTGCTTGTGCTTGCATTTTTACCAGCACATCTTTTGAGAATGTATTTGCATGCTGTGGTTTCTAAACCTTCATCTGGGGGGGGGGGATGCAGTCTTGCAAAGCCAGTGGAATTTCAGCTTTTCTCTCTCTTATGTAAAATGGGGGAAAACAAGCACGGTCCAGGACAGTAACACACAGTTATGGGGCTCTGGCTGTTCTGGTGTCTTACCCCAAATATTTACTCAGCTGGCTTATGAGCACAGGTGCAAGCATAGAGAGATTGCTCCTCTCAGAGCATCAGTTCATCTAAGTGGGTGTCTGGTATGGAGTGTCCAGCAGTACTCCAGGGGACAGCACAAGTGCAGGAGGAAAATGTCACTGTGCTGCTTGGAATAATCTCCTGGCACCCAGCCAATTAGGGGAGAGGATCAGAAGCAGTCTGTTTGTATTTAGTAATCCTTTGTGTATTTTTCTTCTGTGACTTTGTCCTGGTACCTTTTGAGTCCTATTAAAACTAAGACTTAAAAATTCATTAGGTCCATGGCAGGGAGATCTAAAGGTTAGAAGTCAGCTGTGTGAGAAAAACTGCCTTTCTTGTTTTGAACCTGCTAATACCATTCAATATCACTTAATTCTTTATCAGAAAAGAGGGTCAGCAACATTTTCCCATCCTCTGATGTGACACTAATGATTTTATAGCTCTCTGTAGACACTTCATGCTTTCCTTCTTCTTCCTTCTCTTCCTCCCTCCCGTCCCCAAGGTAGGTGTGAGACTACTTGTCATTCTCAGCTTCATGTTGAATTTGACTAATAAAGCGTGATGAGAAAAAATTATGATGTTAAATTGTTTTCACATTTTCAAAGTCAGCTGTTCATTTCATAATGGTTAAATTAAACCAAAAAACACATTAAAACACAAAACTATATAATAAGGGGAAAAAGCCTTGGAAAGAAAATGAAGCATTTTTCTTGCCTCAAAGTACATATTTTGAGGATGTTTTCAAGAGTTTACTTCCATGATAAAACAGCATTTTTCGAGTGTACATAGCAGATAAGAGGGATTTTCTTTTCTCTTTTGAAGAACTGAATTGTCTCTCTCAGTCCTTGTGCTACCCTGCAGCCTTTCAGCTATCAGACCTCCACCTGTTCCATGGTGGGAGCCCGGTCACACTGGCAGCACTGGCTGGCTCCACCCCAGCTGTGGGACACTTGTCTTCTAGCCAAAATCCAGGATGCACAGAGCCAGGTGTCAGTATGAAGGAGTTGCTCTCCCTGCAGCCTTTAAGCAGATGTTGGTACAAGAGGTTTTGGTTTTGCTGTTTCTGGTTTGTAGCCACACCTCTTCTGACCGCTTGAACATCTAAGTGTGATCTAATCATCAGTTTAATTCTGAAAGTTTTAGTCTGACTGCTTACTAGAAAGTTAAAAATAAAGCACAAAGGGCCCTCTGCTTAAATATTTTCTTTTATTCAGTTTTTATTTTTTTTGTTAATAGTACAGAAAGCTCCAGACAAATATGAATACAAGGCAATTTCAGTCCTCTTAGAATCAATCTGTCAACTTCAGAAACTCCAAGTATGTTTGCTTAGCTTTAATCTGTGTTTATAGCTAACCTGAAGAATCATAAAACCTTCTCTATTACTATTCAGAATTAATTGTTTTGTCTGACTTTTCTCAATAAATCTGAAATACTGTGCAGTTGAATACATTTTTTGGCTCCTAGATACAAAGGCAGAGGTGTTCCTAAAGATTGCTTGAATGCTCATGGCCTGATACTTTGAATTTTTGTGGGGCCAAATCTTTGATTGTCTGATTGGAATATTTTGGACCTTGTTTTCAGTGAGCTGGAATATATCTATGCCTGTCTCTCTAAAATGGTTGAAGCAGAGATCGCTATGGAAATGTTGTGTTGTCAATCCTGTGTTAAGCTCAAATCCAAAACACAGCCCCACACTACCTACAGGGAAGAAAATTAACTTTATCCCAGCCCAAAGCAGCACAGGCATATAAAAGAACTTAAAGTACCAAGTTATAGACCACTGTTAAAAATGAAGAAAAACATATGGTCAGCTGCTTTTAAAGAAGTTAGTGTAATGAAACTGGGAAGAAAATCTAAAAATAGTACTAAATGGGGGATACAGATATGGAAATTATGGGGTTTTCAAGCTTACTCTTAATTAAGTGCTTTTTAAAAAATGTGACTTGTGTATAGCATGAACTTAACTATTACTTTTAGTTGCTGGCATGTTGTTGTTACTAAAACAATGTAGGAAGACAAACTGAAGGAAGTTCAGAATGTGGCAAATGATTGAATACCTTTAATCAGTTTCTTAAAAAAAAATAAAAATATGGTCTTTCAATACAGTATGCATTAAAATACAAATAGTTAAGAAAGAAAACCAAAATCTAACAGCGGAAGGTAAGAGCAATAGAAGCTGCAGCTTTGAACTTTTTTTGCTGTGGAGAAATGTCACAGAGTAGCATAACGTTTGGTGTTTTATTCTAAGTACCACAGAGTAAAATTGGAGAGAGTAGATGAGTCTTTGAAGCAAGGGGAATATTTTACAAACTAGCAGCAAGGTGAATTGGTTAGGTGGCTAAGTGGCTGTAAGCCTGAATGACTCCACATTGTGTTTTTTCTCAAAAAGCAGGAGAATTAGATTCCTTTTCTTGTAACCCAAGATAGAAAAACAGGACAAGTACATAAATGTGCATATTTGTGCCACACTCTCCTGTGCTGGGGTGTTAAGTGGGTCCAGCTTTTATGCCAGCTGAATTTGGGAATCTCTGGCCCAGCTTACTGTCTCCTGGCCTTGCTCATGTGCACTTCTCTGAGAGGAGGGCACAGAAGGGTTCTGCACGGTGTTGTGGTGAAAGGGTTTGATGTGCTTGGGCATCATGGTGCTCTGTGCTGAGTGTGCTGTCCTGCAGGGCTGTCGTTCCCTGCTGCCCTTTCTGTGCTTGTACCAGTGGGCCAAGCTGAGCTGGGGGAACAGGAGCAAAGGCTGCTGCTAGCCAGGCTCTGCCTCCTCTACTTCTGCAGAGGAATACCTTGCTCTGGTAAAGAGAATGAAAATATTTGCAGAGTAAGGTACCACTTACTCGTAATAAAACAGTGTGAGCCTAGTCCTATATTAATATTTATTTAACACCACAATGTTAAGTGAATAGTGCTGTGGAGGAGGGAAGCTATTTATTTTTCACACAGCAGAGGCATTTTGAAAAACAAGAGATGGCAATGCAAAGTCACTCAGAGGAGAGAGCTGCTGAATTCTGGATGTAAGAAATTCTGGAAGAGCATAGTGCTTTCAGCTCACTGGGTGGAAATTAAAAACAAATAATCTGTGTGCCAGCAGGATAACAGTGAATGATTTTGGAACCCACTGTGGTTTTCAGATTTATGTTTTTATTAATTTACTTCTTGGTTTTAAATCCTAAACATGGGTAGTACAACTCCAAGCCTAATAATACTCTAGAGTATTGCCTGGCATCTTTAAAAGGGTGGTAACACAAAGGGATATCATAATTTGGTTTTGGATTATGCCTGACTGACCTTCAGTCAGTCACTGGTTTCCTATCTCTCAATAGGAGATTGAAGTGTCTGGGTGAGATGTGTCTGTAGATATGTCAAAGAGGAGACCTTGCTTTGTATTTCATAAGAACTTCTTACAGTTCTTCTATCTTTCTGGAACATTTGGATTTCATTGCTTTTAAGACACTGGGATTGATTTTCCAATTAAGAAGTGTTTTCACTGTTGCTTGAAACCTTCATAACCAGTATCTTCTTCATCATGTGGTTGAGACCAAATGGCTTGTTTTGCCTGTGAAAAGAATGTAGGGAATCAGGTCTGTTTTGTTATAGTTGAGGAAGGCTGACAGACTTCCCAAAAAATACCTTTTTACCAAAACCTTTCTACTCTTTTTTCATTATGAGGTGTTTTGCAGACAGTCCACAGATTATAGGAACAGCAGAGGGTGGGGTGTTTTTTTTGCAGTAATTCAGAGAGTGTTCAGTAAAAGCAATGTGATCAAAATAAGCAAGCCACATTTGATGCACACACTAAATTTTGAAATGCTGCTGTCTTGGAAAAGTCATCTTTCATGTGGTTATGATTCAGCTCAGAGATTAGTTCCAAGAAGAAATGAGAAATAGAAATGCACATATTGGCTGGTAATTGTGTGAATAGCAATGAGTGGGTAGTTCAAAGCCAGCAGATTGCAACTATTGGGTCTCTCCCAGTTTGCTTTTTCACAAATAGCAATAGTGGCAAGGGACAAGCACTTTTGCTTGTTACTTTGTGGGGTCTGAATGATTTCCTAGATGAATAGATGTTCCTCTGCAACATGCTAATGATAAGATTTTCTGTGGGCCATATTTCAGTGCAGGTCCAACAAGAAAAAAAAACCTCTTGTTATATTATTTTATGCAAATTATTTCCTGTAGCAAGAAGAATTTCAAGCACTATCTAGGTCATTACTGCTAGAATTAATTAGTTCATTAAAAAGTATGACAAAAGAAATGTAAATCACATTGCCCATCTATTCTTGGCAGATCATTGAAGTATATACTGTAAAAAAAAACAACCAGCTAAGCAAACAAAAATGTTTCCTTGGCTCAGAAGTGGAATAGGTGGTTGGGTAGGTCTCTCCCTTTTTCATTTTTAACATCATGATGGCAGCCAATGTAACTTACTTTGTATATGTGAAGGCTGAAGTGGGAATATCACAGCTCTATACCAGAGTTGTACTTGCAGAGAATGGAAATTATACTGAAGATGTGAACCTCAGTTTCCGTAGCATAATGACAAAACATGTGAGATGGTCAATGTGCATAAAGTATTTCTTTTCCTTGCTTCTTTTCATCTTATTCTTGGTGAATACAGTTACCTATATTTAAAGTTTGGCACTGATGTGCCTAATGTACAGTGAAAAGTGGTCATGTTTAGCAGCCACTTGACTCTGCTTACTGCATGTATAGGAACTGTGTGTCCTTGAGACACCTCATCTGTGGTAGCAGCAATGGAAAATGCTTCTCCCAGATCATTCTGTGTACTTCCTATTGGCAGAACCTGAGTCAGCCACCTCTCCTTGCAGTGGATCTGCACTGCTCCTGGATGGAGAGGCAAGGGGACTCACCTGCCATTGCAGTGACCTTCATTTGTGATTCCACATTTTGCTTTGGGCAGCATTATCCTTTTTGAACAACTTATGTTGGAGAGCATACACTGAATAATTTGCATGTATAGATGCTTTGCCTCCATTAATTTATTACCTTAATGTAACTGTTAATTAAATTGAAAGCTCAATCAGCACTTTGAGAATCTGTGAGATGACCAACAGTGTACTACTGAGCAGTGGTCTCTTCTGGGAAGCCAGTGCTTTATCAGCAGAAATTGGAAATCAGATGTGAGCTGTGGGAGGAGTTGTGGCTGTAACCTCGCATTTCCTTCAGAGATACAATACTGCAAATGACCAAAGAGGTTGCTATCTCCTTAGAAGTTTCCTTTGGAGAATTATCTTGTTATAGAAATAAACAAAGGCAACACTGAAATAAAAATAACTTGGAAGGAGGAAAATGAAGTCACCAGTCATTCTCCTCCTTTCCATAGTTTTTCAGTCAGTAAAATTAGGGAATGAGGCAATTTGGAAAAGTAACTTAGAAACAAATCTTACTGCTAAAGTTAGCATTTAGAAGTGCAAGGCAGTGCTATGTACATTAATCTTCCTTTTGTCCTAAAACCCCACCAATCCAGACTCCTTTTGTAAATCTTACAAGAAGCATGGCAGAAATTTTGAAGGAAAGTGCTGACAGGGAACAACTTCCAAAACTACAAAAACATTTGAAGTTACAGGATTTTTTCCCCCAAACATTATTATTATGACTTCTAAATGAAAAAATTAATTCTGGGCTAATTAAATTTTTAACAATGTTTTTGAACATATCTGATATATTTAATTTGTTCAGTTCTGAATTTCAGTTCTGAAAGATACACTGTCTGTAAAGTGGCACAAAATTCAGACGATCATAAAATGTTCATGTTGGACAAATTAATTTCCCATGTTTCTCTTGGTTGCATTTGAGCTGTGCCATTGAGTGTTTCAGAAATAAAACCATCAGATCAGATTTCTGCTTTGTGCTGGGAAGGTAAGCATGCTGTAGATGGGTGTCAAATTTTTTGAGGTGATTTTTAGAGGCCTTTAATAAAGAAACATTTTCTTCAGTATAGAGGAATAAGTTTAAAAGCCAAGTTCAACCTCAGCTCTTTGAGAATGCACAAATACTTTATGAAACATATCTGGAAACAGATGCATGGAGCAAGGGGCTCCAATGTATTTCAGTACAATAAGGTGGTGCCATTTTGCACTTTCCTCCCAGCATGGCCTTTTTCAAGTCTTCTGGACTTACATTTAAAAAGGCAAAGTCTGCTTATTTTCCCTCCAGTTTCTAGTGCTTAGGTTGTAGTTTTTCTTCCTCTGATACAAAAAAACCCCAACAAACCAACAAAAACAAATTGATACAATCTGAATATCTGTTTTGCTATGAGACACAAATGCCCTAATAGAACCATATTACTTGCCCCAGTGTTTGCAAATCAACACTTCCAGACAATAAAACACACAGTTGTTTCATAGTTATGCAGGCATTCTAAATAAATTGTTATTCTGTTGCTGTTCTTACCAGTGTTTTCTAATTTGCTTACAATTTTGGGACCAATTTATATGTTCTATGATTTCCAGTCAGAACATTCCAGACAGAAACAAAGTTTCATTCAGAAAAAGTAGAATTATTAAAACATAGATAATGAAATTTAAACAATCTGATGACAAGTTGCTTTTTTCCCCTCTCATTTCTTTCAGGATAACTAGTCACTGCAGGCATCGTTTTCAACTTCTCTTTTTTTTTTTTCTTTTTTTTCTCCCAAATATAAATGCAGTGTTGTAGTAAAGAAACTAAATTAGAATTAAGGGTGATTGTTTGGTATTTATTATGCAGAGTATGCCTACTAGTTTAATGACAGACTTTGACATTTACAATTAACAAAATTTGTACCTTGTCAGCACTGAAAAAGAAGACACTTACTATGTTTATTAATTGATTTATTACTTCTGAAAGCGTCTAAGAATGCAAGAGCAAAATAATTATTTATGAAATGAAATCTGTAATGAATTAATTACATTTGGTTGCAATCAGTAATATTATCATCAGAGTTATTTTGCCAACAATACTGAGAGAAATGGTGCAAAATGAACAGTGAGCTGGACTGTTTATTGCTGTTGCTAAACCAGGAGCTCTGGGGAGCTGCTGAACACAGGGAAGGGGTGAGGTGAAGGGAACAAGCTGCTTCAAGCCTTTTTGGAGAGCAGTCTGAGTAAATGAGGTTTTGTGGTGGAAAATGGTCAGGTCCCAGGACACAGAGCTGTGTGGAGTACAAGGTTGTTAACTCTTTGCTGTACAACCAGAAGGGACAGAGCTGGTTTTAAGACTTGGGCTGAGAAGTGCTTTACTCTTCCCCCCACAGCATCATTGGAATACACTCTTTATTCAGACTGGTGCCTTTTCAGATTGATGCTCCAAGTTTCAGATCCAGGGCCAGGGACCCTTCATTGCTCACTGTGGCCTGAGCCTGCTCTGCCTCCTTCTCTCACAATGACAGCAAGTCCAGTACTGCCTCCTCCATTCCCAGCCCCTCTTCCCTCCTTGCAAATCTGTCTTCTAAATAAGATTCTCCATGGTGCCCTCTAGATAAGTCAGATACTGTTTAGTCTTGGGGAATGGGGATAAGCAACTGGTCTGAGATATTCCTTTGAAGGTAAGTCATTGAAGTTAATAGAAATGGCTTTAATTTGTTGATTTTTCCAAGTGTACCTCATCATGCTATTCAAAAACAACCTGCCTTTTACTCTGGTTCCATTCATTTTGCAGTTCAGTATCTCAGCATTCAGGTCATTTTTCAGGTGCTTAATTGACTTCATTTTTCTACAGTAAAGCCCATGATTTTCCTTATATCATTGTAATGTCTCTGATATTGCTTTAAAAGCCTCTCTCCCAAAGTAGAGAGAATAAAATGAAAATATTACAATATAAATTGTTTGCTTTTTGGCATGGTCTTTAAAATTCTAATTTGAAGGAAAGGTAAAACATACTTGGAATTCTAGCAGAGTGTGTTCCTAGTTGAGATTTGCCAAATAAATGGTGAAGCAGCCAGAGACTGACATTAGCTCTCCAGCAACATGGTGTAAAGCTCCTCCTTGTTTGTTGCTCTTCTTCTCCATTTGCTGCTGTTTCCTGCCACTGTTTTGCCTCCAGGTTCTGCTGAGATGGGAATGCTGCATGGAATCTAATCCTCATGCAGAACTGCATTTTGCTCTGAACAGCCTTTAACTCTGAGGTGAACTTCCCTAAGCCCTACTGAGGCTGCATTAGTAGCTTAAATGAAGTGTAATGGATCTGCAGATACACTCCCCAAACTATTTCCCTTTTGCTCTTTGGTTACTTTGTTTTTTTCTGATTCTATAACTGTGAGAATTCTCAGTGGTTTTCCTTATTTTTTTTATTTTATTTTTTGCCTCTTAAAAAAACCCCATGTATTCTTTTTTTCTCCTAATTTTCCAGCACTCTTCCTGTCCAGATGATGGATGGCTTGTATTTGACTGGTTTGCTTCTTTTGTTAGAATGTTAGGAAAACGAGTCATATTGATGATGGAAGAGTTGGAGAAGAGAAATTTGCACTGGGCCAATGTTCAGCAGCACAAAACTCTTCTGCCTCGTTGAGGTTGAAGGTGGGGATAGAGCTTCCTTCAGAAGAGAGGAGAGGTAGAGCAGATGGTATAAGATGAAGGGGTCAGGATGTGCCAGAAATCTCATTTCACACAATGGTGAAGAATTTTTTTAACACGTATTTAAAGTAACACTTTGGAGTGCCAGCCAACCTCCTGTTACAGACCAACAGCAAGGTCGTTCTTTTTCCTTACTGAAAGTATTTTCATTTGCAGACACCGTTTGGTTCTGAGAACTAGGCTATTGCAAAACCCCCCACTTTATATTTAAAGATTCACAATAAAACAGCAAGAGTTGCAGCGCTTGCCAGCTCCTGTAAGTTCATGAAAAGACTCTGTTTGGTGTTTTTTCCCCAGATGGCACAATTCCTGGATACAAGCATCTATGCAAGGAACACAACTCATACATTTAGGAATCCCACAGTTATAAATACTTGGAAATGTGTAATACAAAACCTAAAAAGCAGAGTATTTTTGGTTCCTAATCTTGTGAATTCCAAACCCATTTGCATGATAAGTAATACTAGTATAGATAACATAGTCTCCTCCCTGTTTTGAAGAGGAAAAAAAGCAGCAAGATTATTTTATACCCAACTTAGCATTACTTTTGAAGGTCATATATTGATCCTCTGTTCTGTATATAACCAATATATCTTAAATAATCAGTTTTATTTTTAATTTCAATTAGGCTTTAATTTAAAAACAGTAAAATAATGTTGAAAAAATATATTTGTTTGCAATAATATTTATAAAATAGCTACTCCATTATAAAATAATGGACAGGAAAAAGAATGTAGTCACAAGACAGGACTTTCATTAGACTTTTTGGATATGAGAAGGTTTTCACGGAAATGTTTTTTGTTGTTGTGTTCTAAAGATGTAGGCATACACTCATATAGAAGAAGTTTGTTTTCTACATTTTATGTATGTAAATATATATATTTATGCATGTACAGTTAAGTTTTGTAGGCGTCTGATTACAGCACTAAGTAGAAATTCCACTTACTGATTATTAATATTCAGTAAAAGGCCCTAAACAATTTTTTTTTTTAATTCCACTTGTATTTACTTGAATAACAAACAAACAAATTGTGACGAGCTGGTTTTAGAAATATGATTCTTCTTTTATAATTAATAAGTAAGAATAGTACAAAAAAGAAAGAAAATAAACGAAACCACCAAAGGCTACCTGGAGAAACTATAGAGAATTCCTAATAATTTCCAAATAATAGGGAAGAGGGTACTGTTTCCTCACAGGTACAGAGCAACCTCCCAGCCAGCTGGAAGGCTGCCTTTGCTGCCAAATTTGTCTTTTTGAAAACATTTTCCTTGCCACAACAAATGCTCTATGGGCCACAACAAGGTCAATATGGCATCTGTCATTAATCATTGTTTTTCGTGTGCTGGACTTTTAAGACATACTGTTCTTCCAACTCTTTTAGAGTTGGTGGTCAAATAGTTTTCTGACAATATGCTTTCTTCATTTTGAAAGCAGAGAATGGCATAGTCTTACTTTTGATATAAAATATTATAGTGGTGAATTCCAAGAGGAAACAAAATGGGATTTAATGACTGCTACTTACTAAAATAAGAGTGAGGCTTACGCCAAATAGATCTTACATTGATCATGGATAAATTTAGATGGAATTCAAAATCAGGTTTCTTATTATAGAAGGATGAGATGTTGAAACTGGCTTTTTAATATGAGTAAAAGTCAAATTAGGTCAAAGACAGAACTTGTAAAGCCAATGAAGAGGTTGCAGTTGTCTGTGACAGCACACAGTTGGACTTGGAGGAGGTCTCATTTCCTTCCAAGCCTATGTTCCCTGTCCTGCTGGCAAGAATTATTTTATAGCTCTGTTTATTCCATGTTTCTGGAGGAATCACATGAGCACTTAGGATTGTGTCTGCGTGAGGGTATTTATGCTTGAGGTGCAAAGTCTGAAACCTGCTGAGTCAGTTCTGTGCTCCACAGTATTTCCCAGCCAGAGGCTCTGGCAGAGCCAGAAGGGACCAAAAACTATGTTTGGCATTTCCCTTCTTCACTCCCCTTTCCTTTGCCCTCTCAAATCTTGCTGTTATTACAGACAGGTCTGAGTGTATAAATGTTTACACACACACTTGTGCAACAGTCTTTGGCTTGAGATGTCTACAGTCCCTCCACTTTTAGTGTTTATTCCAAAATTGCTTTCAATTTATGTCTCATTTCTTGTTTTTGTCAGTCTTGAGACACCAAGTCAAGTGATTTACGCAGCAGATGTCCTGCCTGTGTTTTTGCATCCATCACCCCTGAATAGTTGCATAAATGTATCTTCCAACTTTCTTATTCTGCTCTTAGTTGAAATTGCTTCCACAAATAAGCAATTTGTGTGGAAGCCTCTGCATCTTCTTCTGCATGATTATACAATAGTGAGGAGTCGGTGAGTCACTGGAATCACCCCCTGTGCTAAATCTGCCTCTTGCCAATGGACTGTCTGGCCTGGACAGTGAAAACAGAGTGAGAGTGGCACATTGTATTTACCTCTAATGTGATTCCTTACCACAAGAGAATAAGCTAAGGGATTTTTTTTGTGTGTTTTCATTTAAGACATTTAATTAAGTGAAATCTTTCTCTTGCAGAATAGAAAGTTAAATTACTATGTTCTGTGCCATTTTTCTTTTCAAGTCTATTCTGTAGCCTGGGCTAGATTCTTATTTGATAATGACCTAATAAATTCTTTAAGGCAGCATATTAAAATGCAAAAATAGGGTATCTTGTTTTAAAATGATAGTATTAATGGATTTCAAACAGTAAAAATAACAGCTTAGTAAAATTAGCTTTGTTGCTAAGGCTGTAGTATTGCAAAGTGCGGATTGGTTCTGTCTCCTCTTGAGAAAGAAGAGTTAATAGGTTTGGATTAGATATTAGGAAAAAAATCTTTGCTGTGAGGGTGGTGAGGCACTGGCACAGGCTTTCCAGAGAAGCTGTGGATGCCCCATCCCTGGAAATGTTCAAGGCCGGGTTGGATGGGACTTTGAGCAACCTGGTTTGGCGGAAGGTGTCCCTGCCCATGGCAGGGAGGTTGGAACTGGATGATCTTAAAGGTCCCTTCCAACCCAAACCATTCCACGATTTTATGATTCTACAGAAAAGTTGTGTTGCTACCTAATTTTAAACGTGGCTTTATTGCATTAGGACTCCAATGTTCCAGAGAACAAAATTACCACAGTTCAGATTTTAAGAAAGCCAACATTTAGAAATCTAAATAATTCTTTGCCACTTATCCATGACTGGAGAAGGAATGTTACAGGAATTTCAGCTTTATTGGGCTTCCAGTAACAGTGTCTTTATCTTGGTGATTATGCCCTGCTAAAAATCAATCTTAGCACTACATTTATTAAAAGTGGCAGGTTTTGTTTGCTAACTTTGAGTGTATGCTTTAATGTTTTGTCAATGCAAAGATATTCCCAATGAAGAGATGATAAAAATATGTTTTGTGATTTAACTCTCCATTGATTACAAAATGAATTGACTTTTATTATTTTGCATATTTAAAGCACAACCCAGCAAAGAAGAGTGATGTTGTTCCTAATCCATTTTCAGTGATCTTGTTAGTGTTTCCCAAAGCATGGCTGTCATGTTATAGATAGGGAAGCACAGAACTGTTTGCTAGGGAACATCTCTCCCTATTCCCTCCTCCATCCCTGCACACCAAATCTACTCTTTTTTCCCATTCAGCTTACAAAACTTGTACTTTCAGTGCAGGAACTTTCTAGTGCTGAGAATGCAGAGGCATTTCATGCAACATGGAGCTGATGTTTAGAATAGTATTTGGGATCAAGTAAAGATGACTGTGGATAATTAAATACCAAGAGAAACTTGATGCCATAATCATAAATGTCAAATCCCCTTCCATTATTCCCTAAGGTGGACCACGCACCTGCAGTCCACCAAGCATGTGATCCCTCTTCTTTGGACTCACTGATTTGCCAGGGAGAGCATAAGAGATGAACAGAACTAGGGAGAGGCCATGAGTTTTTCAGGGAGATTTTGTAAGTTCTCTGCTGCTCTGTGCTTGAAATGTTCCTTTCCCCTGAGGGAAGGGGAGAAGTGAATTCCTGTTCCAGTTGGCATGCAGGGTCACAAGCAGGGTCATCCTAGAGCGCATTACATGAAAATACACCCAGAAGATTCCTGAATATCCCTGGTGAGGGAGACTCCACAACCTCTCTGGACAGTCTGTTCCAGTGCACAGTGAGAAAGTGTGAAAAGGATGTGTAAAGTCTGTAGAGTAAAGGATGCTGATGACAATGCAGATCTCAGTGCTGAGTTGTAAGGCCCAACATGTGTAGGGTGTATTTAGCTGAAATTGCATTTTTGAACAGAAAGGGAATCCTCATAGAGTTATTTAGGCCATTCAATTTTTAGATTTTTATTGATTCTCTGTGTAGTCTTTAGGAAATGTGGTGACGGGTTTGGAGAATAAGTCCTGTGAGGAGCACCAGAGGGAGCTGGGGATGTCTAGCCTGGAGGAAAGAACAAGGGAAGAATGTTTGGTTTGTGTCACATCACCAGAGAGGTGATGGTGTGGGCAGGAACTATAAGTTTTGAGTGGCTCTAATAGATAGGAGGATGAGTAGGAAATGTTATACTGCGGAAGAGCAGAAGCCAAGGTCTTGGTTTAAAATAGTAAAAAATGTAATCCCAGAAACTCCAGTGGGTAAGATCTTTCTGGTTCCATGCTGCACACAGAAGCAGACACTGTAAACCTTTGAATCTACAACTAAAATATTTCTGTTACCTCATTCTAGATGTTCCATTTGGGATCGAAGTAATTTATAAACTGTAGTACAAATATGTAAAAAGAATAAAATTTCAGCCCAAATGAACAACTAGTCTAAACAACTTTAAATATTGAGAACTTCAACAAATTCAGTCAATGATAGAAAATGACACCCTCATCAAGACTTCATTTGCTAGAAGGGTGCTTTATTTCAGCTAATCAAAAATGTTTTCTATTACTGTGTAGGACTGTCAGCAGTCAAGCAAAATAAATGGTTTAAATGTAGATGCATTGAAAATAAATGTGTTTGGATCTTCGTGCAGTTGTATCAGCTATATGAGGGTTACAAATGATGAAAGGATAAATTTGATGGTGCTGACTTCAATAAAGAATAGCATTAAGGTAGCTGCAGACACACAACTTTTAAGATATGGCAGTATAAAAACCCACTTTTATGGTTTTATAGTATATGCCTGCAGGAAAACTAGTTAAAAGGCAAATAAGCATTATAAAAGAACTAAGAGAAAAGCTTTTTCTCATTGAAATTGAGATAAATCTGCTATGAACTGTTGAACCTGCAGTGTAACTTAAGTATGTTCTTTCCTTCTCAAATTAGAGTCTAAGACTTGCTGGCAAATTATCCTTGTTGAAGAGGGTGACACTGTTAGTGGTCTGTGCTTTCACATTTATAGCTCAGAAGTTTTATTTCCAGGAAAGAGATAGTCACAGGGAGGTCTGTAATTTCTTTAAAACTTGCTTTGGGAAGAACATACACTGTCTGCTGATTTTGTGTAGGTGGGGTCAAGTGTTGGCCTGATAGCTGTTCTTCCTCCCTCGGGTGGTTCAGAACAGACTGAGCTGAGGAATAGGCAGTAGGCACAAGACCAGCAACAAGATCAAAATTAGCAACAGATTCTGCCTTTTTGAGTGGGTTATCAGCACCCCTGACCAGCTACACTCCTCTTTGGATGTCTGTTCCACCATGCAACCAGACTCTTGGAAAAACCATACCATTTGTTCCAAGCTTTTGATGAAATCTGAGCAGGACTCCTAAGTGACACAAAGTGTTCTCTTCAGCAAAGCACCTCATGATCACAGTCTCCCCTTTTAAAGGACCTGCAGAACAATACCAACAGCCCCTTTTTAGGGAAAGTGTACATCCCAAAGCAAGAGCCATTAGTTGGTTGTCAGTTTAAGACGGAGACACTCGATGGATGTAGTCTGGTGACACAAAGTGTGAGCAGACAAATACCACATGCTATTCTTCTAAGCCTGTGCTAAAGTCCCATGGGAAGGGCAGTAGGGGTGAAAGCAATGCCATCACATGAATGATACCATAGATCACAAAAGGACAGAGTGCTTCTCTACTGCATCTTCACTCACAGCAAAGGTAGAGAGCACACTGTTGTGTAGGGGGTTTGCAATGCCACGTATTTCTGTGTGTGGTTAAAAGGGAATTGTCTAGTCAGGCTGCGCAATTATCTTTCTCAAAGACTTCTTTGTAAGTGGGAATCGATATGGTTGTTAATGATAATGGTTTTCCAACAGTAGTGTGAATGTACCTGGTAATTTCTAGACAATTGAGTGATAAAACCAAGTCCTATTATACTCAGTTGCGTTCATTTTTTTGTCCTTTTCATAAAAGTGGCTCTAGGAAACTCTCGGATTATCGAGCTGGTCTGGTTTCAAGCCTCAGGTTAATACCAAGGTAAAAAGCTGTTCATCGTGTACACAACCCACTTCTGCTTTTTGCTTTTTGAATATTGGAAAAATCTATAATTCAAGCTCTGCAGATATGTGTTACTACTGTCTGGAAATTTGCACTGAGTTTATTTTGTCGCCAGGAGAAAAACTAAGCTTTTATGGGAGATAATCAAAGCAAATGATGGAAAATAACTATTTCCAATTAAGTGCTCACAGTACTGTGAGGTTTCTACAAGACTGAATTTTACTTCAAAGAACAAAGAGATTGAAACAAATCAACCAAGACCTTTAATTGCAATTTCTATGTATATACATTCATATAATTTACTTATTTGTCTATAAAATGCCATCAACAAATGCTGTAACAAAATATTTACATGCTCCTCTTTGATACCCAGATCAGCCTCTACATTGTTTACAAAATACTGACAGTAAAGGTGTCACTCTAAAATGGATTTCAACACTGTTGTCTTCCATTCATCAGAGCATAGCACCAGTAAATTGGTATGAGTTTTTACAGACAATGGCATTTAAAGCAACACTTGACTCAGCCAACAGCTGTGATTTATTGTCACTCAGTTGGAGCTGCCAAAACACCAGAAGCAAAGAATTGCTTTGGAAAAGGTTTGTATGGGTGGTGTGCCTGCTTTTTGCCTCTTGGGCGGTTATCAACTCCAGTAAATTCCAGGAAGGAATTTATAGGAGAGTGGTGAGGCCCAGGTAGAAAATCATCCATCAGTGAGATAGGGGTTTTTTCATTTACATCACAGCACATTGGTAGATTGGTCACTGGAAGTGCTGTTGCTGCTTTACTGTGAGCTGTCCACTCTCTTTTGTCCTGTGTGTCAGCTCATATTTGTGTTTTTTGATCATGTGTGTAGTGGTAGACAATGAACTTTCTTTAACTTGGTGTGTCTTCTAGCACTGAGATACTGTTTTAGCATGGTGAGGTAAAACTTGCAAAATTGAGGCTATGTTTCTCTCATTCTTCCACAAAAGATGTCAGCATTTTCCCCTACGACATTCCTAGAGTGTTCACTGGTACAGGCAGCCTCACCAGTGAATCAGTTGCTTGTGATTTTCAGAACATTAGGAAAAAAGATTAGCAAATGGAGTTTTCACCGTAACAGTCTTGCATGATTATTGCTGTAGACATCTTTCAGTGATTTAATCTGTTTACTAGAGACAGAAATGTGTAGCCATTGCAAACTGTCTATAATAATTAGTTCATGATAACAAAGTTATGCCTGGATGATTGCAAGGCAGACTCCTGAGTGCATTTTTATGAAAAGATATTAACAGTGCTGAGTTAGATGAAACTGAACTAATCCTGTTGTTATCTATCCTATTTATATTTTATAAGCAAGAGCTGTCAGCTTGACTAATGCAACAGAAGTGATGTATCTACAGTTATTTTCCAAATTATTTGAATGACATCTCAGTGGCAGGTACTGACTCTGTGCTGAGGTGTGTGCCAGTGGATGTTTCCTCTAGACCCTGCAGATAGAGGTACTCAATTTTCTCCAGACAGGCTAGTTCTTGTCTTCCTTGAGGTCTGCACTAAAGAGATAGCTACAATTTCTCACACAAATGGATATTGCCTATTGTGGAAGGTTATCTACTGTGGGTTTTTTCCACTGACATCCTCTTTCCTGTTGTTTTGCCCTTCTGTTGCAAGCTCAGTGTGGGCAGCTGTGCCATACTAGTGCAATGGTTCTGAAAATGCCTCCTGTGAGAAGCAGAAAAAAATTTTGATCAGAATTTTTTACTCCTTTTTTTGAAGCGAAATACATCAGTCCTTAGTTGTGGAGAACATCTCTGTGGCATATATTTGAGAAGCAGCATGACACTGATGGTCCTTTCTGTTGTACAAGAGCCTTTTCATCCTCTAAAACCCTGCCACTGAGCTGAAAAGAAAGCTTGCAAGTTCTGTGGGAGGGCTGGGAAGCATCTCACCAGAGCCTGCAGAATGGTTTTCTAGAAAGCAGGGACATGTTTCAGGTGTTTTGAGGGGACACACTGAAGGAAGTGTGTTGCCTCATGGTTAGATAGGTGTTACATGCTTACACAGGTAGCACATGAGATTTGCTTCTGCTTTTCTACAGGAATGAGTATTGTTTGCTGTTGTTGAATTCAAACACTGATGCTGCTTTCCTCAGAAACAGAATGAGGCTTTCCTGCTTTCTGAAGAGGTGGGAGGGGATGTTCAGCCAGTGGCTGATGTGACAAATGGCACAAACATTTTAATGAATGTTGTTTGGGACGGTGATGGAAGTCACAGTTTCTTAACTTGGAGCTCAGTGAGCATTTTCCCTGAAAAGGTGCCTTCTGGAAAAAAGTATGTATATGTTATAGACTTATCCTTTCACACACACAGGTCCCAAAAGAAATAACAAATACTGAAAGAAACTGAAAATACAGCAATACTCAGCCCAGGGCTTTACAAAAGAGATTGAGCTGAGCTTCTCTTTTCTGCTTGACCTTTTTCTGCTGGACCTTTGAGGTTTCCCAAAATGATTCCCCAATCTAGTAGCAGTTTCTGTTGTAGTAATGATAGCCAAGTGCTCAGTGTTTTCTTACTGAGAAGAGTACCTGAAATATTTCAGGCTTGACTGACAACCATGTGGGGGATAGGTGCTCCTAATTCAGAAGAGCAGTACACCTTTCAGCAGAGGAGTCAACTCTGCTCCAAGAAAGCTGCTGCAGGTCTGGAAGGAGAAGTAGAGGATGAGGGACCATGTTTCACAGCAGTGGCTCACAGGAGAGGTGGGTGGTTCAGGGCAGAGGGGGTTGGAAGGAGTGAGGAGAGCTGTGGAGGCTGCAGAGCTCCCACTTAACGCAGCAGATGCTCAGCTTTGGTCTGTGCTCCTCTTTTTGCTGCAGTTCTGTTCCTCTTGGAGTTGATGCTGGGGGAGGGAATTAGCATGTCTGACATCTTTCAGCCAGTTCTAAAGCAAAGCCAGAAATAGCTTTTTTGGGGGGAAGGGAAACCTCAAAAGTTTCATTTGCCCTACTCTAAAACTGCCCCTCTCCAACTGTTTATTCTTCTTTAATAATTCCTTTAATATGCAAAGTGTAACTGCAGGTGGATCATCAGGCATTTTCTGCTTACATCTGGTTTAGTTGCATGGCAGTTTTATGGTTTAGTAGAGAAAACAGAGGTCAGGCACTGCCTGTGGGAGAGCTTGTGCCCGCAAGCCAGCTGTGTGCCTGGGGTGTGCCGTCTTAGAGCATTCCCTCTTTTCTTATAAATGAGGGGTTTAAGACCGAGACAAATTAAGGCAAAATGTTAAGTACTGGTTGCAATGACTACTTCCATCTGTTTATTCCATTTTTATTTAGAAAATGCATTATTAATACTTTTCCTTATAGTGAAGAAATAGTAAATTGCCAACACTGTAATGTTGCAGGAAGGTTTAGCTGTTCAGATATCTTAAGTTTCACAAGTCACTGCATAATTATTATTAACTGAGTAACCTAGCCAGGCATTTGAGGCCAAGTCTCTCTGCAGTATCTTGCTGTGTACCTGTGTGCCTGTTACTGGCTAGGTTTGAAAAAAAGAGTATGATTCCCAAATGTTCAAGTGGACTGTCCACTCAGCTAAGCAGTTAACTGCTCTAGATTTTATATTCATTGGTGTCATTACTTATTCTGTAGTTGCATCTGCATCTGATTAGAGGTGGCAGAAGATTTCCCTT
This sequence comes from Parus major, assembly GCF_001522545.3. Lineage (NCBI taxonomy): Eukaryota > Metazoa > Chordata > Aves > Passeriformes > Paridae > Parus > Parus major. Next base: position 22,139,367 of record NC_031770.1, read on the forward strand.
GTCTTCTGAAGTACTTTAATATGTCAAAAAATAATATTTTCTTCAAAAACAAAGCAGTATCCATTACATCCTTCTTGTTGCTGTGTGTTTTGCAAAAAATAGGTTTTTCCATTTTATATATTGTGGTGATAATTTATCTCTGTATAACTCTGCTTTTGTGGAGTATGAGATACCTGTAGGTAGAACCTACAAGCCTACTTTTGATTTCACGTTGTAACTGCAGTTCCACCCCACCTGGGGGTCCAAATTGTCTGTGCTGACATGAAGCCACAGTCACCTTTGGAGACAGACGACAGAAAACTTGAATAGAAGTCCTCAAGGCAAATTTTGTCCTGTGCTTTGGGATCTCAGGCACAGTGTTTGCTCTCACACCATTTCTAGAGTGTATAGAAGGGACCATGTGTTTGCAGCTGGATAAGTGAGAATATTGACTCTCTAAGGCAAAACTAATTAACATGTGGGCTGTGGTGAGCATTCCTCTTCTCCAAATCATGTGTTAAGGGTATATACACACGAGGCGTTTGATCCAGGGTGTTCCCTTTGTGCTCCTCTCCCATGCACCTGGAAGGATGCTTGGCCAGGGCAGGTATTCAGCATAGGGACTGTGAGGAGAAAGCCTCCTGGAAAGCCCCAGGCTTTCATGCAGCCCAGGACCCAGTCTGTGCTGTTGCCAGGGCTGCCACCCGCAGAACTCTTCACAGGGGTCGGTTCTTTTTAGCTGCCTGCTGGGCATTGCAGACACCTTTGCTTCAGCCAGTCTCTGGTGTGTGGCAGCAGCCAAGGAGACAGGTCAGGCTGTTGGCAGGATGCCTCGTGCTCAGCATCCCTTGCTGTGCCTTCCCTGGGCAGACACACTGTCCCTGGCTCTGCCGTGGCGCCACGGTCGGACCCCTTTGTCCCACTTGTTCGAACTCCACGTCCATCCCTGCTCTGTGACTCACACAACACAGGACCATGGAATTGCCTAATAGTCTTTATAACAAATATTGCAAAGAGGAGGTGTTACAGGGCTCTGGAAGCACTGAAGGTATTTTGCTTTCTGGCACGTGTGTGTGTGTGTGTATAACATATGGGAGGGTTCAAGGCTTAGTTCTGATCCTGCTAAAGTAACATGAGTCCAAATCCTGTTCCTACCATAGCAGATTTATCAGAGTATGACTGCTAACGCTCTGAAGCTGACTGAGAGACAGCTACGTGCTGTGGACAGACAGCAGCCAAGAGTTCACTCCTACAGCTACCACGGGAGCAGGAAAACAGCGATGAGTAATAAGAGTGAGTGGGGAATGTGCAGCAATTTAACAGCTAACAAAATGAATGTAAAATGATACTGTGTTCCCTGCGTTAATATTAATGTTTTCTCTCACCAAAATAAAATGAAAACAACATTGTAAGCACTCATTTAAAATTTTTAAGACTGTATTATTGAGGCACTTATATAATGCATTTGGGACCCACTTTCCTGTTTTGTATGAGAAATAAGAATTTTGGAACAAGATAAACAAGTGAAAAGGAAGAATAATACTGAGAAAATGAAAGTCATTACAATTGCTGCTTGTAGGCTTTCTTCCTTTTCCTTTTCCCATTTGAGATGCTGCTCTGCCGCTGTATGTTCTGGGGTTGTAATTCCATGAGAATCTATTGATTGCGGTGGGTCTCTGGTAGAATTCCATCCTGTAGAAGCAGTGATTTAACCTGGGGAGTATGGGCTTTGGTCACAGTTCATCATCTTTCTATAAATTGCAGTATGTAGCTGTGCTGCTCCTCACAGCACCTTAGAAAGGATTTGCCATCCAAAAAAATTATCACTTCTCCACTTTGTTCCAAGAAAATGGTAATTTTCAGCTTTCAGGAGAAGCATTGTGTTTGTTACTTGGCCTGACTAGTGGAGCTGTTCCCTGTTGTGTTGGGTGGGTGGTTGATCAGAGTAGGAGGCAGGGAACTGGCTCCCTCATGTTTTGCTTCTGGTCAGGTAGGCAGGTAGTTAATTTCTCTACACATGTGCTCAAAGACATGAGGAGGTAATTCAATTCAGGCTGTCTCTGTGTGATAGCTGTATAGCACACCTTCTCTTAAACCAAGGAGTTTTCTTTTTGCATGCCTGTAGAGCACACAGCAGATATTTAAACAGTCAGCCATGATAGTAGCATGCTCAGATAAAAGTATTTCAGATCCATCCCCATGAGGAGTTAGAGATGGATCGTGCTCCCCCTCCATCTCCCCCCACATTCCCACTGATGTGTTCTTTGTTGCTGCACTGCATCTCAGGTGCTTCATAACCCGACTCCTGCCACCAAAGTGGATGAGTGGCTGTAGTTTGGGGTGTAGGAATGGACACAGACACCTGTCAGTGCTGAGCAGTCATCCCCTCCAGCTGTTCCAAATCTCTTCTGGGGAAAAGATAGTTGAACAGATAGAGAAAATCCTGAAGAATCAATGTGGCCTACAGAATTGCCAGCTGGGCCCTCCATGTCTAGGCTAAGGTCTAAGCATGCTGAAGTAATTTTCAATTTTTCATTGCAGAGAAGGAAAAAACCCTGGAAAATCAATATAATTTCTGTTTTCCATAGGAGACAATGGGCAGATTGTATGCTTTAAGGTCAAACAGATGTTTCATCTTGATGCATTTTTTTTAATCCATAAAAACATTGGGAAAATATATAAAGAGAAAAAATGGTTCAAACAGATTAAGGGTGTATTTTTGCTTTATTGCAAATATTTTAAAGCATCACTGATAAAGAAAAGCAATTAGCTTTGATTTAGCTAATAAAGTCCAGTTATTTTCAAAGCCATCTCCTTCATTCCTTGTTTTATTCAGAATCAGAATGAATTTTCTAAGTCACTAGTAAGGAAAAAAAGAAAGAGGATTTGATTCTTGTTAGCAATTTTCAGAAGATGACAAATACTCTAAAATGGCTAGCCTTTTGATATTTAACATCAGATCTACTTCAACAAAATGAAAAGTCATTTGCTAAAATACTTGGAATAGTTGTGAAAACAAAAATTCTGATGCTGCTCTTTAAAATTTCTCTGTGAAGGGAACAAGTGAAAGCAAGTGGCAACATTACATGATAATTGCAATGTATGGATTGTGGGCCTCAGAGCTGCCAGCAGAATGTATTCATGTTTCAGGTGCAGCAGTATGTGGGTTTAGAGTATGGACATATGGAGTTAATATAGGCCTTATTTCTGATAGATACCTGTGTCTGTACTGGGATAAAAGTGAATCTTCCTCTCTCAAGCATTTAGACTAAAACTCATTGTGGGAAACATGGGCTCTTCTTTTCTGTTGGCACAAAGTCTGGTGTGAAAGAGCCCCCGTGCAAACCCATGGTTTGTCTCTTTTAGCCCAGCCTAGGCTGTGCACTCAGCCTGTGAGTCAGGACCTGGGCTGGCTGAGCTGCTTTGCAGTGGATCTTCCCTGAGACCTTGTGCAAGTGATGCCAGGGACCTGCCCTCTTGTAGGCTAAGGGTTCTTCAGGGTTGGGGTAAAGGCAGCACAGTTTAATATTCTCTGATCTTCAAGGTTTATGAAGACTTTGCTCAAAAAGCACTCTTGTGTGTCCTCTGCATTTTCAACATCAGATAAGAAGCTTTGTAACCCTGAATTATTTATAGGTTGGTAATACAGTAGATCTGACCTTTTTATGGGGCAGCATCGTGCAGAAGCAAATGAAGTATTTTTACACAAGGGTCATGCACGCAAGGCATAATCTTGTTTCAGTTATGATGTCCCCTCACTTTGCTCTGTCCTAGCTGGTTTTTGTTTTTGTCTTTTGCAGTGGCATTTCTTGTATCTTATGTGTGAATTGAGGACAAATCATGCAAAAAACATCTGCTAGTTTAAGCATGGGAGGGTTCTTTTTCAGCAGCAATTGAACAAATGCAGTTATAAAAAAAGTTAAAAAGCTGTACCCTTTATGCTCATCTCATAAGGATGAGCAATAAGGCCTGTATTTCCCAGTTTATTGAGCCTGAGCAGGACCTTTTACCTGCTTAAATGCCAAAGCATTGAAATGAAGAAAATTGGCATTGCATTCTCGTGAGTCACCAGAACAGTAGTGGAATAAGACTTTATAGACTTCTTAGGAAATCCAATGTGTATCTGCAAGAAGTGTTTTGATATGGTCATTTAGCTTCTGAACCCATAAGCCCATAATAAATCCATATGCCTCTCTGGTGCTGAGTTTTGGTTTTGGACCTGATTTCCAGAGACACTAAACCACAACAAAAAAAAACAAACCCAAAACCAAACAAAACCCCTCCATATCTGCACTTTTAAAAACTCCACGGAAATCCTCATCCAAATTTTGAACATCTACACTTTGGGCCAGCAAACCTCAAAAGAGCTCCTTTCTAGAACAGGAAGAGAGACCCAGAACAGCACTTGTGTGCACACACTTGCCTTCCTCACCAGCTTTGATAGGATTTTAAAGGCAGGACAGAATGGTAATGGGTTAGGTGAGTTCTTTCTACTTCTCACTCCCTAGAGTTACATCTCTCAAAAATGCAGGCTTGTGCTGCATACTTCCACTGAACTGTAATGTATTGAATTTGCAGTAGGTTGGCACTGCAGGTCTGAGCCTCATCTGATGCTTTAAAGCATCCCTCAGATGGGGAAGAAAAATTAAAGATTAATCCAATAGGTAGCAGAATTACTCATTTGTGCACTGCTATTCAGTAGGACTTTTTGACTTATCTTTAATGATAAAATAGGGACATTTAAAGATTCAGACTGAGCAAAATGTGAATGTGAAAAGGCTATGCTCTCATTGGCTTTAAAATCCAGCACAGTAAGGAAGTGATCTGGGTCAGTGAATAAAGTCAGAGTAATAACTGCATGGAGGCAACTTCTGAACATTGCTGTAAGATGCTGTCAGATACTTGAAATTTTTAATCTTTTAATTTGTCACAAAACCTTTTTTTTCCTTTAAAAGCTATAAAAGTATGTAGCACTTCAACAGACATGCTTGTAGGGAACTTAATCCTGGAAGTGTCCTAAGAATTCAGCAGGGCTCTAATTACAGCTGCTTGCAGCACTTGGAGTCCCAATTCCAGCTTGCTATGGAAGTTACATCAATTAAAGCTTTAAAGATGTTTTGTAGCATTTATGTTTGTGATCACAAAAATATCGTGAAACTTCTTTTAGAGAATGTGGTAAGAGAAGTATAATGGTGCTAAGCTGTGAAGTGAGATGAGGGTTGAATATCTTCCAAAATTACTCTTTTTTTTTTTTTTTTTTTTTTTGCCATTGACAGATTTTTGTATAGTTCTATTCTTACTACTGAAAGCAGGGGTTTCAGTTACTGGGTAACTCTTTAGAGAATTCCAGTAACTTCAGCAAAGCTATGCTGAACTTCCACCTCTGAAGCATATGACTGGGGGCTTGGACCCTCCTAAACTGGCCATTTCAAGGACAGGAAAGGCCCATAGTGAAATTTAGAAAACCTATTGTCCTATCTGGTCCTATCCCAGACCTTGTACCACTTGTAGCAGCAGTGTTTCCTTCACAGTTTTGTGTCCAGAGTCAATTTCTTAGTGCGAGCGGCTATGCAGGAAGGCAGCGTGTAGCTTCTGTCATGGCACTGTCACTGGAGGAGACCCTGCTCTGCTGACAGCAGGTTTATAAGCCCTTTTGAGCATCCTCATCCTTCCCACAGACTAAAAGAAGTGAAGCCAGGGCACAATGTAAAATTTTCATTGTAAATGGTGGTTGAACCAATATAGAATAAGTTCTGTTTTGGACAAAACAATTAAAAATGTATGAGATAACAGATTTCAGTCTGTTTATTCAGGAAAGCCAAAACAAAGCAATGACATCTGTAAGGGATTAAATAGATTTCTGGAAATGTAATAATGCACCATACAATCAAGTTGGCATATTGATATGTTGAGCACTAGGTACCTCGCTTCAGCCGATTTGTTAAACATTTAATTTCACTCTGGCTTAAGAAGCTTGGCTTCTGTTCCATGCCTACCTTACAGTTTTCTTTTAGGAACATCACAATCATGTTGTGATGCTTCACATATATATTCCAACTATGTTTTCCAAAAAATAAGAATAGGAGAATATGAATAGGTGTTTATAAGTTTGGGACAGCTTTTTTTAGCAGGGCCTGTAGCAACAGGACATGTGTTAATAGTTTTAAACTAAAAGAAGATAGATTCAGACTAGCTATAAGGAGTACATTTTTGACAATGAGGGTGGTGAGGCACTAGCACAAGTTTCCCAGAGAGATGGCAGGCACCCCATCCCTGGAAAAAATTGAGGTCAGATTGGATAGGTCTCTAAGCACCCTGATCTAGTTGAAGATTTCCCTGCTCATTGCAGGAGGGTCAGACTAGATGACCTTTAAAGGCCACTTCCAACCCAAACTATTCTATGATTGTACTGTTTTTATGAATGCCACTGGTGGTGGAACAAGTCCAGAGGCTGAGGAAACCTGCGGTTCTGTGTGGCCAGTCTCAGAAATCTGGCCCTTTTTTTACCATATGAAATGAGCTGAGTGCAGTTTTTCCACATTATGTGATTTAAAAAATGAACTGGAAGTTTTTTCTCAAAAATTTATCTATCCAGGATATTATTCCATTATCCTGTCATCAGCAGTAGAAGGAGTTCCTTACTGGAGCTCAGTGGTGTCTCCCTGCCTGTTTTGAATGAAATCCCCATCATCCATCTCATTGAATGAAATCTCCATTAGATGTCTCATCTCCATAGTGCAGAGTTACAGCAGGTACCTGTTGGCAAGATGACAATTCCTTCTTTTCAGGGTAAGGGTGGCTTTACACAGTATGGGCATGTCAGACTGTTCTTTGCTTGGTATCAGTATTTTGTATTAAAATAAAACACAAATGATGTTTTTTCAGTGTGGGAAAGCTTTCTTGCTCTGATCCCATGAAATCTTGCATACAGTGTGAATATATTGTAGCATTTAAATATGATATACAGATTTCCATACACATATGCTGTGTAACAACAATGTAGCATGAATCATCTTACTATGACTGCAGGGCTTTTGCAAAACACCCATTAATTCTGTCCAGTCAGTCCCCACTGTATAGATTTAAAAAAATTATAATCTTCCCCAAATTGCTTACATCTGAATGCTTCTATGTTTCAGAGTTTCTTCAAGCTCTTTTAAATCAAAAGAAAGATGATCCTGTCCTACTGCTGACTCATGCCTCTTATGTTTCTGTTCCATTGCACAGGGCTTTTAACATTCTTCAATGTAAATGTATCAAACTGGTAAACTAGACATTTCGGAAGCCACATTTTCTTGAGTAATAGCTATGCTCTGTCTCAGTTTTCCTTAGACTTAAGGAAAATTTCTACTGGCCTAGCATGCAAAGGCTTTTGGAGAATGTTTTTTAAATTATTTTATTTTCAAGGGCTGGTTCTCATTACAAAAATAAACCCCAAAAACAAATAGGTCAATGCACTTACAGTTTTGTTTCTTTTGGATGTTTTTAAGATTTTTTGAAAATAGAATTCTTATTCTCAGGAAATCTCTTGCTTCTTCCAACTGCTGTTTCTTCCTCTTGTCTGGCTCTTCCTAAAGAGCTGCCTAGAAAAAAGACGAACACCTATCTTAAAGGAGGATCACAGTATAGTTCAATGGTTTCTCCCTAAATTCTTACATATATATATATATTTATAGGAGTATGGGTTGAGGTGTCTGTGTGAGTGTTGCATTGCAGTATGCTTTAATGATTTCCCCAATCCTGCTTAGTTTCTGGCATTCCTGAGAGGTGCACTTGCACTGACACTAGCTGATGACATTTCCATCCTTTTCCGACTACTTGAAAATGTGCAACTTTCCATGCTTTCAACAAAGCCATCCTTCAGGCTCAACAAAATCCATACAGCTGTTCACAGACTGTCTCAAATATTTTTTTCTTTTTTTTTTTCATAGAAGTCATAACCTGTTTTGATCTGTATTGATTTAAGTTAAAGGATGAACTGCTTGTGTGATATTACAGAAACAATCTGGCTTGATTATAAAGCATGAGTACATACTAGGAGCAGACATGCAATCCTTCTTCAGTGGGTAAATGGATAGTAAAATGTCACAGGGCACTGTGAAGGGGAATTCATTAATCTTTGGAAAGGATAAAGCTTCTGTAACACCCAAAGTCTGTGAGGAAATGGCTCTGTTGGCTGCAGGGTTTGGATGTTGCTGGCTGACAGACAGGTCATGCAAAGCACTGAGAAAAATAGCACCTGGTGAACTCAGCTCTGCTCATCAGCACAGAAGCTCTGGGCTAGAGGGCAGGGCTCTCGTAAGAAACGTCAGACAGACAGGAGGGTTGTCAAAGGCAACCAGAGCTTGAGGTTTCTTAAGGCTGCAGGTCTGCCTGAGCCTCACCCCAGTGCAGTTTCTGAGCCTGCCTCCATGTGTATGTGAGGGAGGGATGCTGGGGGCAGGCTGTTTCAGAGGCTGAGAAACTGCTTGAGGTCAGTGTTGAGCACTCCGTGTAGCCACTGTGCAATGGGGAGGTTGAGGGTATTCAGCTTCATTGAGAATTTAGCTGTTTTTATATCAAATTGGTTTTGATTTTGAAATTGCTGGGATGCTCCAGCACTCAGAAGCTGAAGTATCATATTTCTGGTGATTGAAAGATAATGCTTGCAGCTCTGGGACCTCCAGCATAGGAAAGACTTGGACCTGCTAGAATGAGTCTAGAGAGTCCACAAAGATAATTAGAGTGCTGGAGCACCTCTTCTGTGCACATGGGCTGAGAGAGATGGGATTGTTCAACCTGGAGAAGAGAAGGCTCTGACCTTTGAGCACCTTCCAGTAGCTGGAAAGGGATTTTAAACAGCAGGTATTTAAAGAACAATGGGCAGTGGCTTCAAACTGAAAGGTGGCAGGTTTAGAATAGATATTAGGCAGAAAATCTTCATTGTGAGGGTGGTGAGGCACTGGGACAGGTTGACCAGAGAAGTTGTATGTGCCCTATCCTAGAATATTCAAGGTCAGGTTGGATGGGACTCTGAGTAGCCTGGACTAGTAGAGGGTGTTCTTGCCCCATAGTAAAGGCTTTGGAACTAGATGACCTTAAAGGCCCCTTCCAAACCAAACCATTCTGTGATCTGTGAAATTACATACTTTATAGATGCAGTATTTTCTACTTGAGAAATTTAACCTTGCAATATGAGCCTCTTTACAGTAATGGAAATTCATGGGATCTGCACTCCATAGTGGGATTGAAATCCATTTACGTTTACCTGAAGTGAATTATTTTATCTGTAGGTAGGTCTAGTAGCACATCCTCAAATAAATGCCCTTGGATAAACTAACTTTTCTCTTATGATGGTAGCAGTTTGATGCTTTACCACCATGTATTTCTTTCTGTCTGGAAGCAGCCCATGCCAGTGATCTAAAAGTAGGGACCTCTTACTCCTGTGGTGTTACACAAGTCTAAGTGATTTATTTTCTGTCCTGGTAATTCAATGCACTATCTATAACTGTTCTGCAAGCATATATGACTCCTTTGAACATTTCTTCTTACAATGGATATCCTGTATTGTTGAGGAACAAGGATAGCCTTTCTTTCTACTGCAGGCATCTAGTTTAAAGGCTAGGCTGATTATTCACTCTTTACTCTCCAGTCAGGCAGCAAAAGCAGTGTTTTCCTTGCCTCAGAAGCTGTTACAAAGTTGAATCTACTTAAGATTCCCAGGCAAAAGGTGTTTAAGAGACTAAGGCTTATTCCACAGCCTAGATCCATTGTAAAAAAAAAACCCTAAACCAACCAACCAAGCAAACAAAAAACCTGCAAAAAAGGTGAAATTCACTGCTGTTGCTTACAAATTTTAGATGGAATCCTAAAATATGTATTTTACTGATTCTTATGTGTAAAGGATATTGCTTTTTTGACAGTGCTTAGTTTTCCAGTTGGAATGAAGGGCTTCACATACGCCTTCTGTCTTCCTCCTCACTGTCATTACATCAGTGGGAACTTTGGAATGCTCTTGTCTTGGAGTGTTCTGTGAGGAGCAGAGTGACTGCTGGAGTTCCTGGAACATACCCAAACATCTTTAGTAACCTAGACACAATAGCTGGACTTAAATCTAGATCTAATCTTAAAAAAGGATCTTTTTGGAAAGGGAGAGAAGACCTAAAAAGTTAAGAGATTATATGCTGTAATTGTCCTCTGGAGGGATATAAGTATGGTGATTCATCTCAGAATGAAAACTCCTGTAAAAATTTGACACTTACTGTAGTTAAATTATTTGTGACTTTTATAGTTAAATTATTTTAGACTTTTTTTTCCTTCTGACAGTTATTTTTGTGTTGATTCTGGGGCCATTTCCTATGTATGACAGAGTGAAGGACACATTTCGACTGCCAGACATTTACAGAATTGACGGAAAGTGGCCAGGAAATGAAATGGTATGGATGGTACCTCAGCTGAGGCCAGGCTTTGATTTTCTGAGCCTTTTGTTTGTGACACATATTTCCTGGGTGTTGTGAAGCAGAATTTGTTTTCTGTTAAACACTTTGAACTTTGTCTCTATTCTACTTGCTTGGTTCTGTAATAATACAAGCTGGAGATGTTTTCAACAAAGTCATGAGGCTTTAAAGCTATGTCCACCAATGTGTTAGAAGGCACAGGGACATCTGCTTGTTGCCTAAAACTGCCAGTGCTAAGAGGGTGCCATCAGCTATATTTAAACACAAAATTTAGGGCTCAATCTGGCAGTGAAGTGTGGGAAGAGGGAAGACATGCAGCAGAGGGCAGACCCTATCTCAGCTTTGAGAACATAGAGAAATTAGAGCTGTTATGCTCACCTGTTCAGGCATTTAGATCTCCTTTTATAACCATCAGAGTTTAAAAGACCTCATTGGAGCAATAGCCTCAACAGAGGCGATGAATTTTCCCGTTGCATCCTGCACTGCCCAGGAGTGCTTGACCTTCCCAGTAGTAAGCACAGCTCTGTCCTGACTCCTGACTTTTGTGCCTTTGGTCAGAGCAAATTAACAAAAACCAAAAATAGATGAGATGCTGCCATCAGCCACAGGGAGCCTGAAGTATCCCAGTCCTTGTTCCCTTACATGCAAAACACATCTCAATGCAGTGTATGATGCATTTGCAAATTTGTTGCCTGATTTGTTCCTGCAGTCAAAGACAGAACATAGGCCAGTCAGTATTCCACTTGGGTGTTTGGTGTGTGAATTGTGGCTGTGTTTGGAGGCATTTTGGTTAGCCAGAAGCCTTCTGAGTTTGCCTCCTGTGTGTGTGGCTATGTACAAAACCAGTGAGGTGTAGCTGGATCGCCCTGTCAGTGTCTCAGTCTGTAGACACTATGCAGCACTTAGGTCCTGCAGGACCTCTGCAGTGCCTGGTATTATAAAAAGCTTCTGATCATTTAGTCCAAGCCTACAAGAGGAAGAACAACCTTTGTGTGGTGTATTAATGTGAGACTTGGGAAATACTAGTCTACATCTATGATCTGCAAAAAGACAGCTCTAGCAGCCTTTAAGAAATTATTTCTTTTCTTCTGTCTTTTGTTCCGTTTCCGTAAAATAGATATGGCATCATCATGCCAGGCTACAGCTTGGAGGATTAATGGTCTGTGTGTAGAGAAAGGATAATGTGGTCTGTTTGGAGTTTGATTTCATCTCTTTGGCAGGTATCACCACTGCCATCAAAACGTTTTCATGCAGTTCAGGAGGCTTCTTTGTGTCTCCTGAGGTACCCTTGCCATCATACTCCCCCTTCATTGGGGTTGAGTATGGCTTCACATCTGTGATGTGGTGATTGGTCAGTGAATTGCTGCATGAACCTGGCAGCAGAGCCCCTGCACTGCTCCCTCACCCTGCCTCCCGTTTGGGGTTGTGAGCCCAGCCCAGTCCTGGATGCGGCACTAATGGGGTAGTGCTCAGCCTCTGACATTGAAAAATAGAACTAACTATAAAGCCAACAGCAACAACAAATTTTTGGGTGTCTCAGCACTGCTTTGCTGTCGGTAGTTGCTGGCTGTAGGTTTGTCCTTGAACAGGTTTGAATGTGAAGAAGCCTCTCTGAGAAAAAGAACAGAATATTGTACTGAAGTGTGTAAATGCCTTGGAAAATCTCGGGCAATCGAGAGTGACTCATGGCTTTAGCACCAGTGCTGGAGATCATTTGGCAAGATGCAGTTTCAATAACCAATGCAGGCACAAGGACCAAGTGTTTTCAGAGCTGGATGTGATGCAGAGATGAGCCTAGATTCTCCCTGCCCCCAAGGTACAGACTGAAAGTATTCTCCTCTTTATCTAAATCGTCTCGGCTGCCTGATGACTGCTTCTTTGAAGCTCTGATATGGTAGATGTATCCAGCAAATTATGTATTTAAGAAGATAATCAAATGCAATATGATATGCCAAACATCTATTAAGACGGAAAAACTTCTGCCTTCCCTCTGGGGAATCCTCTTCTCTTGAGTTGGGCAAAGATGAGGTTTGTGTGCTGATTAGTTACAATATGTCCTGTGAAGTAATTTGATGCAGCTAACAGGGAGTTATGGCAGCATCCTGTGCTTCTGCTGAGTCCTTCTGGGTCTGCACATTAGAGCAGCAGCAGGCAGCCAGCTGTTCACAGCCAGCTCTGCACCCTTTAGCAGCAAACCTGGGCCTCTCATAGGGGAGAAATTCCAATAATAAAGTTGAAAGGATCTTCTTTTAATCACCCCTGCACCTGAGTGAGATTGGAAAGTTGGATGCAGATGCTATAAATTTTTTTATTTTAAAAAAAGCAAAGCAAGAAAAAACAGAAGATACTCTTGAGACACTGATTTTTAGCAACCAGTTCCAGTATGCTAGGGGTAGCTGGGCTGCAGAACAGGTGATGATACATAGTCATATTTAAGATAAATGCTAAAAAATTGCTTGACTTACTGAAGCAACAGCTTTTCAATTTATAGTATTGTGAGGATGGTGATTTTGAAGAGCAGCAGTTTGAATTTTAGCTGGTTTAATGCAAACTTATGTTCTAGAAATAATCCTCTTTATTAATAACCACATTTCCTAAGAAGTCATGTATGAAACAGCAAATGCTAAGTAAAAGGAATATTAAAGACAAAATCTGTTTCAAATGCCAGATCTGGCAAACTGTCCTGTTAGAGAAATATCTAATAGCAGCTGGATTGGGCTTTTTCTAACTGGGTAAGACAGATTATTTAAGGGAGGGGGGGAAAGTGAATTTGCAACTAAAATTGAAAAGATTCCTGAGCACCACTTGTTCAGAGAGTGTTTTCATTTAGTCCAACATCATGACTGAACCATACTTTATAGTTTGGGATTGCTGGGGAAGTTATTGTATCTGTGTGCATGGGAATGCCTGTTAGTAGCTGAGCTCATGTGCTGCCAAGGTCTGCACATCTATCTGCCTGCAGACCTCCCACCACCCTGCTCATCATCAGGCAGCTCCTGCTCCTCCCAGTCCTGTGTTCAGTAGTGTAGGACATTTCTGATAAATCTTCCCAATGGCCTTCTAGGATTTGAGAGGTCAAATATATTTATTTTAATTATTTTATTTTTCTTTTTTTTTTTTTTTTCCCAAACTCTTCTAAGAAGTTTCAGGCCTGGCACTATGTTAGAGATAAATGGGCTGCAGGTGAAATTGGTGACCTCCAGCACTCCCTACTGTCTGTGCATGAGAGGGGAGCCTGTGCATTAAACTTTGTGTGTTGGAAAAATATTTTTGTGCCCTGCCTCTTCTGCTTTTGGGCTTTGGGGAGCAGAGAGAGAGAGAAGAGGGCTGTTTGCAAGTATTTTAATTCTTGACCTCCTTTGGTGCAAGACCTGGCTTTGAGAGGGCAAGGGCAGGCAGTGTATTTACTGTTCTCAGACACTTTTTGGAGGCAGCAAGAGTCCTTGAGCACGTTGCCCTGCAGCAAGGACACCACACTTACCCTACATGTTGATGTGTCACCCTCTGCTTGTGGGGCTGGTGGTCATGAGGGCTCTCTGAGGATGGGGACAGGCACCCAGGGGAGGAGCACAGTGGAGCAACTCATCACCCACCACTGAGCTGGAGGACAGCTTTTCCACATAATGAAAGCATGCAGCATGTCAAGAGATGCTCCAGTACTGGCATCCTGCCAGCAGGACTCTTGTCCTGAGAGCTGGCATCAGATCCAACTTACAAGTGAGCAGGTTTTGGAGTTTAGGGAGATTAAATTATCTCTGCCAGCATTGCTATGCCCTCCTTGACAGCATTTTCTAGAGCCTTCTGTCACTGAAGAACAAAAGCTGGATCCAGCAGTTGCCCGGTGGTTCCATCCACTTCAGCCAAACAGGCATTTTGGGCTGGATGCCCCTACAGCACAATGAGAATAATGGAAATTATAGCTGATTTACTATGCAATGATGCTTCTGAGCCAAATGGTTTCCATCTGAATATGAAGCAAATTTGCCAGTGTGCTGGTGTAATGAGTGCACCCATCTCTTTGCCCCTTCTGTGCCTTTGCAGTCAAGTATTTGCTAGAAAGTGCATCCTCAGATAAAAATCATGAAGGGAAGGTTGGAAGTCACATCTTTAAAGTTTCTCTAGATTTTGCTTAGTATATAGTAGTAGCTCCAAGTGTTGGGAAATGGATACATTAAAAGCATGCAAACCTGCTTTGTGCAGAGTAGCCCAGGTGTGTGCATGTGCCATAAGCTTGCTTCAGCAGGGTCAGTGTGCAGTCCCCATGCCAGGAGTTGTAGGAATTGTGCTGTTTCATCTCAAGATAAAATGTCTTGTCCTGTGGACTTTTGAAAAACCTGCTGGCAGTGTGAAAGCACTGTAGCTTCTTTTTATGAATCTAGTGCCAAAATCTCAACAGTGAAGCCCCTGTGTGATCAGTAGCACAGAGCCAGATAAAGCCTGATATAAACCTGTGCTGTGGGCAGACTGGTAAAGATGCATGTTGGGAGAGTTCAGGGGCATTTGGGAGGACAGCAGGGGTGGAGGATGAGATGTATCTTTGACAAGCCTCTAAAATCTCTTAGTCCTTCCCAGCCCCTGGATTGTCTGTGTTTAGAATGACACAAGGATGGCTCGGGTCCACCTGCTCTGGAGTTGTGATTGCAGTAGGGAAGCACAGAAGTTAGGTGGCAAATTCAAACTGGTGAATGGGTTCCCATGAGAAATGGGGTTATTATGCAGTAAGGGAGATGGTCTTAAAAGCAGTTCATTTGATTAGGATGTCATTATGTGAAAAATTAAGAGCACTTTTCATTTCTGTGGGATGATGAAGCTGTTGCCAAAATCCAGCTTTCACTTGCTGGTGCTGATTATATAATGATGACTGCTTTGTGTTTCTGAGGATTGTAACCTCTTATTTGAAAACAACATCAGGAAGAGATTCTTCAGCATGGTTTGCTGTTTGTGCAAACACTTCTATTTTCTCTGAGCTCTCTGTTAGATTGTCCAGCTGTGTCTTTGTCAGGTGTGCACACATTGATCTAAGCATTGTTTACTCAGATTCAGAGGGATGCACTGGCCATATCTGCTGTTGTCTTTTCTTGAGTTTAGATCCATGACTAACATTATTTTGGATAACACCGTCTTTTTTGGATCTCAAAATAGCATTTTCCATTAAATTACTGTATATTAAATTAATATTGAAATACTCTGTGTAGTCTGGTAGTAGTCCTACATGTACTTAGCTGCTGAAGTGTCTGCTGCACTCTTCAGTTGCTAAGGAAATAGTTTCCTTTCCTCGATAAATGTTTTTAATGTCTCAGCCTATGCCTGTGGTATAGGATCACACATCTTTTCACCAGGACAAATTTAAGTGAATTTTGGGACTAGTAATTCTTGCAGACTAGATGTCTTACAAAGGCATAAGAGAAAGCAGAAAGGAGAGAAGAGCTGTCATGGAGACAGGAAGGGAGGGATTTCTGCCCTTCTTTGCTTAATTCTGAGCAATTAAACAAACTTGTACACTGTAGTCAAGTACAATCATTGTCATAACAGAAAAACTTCACAGCACCATTGCAATGTTTACTCTTAGGTAATGCTTTGCATTGGGAATCGGTCCCAGTTGGATCTCAAGTGCCTGAGGCCTTGATTGTGTCCCCCAAGTTGTATGAGAGACATGGAAAACATTTACTTCCTCTCCTCAAGCACAACTTTGCAATGTGATGGTGACAAAGCAGAATGTTGCAGCCCCTGCCATGGGTCTGTGGCAACATGAAACCCACCTGACTTCCAGCAGCTTCTCTAACCTCTCCATGGTTGCAGTCCTTCCCATTTTCAGGGAAGTGAGAGTATAGCGTGCTGCTCACAGACTTCATTTCTGAACAGGATGATGGTGTTTTACTTTCCTACACTTGGGATAAGAACCAGTTCATATAAAAGATGAGACTAGAAAATGGGTAACAAAACAAAATATGACAAGCTCCTTGAAAGATGCCTCTCTTCTTTTAAAAATAAGAAGATTATGCTATGTAAATGTGAACCATAAATGCACATGGAGAACTAAAGACCCTGTGATGCTGTGTGAGGAGGAGTTAAAATGAGATTACTAAATTTCACTCCTAATCTGAGATATGGCATTGGTGGTGTTTTCTCTTGGATACCAGTAAAACTCTGAAACCAAAATATATCATGTTGCAGTGATGCTTAGAGGTTAAGGCTTCATGTCCCAGTGCTATCAGTGGAAGAGAAGTAGTTTGCTCAAGGCCGAGTTCTGTGTCACCTCTCTCATCTCAGAACAGGAGATCAGGAAGAAAACTGATTTTATAATGCTCCTTAGGAGGAAAGAAGGAGATGTCACCTGAAGTATTTAAGTTTAGCCCAATGTGACATTAGAACATGGAAGAGGTAGAGACAGCAAAGCACAGTAGTTAAACAATCAGTATTTTATTGATCACTTAAAAGCATGTAACCATGTCAGCATACACTGTGATCTGCCTCAAGCTACAAAGCTGAACTCCTCAAACCTGCCTGCCTCTCAAATGAAAAAATTAAATGTTTTGCATTGTCTCAGTGAAGTGGAAAAATAGGAGAAGAGGAGAAAGCTGAAATGAAGAGCTTCTCTGTAAGATGAAATGAAGCATTTTAGTTTGGGGTAATGAAGGCTTAGTATTGCAGAGCAGAAGGAGGACATTATTTAATTATAAATCTGGGATAATTTTCATGTTCAGGAAGTTAATATTTCTCACTGATTTGAGAAGATGGAGAGAATTCCCAAATGCCTGCTATCCAGGAGGGGCTCTGGGATTAGGTATCATTGTCTCCCCAGCTGAGATTTTTCTGTTTTGAATCAGTGGTGAGGGCGTTTGCTGAAGCAGGAGTCAGAATGTAGGGATCTCACCTCCTGGTGAGGACCTGGAGAAGGAGCACCAGTCCTGTCACCTGCCTGAGGGAAGCTGAGGGACCTCAGTTCCAATTCACACTTTTAGAAGCAGAACTTCCTTCAGCCTGTCTTGGAGACACTGGCTAAGAATGTCTCTGCAGCGCTGAAGGCAGGATGTCCTGTTGTTGTGTGTGTTTCCAAAATGAAGCGCAGGGGAGCCTTGGAACAGCTTCTCCTGAGTTAACCTCAGCCCTCCTGGCCCGTGTCTCGCTTGCAGTGGGTGGGCATCTCATCAGTCACCTCGTCACAGGGCAAAGCTCTGGCAAGGGAGGGAAGGGAAAGGAGAGCTTCCCTCATGGCATCTCTCTGCACATGGGAGTTTGAACTGATTTTGTATCCCCATAATGTGGTGACAAGAGCTGTGCTTCTTAAAGGGGCATTCATATCCTTTTGGCAGAGGGGAAAAGGGAATTTGCTTTCTGCTGTCTATGAGTATTGTCAACTACTCATGGAAGAAAAAAAGGTAGGCAGAACCATGATCATGGTGTCCAAGAGTCAGATGCAAGCACAAACATTTTCTAAACAAAATCTGTTAACAAAACTGGTTGCAAATGCAGCCTGAACTATGATTGAAAAGGCATTTGGGGATGAATGAACCGCTGTGTATATGCCCATATCTGTATAAGGGGAAGAGGTGTGATACAAACCAAGGCTGGGTTAAAGCTGGAATTTAGACTCACATTTGATGGTCTCAGGGAGTCTGGAGTTTGTGGTTCCTACTGCTCCTGGTAAAAGGTGTGTAGAGGTTTTCAATATTTAAATCTAACTTTGTCATTCTTAAAATACAGATGATGATAAATATTTTAAAAATGAGGGTCACAGTCTGCTTGTGAAGAAACAATGCTCTCCTGCTGAATTATCCTGGTTTTCCTCTTCTAGAGCAGGTGTTTACTTCAGGAGAAATTTCTGAATGTTTAAGTTCAGCACATCTGAATTCACTTGACAAATTGTATAGAGGAACTTGTAGGGGTGAACTCTCACCAATTGTATCCGAAAGGGATGCACAAGTAACAGTTCAAACTGCTGATGAATACTTGTGTGGCAGACACGAGACACTGCAATATGTGCTGGGCCCACGATGTCTTCCCATGAAACAGGCCATTATGCTTCATTGGATAATGACATTTTGCTCTGTGCGTGTGTAAACTGAAAGTCCAGTAGAACCCTAAGCATTGGTGCCACATAAGTACTAAAAACAATGGCATTGGTCATATTGGAAGGATTAAGAAATTGCTGTAAAACTCTTGGAGATGTGTGAATGAAACACACTGATGAGACAGAAATCACCTACCTCTGCCAGTATTGGAATCTACATTCCGCATGGGACTTCAGTGTCTGCTTTCAAGAACTAAAATACCTGAAACAAAACCAAGAAATTCAGCTCTAAAGGATTCTCTGTGATGTTACTTGGAGGGATCAGTCAGACCTTGGCTATTTTAATTAGCTCAGCTGTGGATTTAGCAGATGGGAGACAGCTATCAGTTTTGACAACCAATAAGGAAGACAGAGCCATCACTTACCATCACCAGCTGCATCTGGACTGTGGGAAACTGACAAGAGATTGTTTCTAGGAACTGCAAGTTTAGAGGAGCTCTTGTAATGAAAAGGTCTGAAGCACCTCACTACAGTCAATTCTTGTCTTCCCTTCAAGGTTTTAAATTCCTGGCTGTTAGTTAGGGCTGAAAGGGTTTGACAGCTGCTCTGGGAAATGGTAAGCAATGCACTTTTTCTGTTGCTGATTCTCATTCAGTTGTAAGTAGTTTATTCCCTTCTCACATAACGTTATCCAAGCTCTTGAACAGGGAAAGGACAGACCAGTTGGGTGCCACTGGGTGCTTGACTGTGCAGCCATACCGGGCCACCTACTTGGGTAGAAGATTTATTCTCTTTCCATGCAGGGCTGCAGGTTAGTTTGCTTTTCTTCAATATTATAGCTGAACTTTAGACCTGTTAACTCAGAGAGAGAGAGAGAGACACATAAAGGAGAGTTTATGTTATCTTAGGCAACTTATGCAGCCAACATTCATCTGAGTGTAATTCTCAATTTATAATTTCAAGAGCTGCACAACCCTTGTGCATTGGGAACATGGAGCATTGTATTTGTGTGGATTGGTTTGTGAGTGGGCATTCAAAGGCAGCTGAATGACTCGTAAGCTCTCGGTAAGCTCTGATTAATTTGAATACATTTGAAAATACATTTGATTCCTCTCTTGGAAAGTAAAATACCTGTCAATCACTGTAAGCCTAATGACAGGAAAGCAGATAAGTAAGAGCAGAAGGAAAAACAAGTGAATGAAGACAGTAGCTAAGAGGAAATTATCTTAATGGCAAGCTAGTATTCAAAATGTAATCACAGAAAGCAAACTACACAGTTTAACTATTCCCTAAACACATCATTGCTGTTCTCAGCTCTACAACTCCTGCATCCATTTCAGATCTCAAGTGAAATTATGTCTGAGTTAGAGGTGGTGAAAAAAAAATCCCAAATCCTTGACTCTCGCAAATTGCCTGGTTTCTTCCAACTTAGTAAATGGCAGCAAGCCACAGGGAGCTTGGAGAAACAGACTCTGAGTCCTGAGAAGGCACGTTGTACAGATTATATGACGTTTTGTATAGCTGTAATTTAGGTGACAGAGAGGTAAGTTCCTGCTGTGCCTTGGGCTCTCCTTAAAGCAGTTTTCAGGCAGTGTTGTCTGCACAAGAATGCAGGTAGTATGTTGATCTGGAACAAAAGATGACACTACATGAATTGTTAGTGTGTCTGATATCTGCCCACAGCTAGAAAAACACCCCATGTGCTAAAAAAGAAAATTTTTAAAAAACCCCACCAAAACAATGCAAAAAAACCCTCCCAAACAAACACAAAAATAGTATTTTATAGGAATTGCTGCTGGAAACTGCTGACACTTGGTTGTCAAAGCTCATAAACATTCTTTTTTTCCTCATTTACTAGAAACAAGAAGGTCCAACAGAGCATTTCACATCTTGATGGACATAGTAGTTCTCAGGGGTATAACATTCCACCACTCAGATCTGGCATAATTTCCCTAAAGCTCTTGTTTGCACATTAGCTATTTGATTGTGACAGCTACTTTTCATCTCAGAATAATGAAGTTCTAGTAGATCTTAAGCAATATATGTATCTTGATATTTTCTTTTTCTCTGTTTCTCTTGCATTCTTTCTATATTAATTAAGGAGGTTGTTAAATGAGATACAATGTTCTGTCATTGTGTCTGTCCAAACCAGTGTGGTTTTTAGTTTTCAGCTGTGCACTTGTCTGAGTTTACTGTTGACAATGTTTTAAAGTCTGTTTTGGGGAAGAGATGTCTCTTAGTGCCTCAAAACCTGCTAGGAAGTCTGTTGCAGATCAGGCAAGGTTTTTTTATTATTTCCACTAATTGCTTTAGACATAATTCTGTTTAATTTTCAGTAGTATTTTTGTAAAAGCTTTTCCCTTTTCACTCAACACTAGCACAGCCTGTAAACATGAATTAGAATGAGAAGTTTGACATAGAGGAGTAGAGCCTTGAGTTGTGCAGAACTTCTAAATAAGTAATAGTGACACGATTAAACACTAATATCTGAGTTGGTATTTCTAGAATTTGTAATCAGGCTACAAAGCAGGCTGTCACAGAGAGCAGCTTCAGCACTGTTGAAGCCAACAGTGCTCCTGACAGTAACATTTAGCCTCAATGTTGTTCTGTAGAGACAGAAACCCTTGTTTCCTCTATTCACCTGGGTAGCCTGGATGCTCATGAAATGATGGAGTTGTGTCTCTTCCAAGCACTTGTCTATTAGTGAAGTGCACAGAAGTCTGTTTTTTGGAAAGTAAGTGAGTACTGTTCTATCTCAAGGGCAGGGTGATGACACCCTACAGCATAAAAGGCTGTGCCCATCCACATGTTGGGCTCTTGGGCTTTGTGTCTCCTGAGGTTTGCTGACACCAGTGCTCCTGGTGCCAGCACTCCTTTACAGCCCCACTGCCAGGACCTTCCAAATCTTAGTTTGCTTTGAATTTTCAGATAATTCATCAAAACTAGAAATATTTGTGAGTGCCCAGAAGGGATGTCGCCTTAACTGGAGAGACACTTGTTCCTTTTCAGAAGCAGAACTGAAATGCTGCTGTTATAGACAGTAAAACTAGAAGGAATTTAAGGACTTCTGCAACATTATTGCACATTCTCTTGACCTTATGTTTAATGAGAAGGTAGGACCAGTGATCCCCTCCTGTCGTGGTTTTAAAGCATTAGCTAAAAAATCAGTAGAAAACTTACTAATTTCTTGCTGTGAGATATGGATTAGAAGAAGAGCAAAATAGGCTTAGAACCTAAAAGGAATAAAGAAAGTTTATTAACAAAACTACAAGAATAAGAAACCAGAATAAAACCTCCAGAAACCCTTTTTCCCCACTACCCAACTATTCCCCTTGTTCACATGACAACATAAAGACCAAAAAAAACCTGGTTATTAAAACAGTCCCAACTTTGCTATAGTCCTTTCATCAGTCTTTGTAGAGAAAAATAAGTTCTCTTTTGTCAGTCTATGGAGTTTTTCACAAGAAAACCATTTTCTCATGGCTTTCTATTTCTCTGATGCCAGCCACCTGGAAAACTCTGCTATCAGTCCTTTCCTCCCATTTCACATCACTCTGAGGTGTGTTCCTGGGTCATGATTCAAGGGGTGTCATTTTAAGGATGAGTTATTCAAAGGCAAAAGTTCTCTTCATCTGTCTCTGTGAGCATCTCTGGAAACAGAAGTTTTCTCTTTGCCTCTTAAGGGCCACAAATCTTCAGCAACTATTACTTCTCTTTTTCTGTTCCAGCATCTCATAGGATCACAACTACTTCACCATTTGCTTAAATCCACACTTTGAAATACTCTATTCCTCCCAAAATGTCATGAATTAAAGGAGATTTTTCAGAACACTATTGTCCATCTCCATAGTTTTAGTAAAAGAATACTTCAGCTTATTAAAGCATCTCCTTATTTCTCTCCCCATCTGAAGCTTAATTCCTTTATTCACTGTCTTTGATAGTTTATGTTGTCTCTTTATATGTTGATCACTCTCTCTCTTCCCCTTTCTCTGGAAAAAAAAGGATTAATCTGCAAGTCTCATCTGGGTAGTGAAAGAGTTAAAATCTTGCCCAGGCCTTGTGGATGGTTCTGTGATCTCTGCCAGGGCAGCAGCTGGAGCTGTCTATGATGGAAGATTTTTTTTCACGGCTGCTCTGGAGGAGTGTGGCTACTATTTCAGCACGCCTCAGGCCAATGGCTTTCCCTCTCCTTACTCGGCAGTCTCTGGTGAAACCCAGCAGTGGCAGAAAAACTGCAGCCGAGCCAGGGACTGGCAGTACAAGGCCCAGCGAGCCCTCCTAGAAGGGGCTTCTGTCACTTCACAGTCTCCATCCTCCCTGGGACCTGCAGAGCTCCGGCCAGCCCTGCTCCCCCTGCGGCCTTGTCTGGTCTGGGGGGGATGAGGCTGAACCGGAGCCCTGTTACCTCTTCAAAAACTGGAAACCAAAGAGAGCACGAAATTCCCGGGCTTAAGTCTTAAGGTGGTGTTCACAGGTTCATCTCACTTTTCAATGGTCAAAACTACTGTCAATTCTCAGAAGTGGCCAGTTATTGGCCAGGAGAAAAACTCCCATCAGCCTCCAGCAGCTTTAACTTCCTTAGGTGTTTCTCTTTGTTCCTTAAATGTCAATCCATCACATCCCTTTCTGACAAGACAACCCATATAACTGCAAAAGACACAGGCTCCTTTTGCCCTGACACCTGCTAATATACTGCTACAGGGATTCCTCATCATCACGCTGCTGATCACATGCAGCTTTGGCTTCTTTAACATCAGCGTCAAAAGCATTTTTCTTGTTAGCCTTCTGTCTCTCTTCATTTTTTCTCCCCTTTTGCTTCTTAAAAAAATTAAATAAAAAAGGGAAGAAAGATTGGATCCAATTTTCATCAGACTAACATCAGCCTGAAGATATTTTCATCAGTTCTTGGCAGATCCTAGACAGACTGTGTAATAATGAATGCCTTTTCATGATTGTTTTCCTCACGCTTAAGTTCATTTTCTGTGAGCACTGTATGAAGTAATTTTAAGCTTTTAATTGTTTATGATATTTGGCACTTCCAGACTCTGGGAATGTTTCTGTATCTGTGAAAGAGAATTATTAAGCACCAGAGAAAAATACTGTGCTACTTGCTGTTATGCTGAAGAAGACCTGCCAAATCTTGCAGTATTTGTGCATGCTATAGAGGTGGAAAGAAGGGACGCTTGTGGAGCTAATAATAGCAGCAGCTTTGTGGCTAGAAGCCTCATAATTGTAACTCCATGATTCAAAACATGATGAAATCCATACTCCTAGCTATTCCTGTGGGTCTTGGATCAGTCCTTAAAAATTGGAGTTGAAAAAAACTTGGATGTTTTTGCACAGGATGAAAAGATCCTTTCATTGCAGGTGCAGGCAGGTCTCTTTCAGCATTTGTCATGGTAAGGTTTTCAATGTATTCACAATATGTCTAAATGTAGCATCCCCATATCTTTTAGTCTGTGTCATGCAGTGCTGGCATTCAAGTTTGAAATCTGGTTGCTAGTACATCATTCCTGCCTTGCCCTTCTATTGATTATCTTTCTGGGAGTGTGGGGAGAGGCCAAGAACATGACTTGCCATGACTTGGCAGGCAGCACTGTTCTGGTGGAGTTTGTGAACAACCAACAGTGGGCTGTTCATGACAAGAACAACTACAGACACTGGACAAAATAGTAGAGCACCTCTCCCATGTAGAAAGGCTGAGAGAAGTAGAATTGTTCAGCCTGAAGAAGAGAAGATTTGGGGTAGCCTCATTGTGGCCTTCCAGTACTTGAAGGGAGCCTACAAGAATGATGGAGACAGACTTCTTACAAGAGCATGTAGTGGCAGGACAAGGGGAATGGATTGAAACTGAAAGAGAGTCAGATAGATTAGAAGATAATAGGAAAAAATTCTTCAATGTGAGGCTTGCCAGAGAAGTTGTGGATACCCCATTCTTGGAAGCATTTAAGGGCAGGTTGGATTGAGCTCTTAGCAACCTGGTCTAGTGGAAGGTGTCTCTGCCCATGGCAGAGAGGTTGGAACTAGATGGCCTTTAAGGTCCCTTCCAACCCAAACCATTCTATAATTCTATGGTTCTATTATTCTATGAAACTTAGCCTTGAATCAAAAATTGAAGCAATGTTTCATCACGATATCATGATGGATTCTTTATTGCCATCAAACTGGGTGTTTTTCTAAAAGATGCAATCTAGTGGTAACAAAATTCCTGCCAGGGAATACCCCTGCAGAGCAACCCTGTGGCCTGCCTTATGCCTGGAGGTCACATTGCCATCTGTTCTCCTGGTCTTATCATAATGAAATTATGAAAGTAATATTCACAAATAATGTCCATGCTCTGTTATTTAAATGATGCTTGAGTTTCAGTGCTGAGCACAGTAAAATCCTTGTAACAGTTGCTGGGCACTCCACATTTGACAACCAAGTATTCACTTATGTCTACTTCATTTTTTTAATACTTTGACCTTAATCTGTAAAAACACTGACTCCAGAAATACAACTTGAAAATTCTACGATGAT
Organism: Parus major; assembly: GCF_001522545.3. Classification (NCBI taxonomy): domain Eukaryota; kingdom Metazoa; phylum Chordata; class Aves; order Passeriformes; family Paridae; genus Parus; species Parus major. The sequence goes on from NC_031770.1 coordinate 22,164,312, forward strand.
TCAAAAGAGGCAGAGTTTTTACCCAAAGTCACTTAAGACTATGTCTTCATAACTAGATAATACTGAGGAAAGGGAAAAGTGCTTGGTGCAACCCCGTCTTTCTTGGACAGGACTTGTGCACAGGCAGGAATGTCGTCACAGACAGTGTTCTGTCTTAGGTCTGTGGGGACATCAGAGAGCAGGAGTGTAGCAGTACATGTCAGTGCATTTCTCCACTTGTCTCTGAGTGCATTTTACAAAAAATAAAATTGTTATCAAGTCATCATCACTGCATGCCTTGGTTAAATGTTTATACAGTTGCAAGAATCTGTGCCTAACAGGGCTATTTTTCAAGGTTTTGGCAAATCTAGGCTGATACCTTCACAATACTCCAACTTCTGGCAGATTGGGTAGCTTCCCTGTGGAGGTACAAGATTCAGCACCTTTTTAATAAAAGCAGAATTATGAAATGAGATTTGAGATTGGATGTGTGAAATATCCAGCTTTAGGCCTGGTGTTTAAATTTCACCTTATTTCATCTCAATTTAGGTTCTTCATCCATCTTTCGGTTTTGACATCTTTTGGTTTTGACATACTGTTAAAATGCTCACACTAGGTTTTTTTTCTGTGGGACCTGTGTGCTTAGGTCTTGAAGAGTGCAATATTATGGAGAACTGCATAACTTGTGAAATCCTCTGTGTTTGAGCAGTGTATAGGAGATTTTGAGGGTATAAAGCTCTGTCACTTCCCAGACAGACATGAATGCTTGGAGAAAGAGATAAAGAGGAATTGTTCTAAAAGCTGTCTTGGGATCTTTGCCACAGTATTTTAGGTTTTAACTTGGATTAAGGTCCATATTTGTAGCCCTATCAAATTCTATATGAAAATGTCTGAGTAGTTCCAGACTTCTCTTCCTTACAACAAATGAAATCTATTTTCTTTTCCTTAGTACTCTTACTGTTTGTGAGAGCAGGTATACATCCATCGGCATACCAACCAGATTTTCTGAATAACTTGGCTGCTGCTGAAGATAAACCACTTAAAAACTGTGTTTTCCTTAGAATTTGTAAGAAAAGAGTAAAATTTAAAGTTATGTGTATTTTTATTTATAAGGACTTGCATTTAATTAAAAAAAAAAGGCAGAAGAAATCCAAAATGGAATTAATTAAAGTATTTTAAATTACTGCTGCGTTTTGCGTAGCTGTAATATTTTTGCTTACTACATAAATGTGGAGCTCTCTGGAGGAAATATGGTGCTGGGGAACTTTCAAGAAAGGACACAAATGACAGCTTTGCCTGAGCTTCCCGAAGAGAAGTTGCCCTCTGGCAGCTGTTTCTCCAGTGTCTCATGAGTCAGTTAAAAGGAGCCAACCCAAGAGTTGGAGGGATGTTCCCTAGCAAATGTGTGTATGTTTGGCTTGCACCACATGAGCACACCATGTCACATAAATGCATATCTGTAGAAGATGCCAAGCAAGGTGGGAGACCCTAGGGTTGCATTTCTGCATTCATGCAGTGGCTGCTGGCCTGGTGTACTTCCCTTGGAACTGGTGTAAGGCCTTGTGGAAAATGGAAGTTAGGGGTCTCGTTAGCATGGTAGCAGTACCCATGGCAAGTACCCAGTGTTTATAAATCTCCTACATACATTCCTGTTCCTGCTGCAGTCTGATTTCCCAAAGGCAAAGCAGTGAAGGTGTGTTCAGGGCTCTCAGTCTGACCACCACACAGTGGGAAGGCTGATGGCAGATCCTCCATGGCCAAGTGTGCCTGGCATCCACAGGGAGGGCTCACCTAGGCAGTGCCATGGACAGCAGTGGGGGCTTGTGGGTGGATAAGTGCTGCCAACAGCTGGTCCATCCAGTGCTCACCTTTCTGCATTTGTTGGTAGATTTATTGTGTCCATCACCATGGAGATCATGCTACTGAGTGCTTGATATGCAGTGACTAGGGCAAATATGGATTGGGCCTGGCTGTTAATACAGGATTGATTGCTTGAGACTTGCTCATTTGGTCTCTCCTGCATGGTGCAGTAGCAGAGACAGCTTCTGTCACATAACTTACCCATTTATGTTGCAAAAATCAGCCATTAAATAGCGAGAGGTGCTCCAGTTCTTTCCAGACAAGTGCTGATTGGGCTGTGTGGAGGAGGGGTTGACCCATACATTGACTCTGCAAAGCATCCTGGCCTCTGGGTCTGAAAAGACTTTTCTGATGATTCCTGTGAGTGTGACCACTGCACCAGCCAGTCAGACATCCCTTCTGAGCATTTAAGGCAAGTCTTGTTCCATAGGTCAGACCAAGACAACATGCACAAATGTACAAAGTGAGCCCTGTTAGCTACATCTGGCACAGATGTGGATGTCCACACCTAACACACAAACTCCAGGAGAGGGAAGGCTTGGAGACACAGAATTTTGCAGGGACCAATTGACTTGTCTTGGTCAGGTAGCTGCCTTGGTTTGCTGGGGGACTTTGTGCCCCCAGAACCAGCCTTAGGATTTTGCTGGAGTGACCCCCTGAGACCCTGCTTGGCATCACCTGGCTCCAGCAGAGTGAGCAGGGCAGTTGCCCTAACATTGGGCTGACACTCATCCCTCAGGTAAAGTGGGAAACTGCCAGTATGTGGGAAGCCATTAGCCTGCAGGACTGCATTGAATTCCCTTCTGTGAGTGCTATTCTTTCACTTGTAAGGATTACACTGCTTTGTCCACTTTCTACTGAGCTCATTGCATAGTGAGTTTCCTGGAGGGAAGAAAAAAAAGACTGTCAAGTACCCTGTTTTCTTATTCTTATCTCATATTTAGTTTCCTAATTGCAGCTTGGAAATAAAATATCCTTCCTGCTAATTTTATTCTTTTGTATTTAGGAAATGCTGCCAAGTCTGACAACTTCTTCCTTCCAAAGACGCACTGTTAAGATGTTTTTTTCCCTGCTCACAATGACAAAACTGTCAAGAAGCATTGGAGTCTGGAAAAACATTCATTTTGTGTGTGCCAGTGAAGAAGTACTTATTAACTTTAGTTTAATTTAAATTTGTGTGCAACAAAGGGATGGGTTTATTTACACACTTTCTCATAATGATTTGAATCTCAAAGTGATTTCGGAATTGAAGTGTAAGGTCTTTGAGTGGATTTTCCCAAAAGCAGCTAAACAGATTAGGTATCAGTGTTCAGTAGAAGCTGGGGGCTGCACCTTTTACCCTCTGTATTGCAAACTTCAGCTTTGGGGACTTCTCATTTTCAAACAAGACTACTTACTGGTTCTTCATTAGTGCTAGAGTGGAGTTTTTGGGTTTGCTTGGAAAATACCAACACTAATGTAAAATGCACAGAGTTTGTGAAGAGAATGTGTTTCCACCACATACAAGGAAGAAATCTTGCCTGGCTACAGTTGGGACACTGTGAGGCTTTTATCAGTACTTTGGGATCCTTGGGCTGCTCCTATAGAGACCAATTAGCCTAGAGGCTCGGGAAGATATAATTAGGAGGGTAGACGGAAAATGAATGCTTCTTTGTGTGAAAACATTCTCCTTTGCATAGCAATAAAGAGATAAATCAAGACATGAAGCTCTACAAGCTTCTGAGGTAATCAAACCATGAGCAGCTTCCTCATGTCTTGCAAAGCTCATCTCCCATTGTCCTTGTGGCCCTGGCTTTGGGACTGAGTCAGGCTTTGCATCCTTGAACAGCACATTGCTTCTAGAAGAATATAGGGGAGGAAGGGAGGGCAAGAAGCACTTTGCAAACTACTGCCAAAGAGTTCAGAGTAGTCTCTGCTGTACTGGCACCACGAGTGGCCCAGCTGCACTAAAATAATATCAGATCTTTTGCAGTGAGTGAGCTCAGAGATGAGACTGATGAGAATGGCTCTGTAACATTAGAAACTTGGTACTAAACCATAGTTAGGAAAACAAATATAAGAAGTCACCTTTTAACACAAGTATCTTCCTGGGATCATTGTATCTGCAATGGCACTGCCTTGTTGACCTGTCAGAGCTGGAGAAGTGTTTTTCTTCTGGTTTTTTTTTTCTTTCTGGTGTTATAGGACAGATGGTGTCTGCTCATAAATAATGAAATAAACCATGTTCCCCACAACATAAGACATTTGAAAATGTTGCTATAAATGTGCAGAGGTTGTGCACTTCTCAGTTAAAATAGATTCTTTCAAATAATTCTTTCTTCAACTTTTCTCCCTTAACCAATGTGCAGTTAATCACGGAGTGAAATCTCTTTCCTCCTGTAGATTGTGTTCCGGAAAATCAGCGACGTCAAGCGGGAAGAAGAGGAGAGAATGAAGAGGAAGAACGAAGCACCTCTGATCTTACCCCCGGACCACCCGGTCCGGCGGCTGTTCCAGAGGTTCAGGCAGCAGAAGGAAGCGCGGCTTGCAGCAGAGAGGGGCCGAGATCCAGACGACCTGGATGTGGAAAAGGGCAATGCTGTTGGGGAGCAGTCCTCTGCTCGCGCAGTGGTCAAGGCCAGCGTTGTGACAGTTCGGGAGAGCCCAGCGACTCCCGTGTCGTACCAGCCCGCCTCCACCTCTGGGGCCTCCGACCAGGCCAAGCTGCAGGCCCCGCCGTCGGACCACGTGGCGTGTAAGGTGTCGGGGGACTACCCCCGGCGGAAAGGCTGGGCCAAGTTCAAGGAAGCCTGTGGGAAAGGTGAAGACTGGAACAAGGTCTCTAAAGCAGAGTCCATGGAGACTTTACCTGAGAGAACTAAAGCTTCGGGAGAAGCTACCCTGAAGAAGACAGACTCTTGTGACAGTGGCATTACAAAAAGTGACTTGCGCTTGGATAATGCTGGGGAGACGAGAAGTCCTCAGGACCACAGCCCAGTCCTCACCGAGGTCAAGCATTCCTTTTATCCCATCCCAGAACAGACTCTTCAGGCCACCATGCTAGAAGTGAAACATGAGTTGAAAGAGGACATCAAGGCTTTAAACACAAAAATGACCAATATAGAAAATCAGCTTGCTGAGATACTTAGGATATTAACCTCAAGAAGAAGTTCCCAGTCGCCACAGGAGTTGTTTGAAATATCAAGGCCGCAGTCTCCAGAATCAGAAAGAGACGTGTTTGGAGCTAGCTGAGGTGTTTCTTTTTAAAAACAAACAAACCAACAAACAAAGAAAAAGCCCCCTAACACTTTACATTTAATCTTTCTTGAAAACGAGAGAGGGACCCATTCACTAAGCATGTTCCCTCTGTCTAAAAAGGTATGCTAACAGGAATTGCAACCTCATGTCAAGATGGCAGCTGACTTTGAAGCCTTTTTGACAGCAAGGGTACAGTTTCTAAAGTTTCTCTTTTCTCCCTTTGTCCTCATTCCCCTCCAACCCCCTTGGGATGTTGGAATAAGAATTCTGAAAGCAGCAGCCATCCCTGTGAGCCCCAGGTGATCTCTGAGGTTTTTGGAGCATGCCTTATGTCCCTAGCTCGAGTTATGCCTATATGAATAAGCACTTGCCAGGATGCTTATATTTTCAGTGTTTGGTGGGTTGTTTGTTTTTTTTGTTTTGTTGCTGCTGTCACAGTCCCAGTCACCTCTACAGCATGTTGGATGTCACAGTATATTTTCATATAGCTGTAATAATGCAAAGAGCAGTAGGAGACATGTATTTCATTGTGTGCTGAAATTTCTTTTGGGTAGTCAAGGAAGGGCTAATAAGATGGGAAAAAAAAATTGTATTTTTTAATTTCAAACTGACATATTGCTGAAACAATTACATTTGGCAACATCTTCAAAAATAGCCACCATATTTCAGACCTATTAATAAATGGGATCTTCCACACTGTCATTCATTGAATCAAGGACCTGTTTTTTTTCAAAACTTTTCATGTTTTTTGAAAAACTTATCTTCTGTCTCAGAGGTCTTTCAACGTTTGCTACTTTTGCTTTAAACTCCAGCTGCAAGAGGGTTGGGTGTGCAGTGTACCTTAGAGCAGCTCAGCATATTTGAAACATCACTAACAGGTCCTGCAGATTTGCCTCCCGATGAAAATATACTGTGGCATTTATGTCCTGTTCTGCTATGAATCTGCTCTTTTAATTCTTGTTAAATTATTATTCAGAAGTTTCTGTTTTGATAATGTTCATTGTAGCCAAAGGCTTTCACAGAATTTTGAACGATTTTAGATGGTGGCATTTTCCTCTACATCCAGATGTATCGTTCCTGGTCTAATCTAGCTTGGAAGCAAATGGATAGTAGAGGTAGAAATACAGTGCTTACTGTATGCAAGTGCTATTGTAGCAAGGAAACAAAGAGATCTGCTTCTTAAAGAAGGAGATGTTTCCAAAATTTATATTTTCATAACTTTTTTCAGAGAAAGATTGAAGCACTTTACCAAAACTATTCTTCATTATTCATATAGGGTAGCATAGATGGTATCATGACTTCTGTTCTCGCCTTGGGATACAGGTGTACCTCCACAATATATTCACTCCACTGATCTGGTATGTTCACTGCTTAACAGTAGCTTAGATCTCAGAAGTACGGTACCATACCACACTTTAAGGGGTTTTCATTTTTAATGGCAATAGGTCTTAATGCTGTGTGTGTTAAGTCTCGTTCTTTTTCCTTGGTACTAAGTCTTTTACAAAGAAACACGGGATTTTTTGGGGAAGACTGTCATTCATGTTAAGTACAGAAGAGGCAAGGAATACAATCAATTTTAATGATTTCTGCTGGCCTGATGCTTGCACAATGCAATGCAGAACTGTGTCAGACATCCCTGGGGAGTTGGGACCTCCACTGATGACTGGCACAGTGGTGAGGCCATGCTGTGCAAACCTCCCAGCTCAGGTCCTGCTGTCAGAGTGTTTGTTTGTACCTGTTCCTGCAGCAATTGCCCTTGCTCTCAAAGATAACAATTATTCCAAGTTCTGCACCACCATTTCTAAGTCCAGAGGCAAGTGGTTTAGGATTGGCTTTCATTGTCTTACTCCTTGGTTTGGTATGGAGGTGCCTACAGATTGTGAATTCTTACCCAAGGATTGAAATACTCCTGAGAAACAACTCTTGGGTTCAAATCTGTAGGTTACTTTCTTCTCTCCCTCAAGAAAAGGCAAGCAGGAAAGTGAGATACTCTGAAACCAAGAAGCTACTTCCTCAACTTATTTCTGGTTCCATGTTTAGGTTTTTCCAGTGGTACCTGGTTTCTTTTACAGTTGCTCACTGCAGACCTGCAGTGCTGAGGAAGGTGCTTTCTGACCAAAGCCATGCTGTTTGTGTTTGGTGCTTTAATCACTCTAATTAGCAGCAGCTACCTGCAACAGCAATGGCATGGCTGCCACAGAAATCCATCCATCCACAGTTTCTGTGATGAACTTTGTCATGATTTCTTTCTAGTCTTAGACAGTAACTACCACATAAGTAAACCCCAGGTGTACTGATACACAAGGACTTGTAATTGATTTACAAAAGTTCTAGCAAGTTTTTAAGAGACTGACTTGGAGTCAGTTTCCTGATCCAGGCAAATTCCTCACCAGCATGATATTCATGACACTTCTCCATAAAATTTTTGAAAGGCTGAAAGTCTTAGCAAATCCTTTGTGAAAGTGTCACCCATTTATCTGCAGTTGGATAAACATGGACATGAGCTTATCCCAGGTGGACAAGGGAGGAAATGTTTACAGCCTCCCAAGTATGTGCCTAGTATCTCCAGAACTGCAGTGCAGACCTAAAATAGAATGTGCAGTTGCAGGTTACCTGGCCCTTTGTTGCTGATACTGAATTGATGTTTCTCAGTGATATTTTTGTGTGCCCTCAGGGATACGTTAAAGGTTATTCTGCTGCTGCTGATTGCCCAGCCTGGAATCCCAGCAGGATGAGCCCCAGAAGCCCCCTAATTGTAATAATTGCCCAGCCTGTGAACAAAGGCAGACAAGTCCCCATTTTCTGGGGATGCTTCTTGTGTAGCCTGATACTCAGAATGATACCAAACCCCTCTCCACACTGTATAACAGTGTGTGGGTGCACCCAGTCCTTTCCTAAGGCTTTTTTCAGGCTCTTACAATGGCCTATAAAGACATTTATTGTTTGTAAAGCCTTCAAAGATTGTAACACACTCCTGAATTCCACTTAAAACTTAATGTCTTTGAAGATTATGACCAAATTTCATTTTATTACGGTCATGAAATGGCAGAGAAACTCTGCTTACTCCTTACAATGACACCTTCAGTGTGCCTGCTCCAGGTGAGCCCTGACAGGTCAGTCAGACCTGTACAGCTGTAACTGAGATTAGACCAATTTTTATGAACTGTCAGGCACTAAAACTGGTTGTAGGAGAGTATATCATCCCTCAGCAACCTGTGTTTGTTGTAAGAGAGTTAAAAAAAACAACAAAACTATCTAGGATGAGCTTTGGTGTTTGGATTCCCTGCTACTGAGTGGTTAAAAAATCAACAAATCCATGCCCACTCCTTTGAACCTTGGACTAATCTGAACCTGTGCTATGGTGCTCAGGCTCTGCTGATGCAGTACTTCTCCTTTAAAAAGTGGCTGACAGCCCCTGTGTTACAAATCCATCTTTCTCCACTGAGCCTTACACTCAGACAGATGCCTATGGCTGGATGGCATGCAGATCCATCATAATTGTTATTAGTTCTTTGATTTTATTTGTCAGCTTTTCCTTTTTCTCTCGTTCCTCTCTACATGTTGGTTAAGCCTTTTCACTGAAATTATTTTCCACCTTAGAAATGAAGGATCTCTGAAAATAAGACTTTGCCCCTTCACAAGAAAATGCTTGTAGACAGTGTAAAGAAAAAACCCAAACAAAAACCAAAGCCTCAGTTTTAACTTTGTTCTGGCATAGTGCTTCTGCCATTTAACAACCTGCTAAATGACCTGCATCATTCTAAAAGAGATGATGTGTTCCACTTTAACTATATGGTGTAATTAAACGTCAGCCAAAAGAAGGTAGTTGAGAAAAGGAACCTGTATTATGATTTGGTCAAATGGGAACTTCTGAAAGTTCATGCTTCAGTGGTTACAAAGAATACAAATATGCAGCACGTGAAAAAGGATTAAAAAAGCAAACCCCAGCCCTCACCCCTACTTTGTTCAGATGCATTTACTTCTGTCTGGTATTACAAGTGTACCTTTGAAAACACCATTCTTCCTTTAAATCTCTTCCACAGTTCTGGCCTGAATCCCAGCGAGCACCCTGTTTAACAGCTTCGAAGGTGATGTTCTGTTTCTACAGTACTTCCCTTTAAGGAACTGAACAAGATACTTACTGTGACTATCTGGTGATATATTTTCAATCACTCTTAACCAATCTGTGAAAAAAATTACTACATAATTTGTCTTTACTATATAAACAACAATGTGTATGATTACACTTGTGCAGATGTGTGTACATACACATATATATATATAATATCTATGTATAGATAAGTCTGTGGATTGCATTTCTGTTAAGTAAAAGCACATTCCTCATTAATTCCAGTCCAAGAAGGGAGCTTAAATCTTCCTGGTAGACATCCACTGAGTGTCCTGTTAGTGTCTTGTTTGTTAACTGTTGAACTTCTAAGGCCATGATTTTTGATTTTTCTAGCTGGCCTCAACTTCATACTGTGAGTCTGGTAAATAGTGTGACTGAGAGAAGATCTGGTGAGGATCATGATAGTCAGGAAAGAGAAATCCATGTGAAATTGGAAAAATGGTGTACCTAGTTATTGGGGATAAGGCTGCTGTTTCTAGCTCACAGTATCTCTGAAGCCAAGCTGCCCTGGTAGTGTTTCTCATGGCTTTTCCAGCAAGAGAGATGGTGGAATAGATGGATTCACTTTTTTTCTGGTACCAGGGGCTGTCTCAAAGGTGCTGAGCCTAGCCTTCTTCTCATGGGCAGCAAAAAACATGGTTGCTGCACCTCTGCTTTCTTGTCCTGGTGTTAGGTGGTAAAAAGCATCTTCTAAATTATTCATTTCCACATAGTCTCCTGTGGGTGTATTGGCAATAACAAAGTCTGTGTTTTAGCTGCACTTGTGATACATCAAGACAAACTTTTTAGAGAGTCCCGTGCAGGGGAAGCTCCAGAAATTCGAGGCGAGGCACAGTAGGATACTGTATCCTCCAATCTGACATCATTTTGACCACATTATTGTGGGAAGCATTGATTCAATTAAATTAAAATAAAGCTTTTTTTGCAATAAGATGTATCCAGCATTTAGCCTTAAGACCCTTTCATAAGTGATATAATTCAAACTGTGATTCCATTCTTCTTCCTTCTTAATGTTCTGTAGTATTTACAGTGTTGCCTAAAGATGAAGCACTTTGATTAGCTTTCTAAATCTAATGGAAATCACTTGCTGGTAATCACATTTCTTTCTCCACTTATTGCCTTCTTATTAGGATAATTAATTACTCCAATTGCCCTCTCCCCTCATAAAACAAAGAGACATAGCTATTGTCTAAACACTTTTGTATATCAGGGAGCCAACCCGTCAAATTGCAAAAGTGTTTTGGTTTAGAGATTTTTTTCTACAGATCAACAAAGCTAATGTGAATTTACCTGCAACTGTAATTTGTTTCAAGCTGATTGTTGAGTGTTGTGTAAACATATTTGATGTGTAATCCCAGAACATTTCTGTAACTGGATCCAAATGCCTAATATTAACTAAACAGTTCAGGGTTTTCACTACCTGTTCTGAAAGGCTCATGGGTTTTTTTCTTCTTCCCACTAAATCTGTGACCACTAACATAGAAAAAGAATCATTTTAGCTGTAGATGAAAGAAGTTCAATAATCTTGTATCAGGATGAACTGCTATATAAAGAAATACCAAGTTTTCCAATGAATGTGTTATATTATTGTACCTACATACAATCAATATTTGTACATCTGTTGGAGACCTGTCTGCGTTTCAATATTTAGCCACCACTGCATGGACACTTGATTGATATGCAGTTAATGCAGTTGCTTTGGCGCTTTTCAATGTACTTCACTTGTTTTTATCCTTTCAGAAATCCACCAAATACTCTCAGTTCTTTTTCTTTGCATTTGTCACTTTGTTCAATGAAGCATGACTAGAAACAGAGAATGAGTAGATACTATTTTTGTGGTCAGCAAAGCAGCTGCCAGTAGATAGACAGTGTGTGTATGTATGTATGTATACGCACTGTCTGGGAATGTTTCAGATACAAATGCAGCCACCTCCATTAATGATATCCCTAGTCAACATTTTTAAACAAGCACAAATAATATTTGTAAAAAAAGAAGTTTAATTTTATTTATTATAGTAATAAACTATTTTATACATTACTGTTGCTTTGGTGTGCTTTTCTCTGTGTTGAATATATGCTCATAAGATCAACAAGGTGGTTTTAAATTACTCTCTGGAACTTCTGGCTAGCAGTTTTGTTGCTGTTGGTTTGTATCTCAAGTGTTATCAGTGGAGCAGTGGGATGTTATTGCTTTGGTTGTAAATGATTCAGGTCGTTTTTCAGGTTTTTCTGCTGTATATCAGTGCAAAGGGACTCACATTTCCAGGTTCACTGTAAACTAAACTTAGGTGCTCTGTAAAGTGAATATCCTGACACCCTTGGCAGTGTTCAGTGCTGTGGACCTCAGTCGTGCCCAGGTATCTGCGGAGCAAAAAGAGATCACCAGACCCCAGAGGATTGTCTGTGACCTGTCTGAAATGATTGTCCCATGTCCTGAAGGTACATATCTGTAATTGATCTTTGTTTTAGACTGTGTTCACTACTGCAGTATCTGAGAACTTCTACAGAACTCATGGAAAACAGAGATCAAAGAAGCTTCTGGTTTCCTGTCATCTGCTGCAGAAGATAGTGACCTCACCATGGACTTACACAAAGACAAACCCCACAGAGGAAGCCCCTGGCAGTGACAGGCAGCAGTGAATGTTACTTTGTTGGCTTCCTTAGCAAGGGAATCAGTAAACAAAGGTCATGGGAATGGGAGATCCTTTCAGATCAGGATGAACACACGTGACAGGGTCACAGTCAGCAGTCATTCCTGCAGGCCAGAAGCCGTGCTGAAGTTCATACAAAGTTTTAGTCTTCAGGATGTCAGCCTGGGCCCTGTGAGCTTTGCAGACATTTTTGTGGTTCATTCTCCATCCTCTCACACAAGGGTCTGCTGAATGTGGCTGTCACCTGTATTAAGACACTGCATGGGATTGTCAATCTTATCTCAAGAAAAACAGCAATAAAGCATAAGCTTTCAGACTGCTGAGCTGGGGTGGAACTGTACGGAGAGCAGCCAAGGAGCACAATGAGGAGCTATTTTTAACACCATTTCTGCATCCACTGTCATATGTGGTGTGACAGGATCTCTCGTCACTCACATTGTTTCTCTGGCCAGCATGAAAATCCAGTTTTCTTTTGCATGATGTTATACACTGTCCTTATACTTACTAGAAAAGGGACAGTTACCATAGTGAAAGCATGTACTTTCACTTGGGTTTTTTTGGTGGTTTTTTTGGGGGTCTCTAGAGGCTTTTGTGCTCATTTTGTGAATTCTTCACTATATTCTTTGCTGTTGCATTCTTTGGAGCCTCCCTGGCAGTGCTCCAAGCTTTAGTGCAGGAGGTGTAGCAGGGGCTACACAATGCTCCCCATCAGTTTCTCTCCCCTCAGCAGCCCCACAGCATTTCAAACCAAAGGTAATTAGCTGCAGCACTTTTTGCCCAGATTTGATTTGCCCAATTTGCCAGATTGCAAAGGCTCAAAGGCACGCTGCCCTGTGCTCAGCTGGGCAACAGCAGCCTCAGCAGCTGTGAGCAGCCTTAGGCCCACCTGCACCAGCCCCTGCTCCTCATTCCCTCCACCTGGGAGCACATTCACAGCAGGGACAGAAGGTTTTTAAAGCACTGATTTTTCTCAGAAATAGCTGGAGCAGGTATTGTCATTCTGTTTGGTTATGAATTAGTGTGCAGCTGCTGGGGACACCTGCCAGGCACACGGGGTCTTTACCCATCTGGGTGTGCAGCAGCAGCGGCCAGCAGTGCATCAGTTTGTGGGGAGGTGAGTGCTGCCTATGCAGTTTTAAGTTCTGCATTTGGTAATGGAGGTTCTTTAGTTGCTCTGTGGTGCATTTTAAAGCCGTGTTAAAGTCAGAAGCACTCTGTCTCTAGTGCTTTTTTGCAGTGGAGTAAAGACAACCAGCACAAACCAGCTCTTCTGTGCTGTGAGAGCCTGTGAGAGTTCAGTGGGACTGAACTGCAGCAAATCCCTCCCCCTCACACATGTGTGCAATAGCAATGGGTTTTATTTGCTCCCAGAGCACTAAGTAAAAATCAAAACCATTCCTGTTCAGCATGTCCCAGCAGTGTGTGTGCCTGGTGCAGGGCAATGCTCAGGAGACCCCAACAAAGCTCGGGGAGAGCACTGAGCCCCTCACCCAGTGGGAAGCAGGTGCTGCCCCCAACACAGAGGCTGAGAAGACCTTGGCTGATTAGCTGTTCTCTGTGCTTGCCTTCTGCTCCAGGAGTTAGGCTGGTTAGTAAGGATGTGTAGCCAACCAGAAAATGCTGGGAAGAATGCCGTGTTGCTATGGTATCTATTGCTGCCAGAGGTGTCAGGGGTTTAATTGCAACACACATATAAAGAATCTCAGCCAATACAAGTATTTTCACCTAGAAGATTGAGTCTGTGCTTCTTTCATTCTAACTCACCACAACTTCTGTGTTGGTATGTGGCAGCTGGGGGAACTAACATGTCCTGTTCTTGAAAGACAGGACGAGTAAAAACCTGTGAGAAATCCAAAAAAGGCATTAGGGAAAGTGAACTCCTGAAGCCTGTCAGAAGTAGCTACCGAGATGCTCATGCACAGCTGTATCTGTAAAATACATGTGCTCAAGCCTTGTCTTTTTGCTTTTTTTTCCCTTTCCTTTTCCATTCCTGCTTCCCCTTTCCTAATTAAGTTCAAGTCCTTACATAGTACAGCCAAATTCAAATTTAAGCTGCCCCATGGCACAGGTGTAGGTTTAAAACAAGCTTAAGTTTGGCAGCTCCATCCATCATCACCAATTCCGAAGCTTTCTCCCTGCAGCTCCACTTTAAGTATTTACGGAGGCAGAAGTGTCTGAGAAACCTTGCAGAGGTTTTGGTTCTTTTTAAGATTTGCTTCCTTGTAGAGATTTTCTTGAAGATATTTCTGTTCAGGTGGATGAGGGTGAAGTATGAGCTTTGCTATTAATTCCTGCCTGGGGAGGGGGACACAGGCCCCCTGTAAATGTCACTGCAGTTTCTATGTGCAAATCTGAGGGTTTTGTGCTTTTGCACTGGAATTTCCTTCCACATTCCCAGTCTCCCAGCTTACAAAACTGGGGGCACAACGAAACTGTGCTGGAGTATCTTACACGTGTGGATTTTCTATAAAAGGAAGATTATGGCCTCTTCTTCATCAGGGGCTGCCACTTGGGGGAAATGCTAAGCAGCAGTAGCACAGGGAGTGCACTACTAAGCCTGGGAGTTACTGTGTGCTCAGCAATGGGACCAAAAAGACAGCTCAACAAGAAAAGCAAGCAGGGCTTAGAGAGGAAAAATAGATTGCTTTCAAAGCTCTCCAGCAATCTTTTTTGGTGAGTTTTACAGTTAAGCAGAAGGTACTTTAGAAGAACCAGTGATAACAGGAAAAGGTGTTGAACACTCTCAGCATGAGAACTGGGAAGAAAGCTAAGATAATCCATATAGTGCCCCAAGTCAACATGAAGTATTTATTTTTTTTTTCATTTAGAATGATAACACTGCACATACAACCTGGATAGTGGAAGTGAACAGAGAAAAATGTAAAGCTGTTCAGCTGAAAGCTAAATTGGAAGAAGCATCCTTTAGGAAAGTGTACAGGAAGTGTGCATGAAATACTGCATGAAATTACAATTCTGCCAACACAAATCATAAATAGCTCTGTAAAACGGGGTGGGTGCCTCTCATTTGTGAGCAGCAAATAGAGCAGCTATGGCCAGGTGTGCTGAAAGGCTGCAGGCTGGTTGCTCTGACCCCAGTCTAAACCAGGGAGAAGAGTGTAAGGTCACAGCAGCAAATGGAAGCAGCATATAATGTAGCTGAAGTACAGCCCTGGATACCCATCTTTGTAGCTTGAATTTGCTGCATTTCCTTTACCCAGGAAAATCCATTATGGAGGAAACCTGTCTGTGTCTCACATAAGCATCCGAGGAAAACCTTGGAAAATGAGGTGTGAGAGGGTGGGTTTCTAGGTTACACTCACAGAGGGGGCAGACATTAGGGAGGGAGCAGGAAAGGGAAGCACAACACTGGCACAAGGGCAAATGGGACTGACTGCCCAAGAAGCTCCTTTGGCTGGGGGTTCTAAAGGGCTGTAGCCCTCTGAGTCATGATTTGCCTGCTGGAAGAAGCTGTGAGATACTTTACCCTGCCTCAGTTGTCTCTGCCACTGTCAGAGAGTGCCCTTGGGTTACTGCCAGCAGTCTCAAAGTTTTAAAGATTAAGTGTGGAAACCTGATTAGTATGAAAATGTAATGTTTCTTAAAATAGACATTTCCTCAACCAGCAAGAACCCGCAAGTACTCCAAAAGTGGCATGTTATTTTATTTTGAATGGCCATCACACTTTTTAAAGCCTTACACCTATGTCAGGCCTCATACCCAACCTGCAGTTCATGGTGTCAGCAGTTATTGGCATAACTGTTTAAAACAAGCAGGATGTCTTCAGACCCTTTGGAGGTCTCATTTTTAGCAAGTGATGTTTGGCAGAACTTGATCAAATTGAGGAACTTTGAGAAGAATAACCTGAGTGAAAGTTGGGCAGATGGCACCAGCAGTGGTGTGTGAAGTGTGGGTCAGCAGAGCTGGATCCAAAGGTAGCCTTGAGAAAGGATGCCAAGAGCTGGGGAAAGGCAGTGGAGAGGTCACTGAAGTGGCCTGGAGCAAATATATGACCAAAGACAAGTTATTAGCCTGTGATTTCAGCATGAATTACCACCTCAGCACAAAACTATTACCACAAGAGTAAAGAAACCCATAAACTATAAATTAGCAACAGCATCACTTCAAGAACTGTCTCATAAATGCTTATTTTTATCTCTGAATTGTGGCTTATTATATGGTAATCCTCCCACATATCTGAGCCCCTAAAGCAACCTTTATCCTTCTGGCAGTAGTCTAAGAAAAAAAATAAAAATCAACTGGACCAAATTTTTTCCATGACTTGCCTTTTAATTAATTTACGAACAGTGTAGCTGTTTCTGATCTTCTAGTATCATTTCCAGTTCTTCTATTTTTGCCACCTAATTTTGGAAACTCAAATGCGCTAGTGCAGGGATAAAAATGCTGCGGTCCATAAAACTTAATTAATTTTGTCAAGAAAGATCAGCTCTAGAAGGAGTGCCAATACAATTTAAATGCCACAGGTCATAGCTGAAGTTATATTTCTGTGCTACTTCTGCAGTAAACTTTAATTTTAAGTGGCTGCAACGATTCACTTCAGCTACCCGACCATATATAAAGCTTTTCTTAAATCCCTGTGGATAGAATGCATTTCTGTTACCTGCAGGCTGACCACTGCTGTGGAAGGCACAGGCCACAGGTAGCCCATTTAATTTGTTCTGTTGCTGAAAGGTGCTGATATGCAGCTACCCAAGGCTATTTACACATTGAGCTGCCCCTGGATATTAAGAAAGGTAGTGCGGCTGACCACCACCGAATTGACCGAATTCGTGGTCAAAATCTACCTGTTAGATCCTGATGTTAGCTTAACTTGTTCTCACATGGATCTCTGTGATTCCTAGCACAAGGAATGAAGAGATTTTTGAACATAGTTTTAATCCTGGCATCATCTCTAGTGGGTACAGAGTGCACACCCCTTTTTCCTCTTGGAGCAGCTCACTTACATTGCTGAAGTTTGTGGGAACTAAAGGGAGCGGTGCTGAGGCCTCCTCAAAGTTGAGCCTTGACACCCTTCAGCTCCGTCTCCTGTGCAGTGCCTAAAGTGTATCATATCCATTAGAATTTTCCTTTTCCAGTCCTCCTGGGCATTGGTGGCATCTGGAAAAACCTCTCAAGCTTGGAGCTGCCAGTGCAGGTCCCCTAGGCTGAGGATGGCTGAGCCACATTGTCCTGCACCTGGGTGCCACAGGCAGCTGGGACTCATTCTCACATGCCCTGCCAGGACCTGTGTTGGATGTGACTGTTTTTGCATGAAGCAGAAAATTAAAAACCACCAAAGTTGTCTTCATTGTCTTCTTTACACATAACTAACAGAGGAGCCACTCCACAAGCAGCTCCTGGTTGGACTGTTGAATTCAGTGCATGTGCACAGAACACCCCTGGGTATCCATGAGGACTCACCAGGAAGGGTTGGCTCTCAGAGGTCCCATAATGCAAGAAATGATCTATTGTAATGCAGATTTCCCCTCTTCCTCAAAGATGTAACAGGCACAGTGTTCTTCACACAGGCTTTGCATTGAGCAGTATTTCAGCTATCCTTGCTGGATTAAAATATATGCCTTGACTAACAAGTGGCTGTGTGCTGGGAGTTATTTTGAAAAGCAATAATGAGCTGCACTACTTGTGGAAGGGGGGAAACGATAAAGAACTGTGAGGAGAAGTCGTGACAGACCATGCATAGCAATCTCCTCATTCTTCACAGCTTCTTGAAGACTATCCTTCCGCTAAACCAGAGGAAGGAGAGCCTTTCCCCTCAGCAAGTGCAAACCATGACCAGCTCAAGGGTTAGTGCTGACGAAGAAAATTAGGTGGGTGTGCAAGAGAAAGGACAGGCCTTGCGTTATTGCTGTGACTAATAACAAAATTGCTGCAGGTTTTCTCAGTTAAGCTGTTTTTCTTCTGACCTATGGTAAGCTGGCTATTCCAGCTAAGCTGCTTTTAGTTCTCAGATGTGAAAGAGATAGGTGAGCAAAGCCTTGCTCACCCTCTAATCAATGCAGAATTAAAGAAAGAGCCACTTAATATAATCTTCCACAGTAATGACAGTGGCTCTGTTAACTAAGGAGGGGCTAGAGCAAGGGTGGGTGTGTGTGTGCAAGAGACTTTACTACAGCTTTGTGGTAACCATTAAAGCCATATCTCACTTGCTAGTCACTTAGACAGCTTTTCAAAGTCGCTTGTGAACTCTTCTTGTCAGTAGCCATTGTGTAGCTGTTCAGCTCGTTATCAGAGCCACCACCTTTGGAATTTTTTCTGGTCATTACACTTTTGTGACTTTTAGGGTCTCACAGCAGTAGTAGTCAGTGTCTGCTGCTCCCCTCACCCCAACCAGAAGTGCTCCCCTTTGGCGCAAAATGGCAAATGTCTTACTTTGGTCATGTCTGTCCTTGTCACCTGTTTCCTGCACCCCTTAGCTAGCTTTTTCTCAGTGTTTGGAGGTCTCTTTCTCCCAGGTCTCTGCAAACCTTCCCCCCTTTAGGACAGAGGCCTTGCTTGGAGGATGGCACTTTGGGCTACCACACAATTACATCAGGTGCCAAATGAAAAATCACTTCTCAGGCCACGCTGGGGAATGTGTCTCCAAGCTCAAGGAGTAAGTGAACAGCAAGTTTGGAGTGTTTCAGGTGGAGAGTTGTGTGCTGCCTGACTGAACTCACGCCATGCTGACAGCTGCTGTATATGCAAGACTAAGAAGGAACTTTGTGAGTGGGAAGCATCATTTTATGTGCATGCTGCTCTTCTCAGAAATTTCACATGCTTAAGTCTTTCCTTAAGCCAGCCACAAAAGGCTTATTTGCTTTTTAAACTCACACCATTAGGGAAGGCATGTTCCATGCAGTGCACAACAGGGAGAAAAGTGACCAGTCTGCATTGCACCCATCCTGCAGGCTTCCAGTGCATAGCAGTGTTTCTCCACAACAGTGGAATGCATATTTTTCTTACACAAGGCTATAGTTTCCCAAGATAGCTCTCAAGCCAACAGTCCATTTCAGCTTTATTTATAGAAACAGAAAAACTTACAAAATTATAAAAGATATAAAAAGCACCAAAAAAAACCAGAAAACCATTTTAGTTCAGAAATAAGCATGCTCTATATGACCTTCAGGGTCATTTCCATATTGGAGACAGAAGTTCTGCATACATACAAATTGGAATCCAGTCACTCAGTAGCACTTCAGTTCATGTAATAATGGTAATCAATAAGACTCTGAACAGATTCATGAATTTTTGCTCTAATGTTAATTCCATTTAATTACAGAGTTTGAGCAAAGTCTGAGAAAGTTCTTGCCCTTAGCTCAGTGTTGCCCCAAAATGGAAGCCAATCTCAGATCCTTTTAGTAAATTCAGAGGCTTAGAGCCATATACTCTGTGGCAGAGAGAATCCCTGTGGTCATCATCCAGTCAGTCATGAGAGCCATGTCTTTGGCCAGGCAGCATTCAAGGTAAGTTATTTTCAACAGGCCATGGTGTCTCCTAGAAATAGCTTCCAGGGGAAATCATGGCATTCTCATGGCGGGGGAGCTGGGGGACTCTTCAAATAAAAGGCTGGAGATTCTGTTTTGAAACAGCAAGAGATGGGCTTTTCTCTGCAGGGACAGAGAGCTGAAGCCTCTGCCCTTATTTCTTCAGGAATAAATGGAGGGTAACAAGAAGGCTGCCATAGCTGTGAGCAGCAGAGACATCAGAAATGCAGGCAATGAGCAGAAGCCTGTCTCAGGAACTGAATTTCTTGTTGAATGGATAAGTTATATCAGACTTGGCTGAAGCTGCAGGAGTGATGGACAGTAGGATACTAATTCCCAACAGGCTGAAATGTCTGCCAGGGGCATGGAACAAGTTTTGACATGCTATGGGTGGAGGAAGCTGCTTTTGGAAGAAGTCTACTCCAGAACTTGTGGCCTTTTCACCATGGCTAGGGGGAATGTCTAACTTTAGAAAGACTAAAGGTCTTCTATGGCTGCTCTTCAGTGTCAGTTTAAAACAAAACAGTGTAGGAGACACCTGTAATATCAGACAGGGGAAGAGTCTCCCTGGACACCTGTAGGTGTGACCTTCCCAGCTTTGGACAATACAACCTTTGGGCAAAGATGCTGCTGTTACAGGTCTGGCTGTGGCCAAAGGATATGAAGCTCCAGCTAATTTGGTGCCACTGTACTGGACCATTCTGGGTTTTTTTTCTAAAGCTCTTAAAAAGTTCCTCCCAGGGTATCTGCAATATATTGCAGGAGCTGATTGCTTGGATACCACAGAATGAAGCAGACTGAACAGATTTACCATTCACCCAGACTGGAGATATCTCCTTTTGTAACAGAACAATACAAGAGGCAGATTCAACAGTCTGAAGGTGGTATTAGCCCCAAAATAAAGGTAGTATTTAATGCTTTAGCTCTAAGACAAGGCAGAGACCACTTAAAGCCCAAGGAGCTTTAAGAGCTTATTTGATTAAAAAGGAAAGCTGTTCTTTAAGAAAAGACCTTTCTCTCTACTCACTCTTTTTAAAGAAACAAAACCATTTCTAAGGTTACCAAAAAGGTGTTATTTTAAAGGCAAGATTTTAAATGAAGGCATTAAAAAGAAAAAGCAGGCTTTGCTACAGTAGGTGAAAAAGTAGCTTAAGGCAGAACTACTCCAGTCAATGAGAATACAAAATGTTCTAGCTTATGTCAGAAAGCAATCAAGAAGAACTGATGAGCACCATGCCCTTCACGGAGTAGTGTAAGTGCAGGGCACAGCCCTACATGCCCCTGGACACCATTTGTGAGAGACTGGGCTTTTTGAATTCTCCAAGGTAGAATTTTTTTTTCTTCAATATCTCAAAATAGGCAGCAAAACATGAAAACAACCCTCAGCATATATATGATACCTGTTCTGAGATGCACGCTTCTGATGTACAGAGTCACAAAGATGCTGTTTTACAAAAATAACATAATTTAAAATGCTTCATAATTTCTCCCCACCCCCAGCCGCAGCCCATCAGTGTTTCTGCAGTTCAATTACTGCATTTGCAATCCAGAATCAATTAAATGAGCTTTTGGTTTTAATACATGGACTGAAGACTTGGTCTGGCTCACCCTTGTGCAGATAGAATATCCAGTGTAGGAAAAACATCAACCTGTCTTAATTGTTTGCATCATTCCTAATGTACAGTGTACTTCTGCTCCCATTCAATTCCAACATGAGAATAGCAGTACAGGAACCCAAGAACAGTCAGTGTCGCCCATGGCCAGCCTATAAATAGAAAAGACAGACAATTCTAGTCAGAATAATTAATGACTACTTCAAGTAGAAATACTCTTGGGATGACCAATTTATAATGCTTCTAATTAATTTTATTAGCAATTCAGTCTCATAAGTAAGTAGAGTCAACCCAAAAAATTTGAAAAGTAAAATTGTCTAAGCTCCAAGGTTGCCTGACCCCCCGGCAGTCCTTGTCTTTCTCGTTTTCAGGGAGTTGGACCAGATTTATTCCTGTTGAATTACAAAGGTCTGTTTTGATCCTTTCCTTTGGATCTATCAAGCGGATTCCCCCAATGAACCCTGATGCTTTAAGCTGGCTACGATGCTTCTTAGGCACAAAGGGATGCATAGCCACAATGAAGATTATTAAAAATCTGAACAATTAAAAATCTATTCTAAACAATTCTAAAACAATTCTAAAACAAAATCTATTTTAAACAATTAAAAATCTGTTCTGCAAAAGGAGTCTGGGTGTAAGGCCTGATATACCCCTCTACAGCCCACTAACAGGTAATGTGTGTCAGTGAAGAACAGACAGACCTCTCTGCTGATCCACCTGATGCCCAGGTTATTTTTTAACTATAAAGACTCTTCCAATACATAAAACCTTTGCTGGGGAAATAATGTTTCATTAATATTTCAAATTTCTTTTTAGCAAAAGCCACCACCTTTTCACTCAAACTTAGCACAGCAAACAGCAGTAAGCAGGAGGTCACAAGCCAAAAGGCCTATTGCTTTCCAGTGGAGTTGTAAATAATTTGAAAAGTCTGTTATCAAGTAAATAATTTTGCATTCCTTGATAGCCTTCCTGACACCTCTGTTTCCTTTTTCCATTCTCCTCCTTTCTCTAGAATTCATGAAATTTAAATCTTACAGGTTGAAATCCTCAATTTCAACCTGTAAGATTTAAATTTAGGCCCTGATGTTTTCTAGTGTGTGTTGTCTGGGGAAAGGGGACGGAGAGGAAGGTGTTTGAAGGGTTTTTTTTAATGGCTTTTTTTTTTGACATAAAAATTTTGTTCATGTGCATGAATTGTTTGTCTGCATGCTGTCCTAGAACTACCATTATCTGCTTCTGAAAGAAAAGCTGCCCTTCTTGGGGAAAACTGATCTAAAGGAACCTACTGGCAGACGTGAAATTCCCCTTTGGCCTGGAAGAAGGGATGGAGGAAGCCATAGCCTCTGCACAGCATGATACTCCAGGAGGAGCTCTTTCTGAAGGTATATTTACAAGGCACTTTGCAGGCTGGTTTTGTTCAGCCTCCAAGCTAATTCCAGTCAGGGGACAGTTTAATTGTGCTCACATCCAGCTGAGCCTTAGCTCAACACTCTGGTCACAGCAGAATTCACAGCCCCAGACTCAGTCCTGCACTCCTGGGGATGGCATGTGCTGGGACGCTTCCTCTGTGCTCCAAGGGCTGGGCAGTGTCACACTTCATCCTGGAACAGGTTCAGAAAAAGTTGCATCCCCCTGCAATGAATAGCTGTACTTGTTTCATTTATATATATATATATATATATTCTCGCCTTGCTTTGTGGTGAAATACAGTCCTGTAACCTGATTTTCATGGAGACATTTACAAATATTAATCCCTTGTCTTCACAACACCCTGAAGTGAAATTATACTTTTGTTTAATTATTTGTTTCACAAAACAAATTTGCTGAGGTATCTCCAACGGGATTTTTAACCATAAAAGTCTTGGTTTTATTTCAGCGAAATTAGCCTACTGCAGATTGGGTTTTACCTTCAATAGCAAGCTAAAGCCCAGCTGTGCTTTGTCTCTGCTAAAATTGCATGTGAAAGTATGTCAATAGATGTAATAAAAACATACCTCTTCTGGCAGCAATATTGTGGTGGCTGCTTTATACAGACAGAGCCAGAAAATTAAAAAAGGACTGAGTCTAGAATTGTTCTTGTGTTTTACGGGCACTTTGGAAATTTGCTAGTTACATGTTTTGCATTTTTAAGTACTGTAAAGCTCTGGCACACAGAAAATGTGCCAACAGTGGATGACTTGCTTGCTCTCCCCAACCAGCATATTAGAGATCTTATCAGAATATGTAGCTATGCACTGGAAGTATTTTCTAGATGTCTTAGATTTCTGATAATATTCCTCCACAGTGGCCAAAACCTGGGTTCACGGGGTTCTTAGCCACTATATTCAGTAATATAGTGGTAATCCTCCTGAAAAGCAGGGAGTCTGTCCTGTAGTGTCAGGGATGGCATTCAGCACATCATCTCCTCCTTATCTAATGAAGGTGAGAAGGAAGGGGGAAGACAAAGTGACCCCAATATGAGTAAAGGATAAGGGGATTTAAAAAAATTTAATCTTGTTACTGTTCTTCTAGAAGGTGCTGCACAATCCCAAAGCATTTCTTGCTGCACAAGTAGGAGGCAGCTCCAAGCAGGGGTAAGGGGGCCTTGCCCTTTCTTGCCATACTGGAACCACATGCAGTGCTGGTAAGTGGGTGGAAATGCATGTGAGTGAAGCAAAGGCATCATGCTCTGCTCCTTGGCAATCCCAGATTAGCTCCAGCTCACTCAAGGCAGATTTGCACAGGTGCATCCACATGTGAGAAGCCCAAGGCCAGCCTGAAGCAAGCTGGGGACTTTTAAACTATTTTCACTCATCTGTTCCATTTTATGACTGGATATACAATAAAGTCAATGAAAAATCTGAAGAAGTTGGTCTCCAGAAGGTGATGATGTAGGGAAGGACACGTGGAGCAATGCTAATCCAGCAAGGCTGCAATTTCAAATTCTGCCCAGCATGTATTTTTCCTTGTAGGTGACCTCCATAATCAAACAGCAGCACGAGCTGCTCTCTTGCAAGGTAAGGTCACAGAATCCTTTTCTGGCTTCCACGGTTTCTCCTTGTAAACCCAAGCAACCAAACAGTACCGATGGCCTTGGATCCACAGTTCCAAGGAAGTTTCCTCCTTTTACACTGGGCCAGCATCTTAAGGTATGTTCCTACCTCAGGCCTTCTGCTGCCTCTCATTCTGCTCCTACTCTCAGACACCATTCAGGGGGCTCTTCTTTTTGGCGACTCCTCAGCTTTACCTAATCCCCCTAAACTGCTTCACCCTCACCTGTGCTGTACCAGTCTCCAAACTCTACTTGGCAGCATACATGCCTGCATTCTAGATCAGTATCTCTCTATAAAGTCATACATAGAATGTACTCTCCAAAACATTATTGGTTTCAGATCAAGCACTAGGCTCTTATGAAATGACAGAGTTAAGTCTGTCTATTCAAAACCATGTCACATATCACCTTAAATCTTACAGTTACTCGACTGGTTTCAGTAATTTGATTTTGGGCTTGAAGGCTGAGTTTCATGGGACTACATAGATTGTCATAATTTTTTTCACAAAAAGATGAATTTGTGTTCATTAACATATGCTGTTTGTAGATACAAGGACTAGTTAATATGCTGTTTGAAAATCCAGTAAGATTTGTGAGCTTTACCTCCACAATTTTCTTTTAAGACAGCTGGATACCACTTTTAACAAAGGAGCACTGAGTGAAAATCACAACCAAATTCTCTGGTTATGGTGAGATATGCTACTGCACAAAACATTAAATACAAGCTCCTTTGTGAGGAGGAGTGCAAATTTTGTGAAGAGGTAGCAGCACACTTGATCCATCCATCCATCCATCCATCCATCCATCCATCCATCCATCCATCCATCCATCCATCCATCCATCCATCCCAAAACCTCCTCCCAGAGAAGTCTTCAGCCCCAGCTAGGCCTGTGGCACTGCTCTGTCCAACACAGCTCATGGACTTCCCAGGAGTCTTGCTGGTTAAAAAAACATTTTAGTATGTTACGCAGTCAGCTTTCAGCCTAATGAGCAGAAGACTTGTTTTCATTACATGATCCAGACAGAATTGATACAAACTTGCTGCAACAGGAACAGCTTTTGGAGTTATTCTTTCAACTTCTTATCTCTCATTCCCAAGTATTTCTGGATACTTTGCAAATGACTAGAAAAGGTCTTATTTCTAGCACACTCTGGATTTTTACAGGAGTGGGGTAAAACTAAGCATTCAGCTGAAGAGTCTGGATCACAGCTCTCAAAAGACCAGTTATATCCTTATTACCTCAGTTCAAATCATTTGAACCAACATTTAATCATGTATCCAGAAGGAAGCTCTTTCAAACCTCCTCATCAGCAATGACAAAGAATCACACTGGCAATGTTTTGGGCATATCCAGGGCATATCATCATCAAAACACTACAAAACAGTCCTTTGTTCCCTTCCAACCCGTGAGATGTAAGAGAAGGGGGCTGCAGTTATGTTTTGCATTTTCCAAAACTGCCTTAGTGGTTCTTGGACCTAAATGTTATTTTTAGATGTGCCTTGGCTGCACAGTCCTCAGAAGTCTTCAAGTGTAGAGTAGTTATTAAATCAATTGAAGTCAGAAGAACTAATCTCCCTGAAAAGCTTGGCTGCAGGAGCATACATCTACTCTGACTTTGATTTGGAAGTACCTAAGTTGCTGTAAGGCTTAGCACTCAGGAAAATTTATTCTTAAACAAAAGTTCAAATGTGACAAAGACACTGAAGCAACTCCTCTGTAAAGTGGAATTAAAGAGACACAATGGTGGGAAGGAGGGGGAACAGGCACCAGTCTGTCAAGCATAATAAAAAGCCAAAGCAAACCAGCATTTGAGGCCAAGACATCTCTTACCTACAATTACTAACATACTTAGAGGATCAAGAAAAATACCACTTTTTCTGAAAAAAAAATCCACATGGAGCATCTCCAAATGTTGGGCTAGATAAACTCTGAATTTTTAAATTTTAATTTAATGTCTTTTTGTCACTTCCAGGTGGACCTCTAACCATTACAGCAGGGAATGTCACACAGCATGTGTTACAAACATGGTGCAGTTTTGATACCCAATTAGTCTTCGGATATTTGGAAAAGCAAAACTCTACCTGTTTTCAGCTGTGTTGTAGCAAAGCCCTAGCCTGATTCAGAGCAGGTTTTTTTGCTGCTACTTTCAGCCTCCACATTGCACATGTGTCAAAGGACAGGCAATAAATTCTGCCAGCAAACACACAGCCCTCCAAGTCCCAGCTGGGCATCTCCGTCCTCCCACCCCATGTAAAGCAGCACACAGTCACAGGGTCTATAAATTCAGGATGCCACCTTGCCCCATCATGAACCCCCAGATAACAGCTTCCACTTATTTCCCCTCCATCCATTGTGCAGCTTGGGAGCAGAGGAGCTCATTCAAAGGGAACCACTTGGGAGATTAGGTAAGGCTGACCAGAACTATTCCTACAGATTTCCAGGCATTGAAGACACTCTAGTTGGTGGGTGTGGAAAAGGTTCAAATATTAAGTATTACTGTACAATAGGTAGTATTTCAAAGGAATCCCAGGGAAGTGCTGTAAGGATAACTAAGATCTGTCCCATGCACCATCTAGAAACAGGACTGCGAAGGACAAAATTCTAAGCTTCCGGGTCTAGACCTGAACCTCAGCCAGGTACACTGGCAGTAACCACAAAAAAACTGCCTCTTCAATAGACATGAAGCAGTTTCCTTAAAAGGCACTAAACAAATGTGTAACGTAGCAGTCTACTTATGTGAATTTTAAATCATACCATCCTGAAGAATGCTTACATTTGTTGCTAAGTGAGTACTTATCACTGTGGTGAAAAACTGAAAATGGAGAGATAACAGTACAAAGCCATCAGCTGCAACACAGGATGACCACAAATCATTCAGATCAGCATTACTGAAAGCAAAAATCCAAAGTCTCTTAGTGTTCTTATAATACAGACAGGTTAGATTTAGTAGACAGAGGTCACATAAGTTGTGGCTCTCCTGTGTTCTTACTGTGCATGGAATCAGGCTTTACCATAGCTAAAATAATTTTACTTTTATGTTTGATGGCACTGAAGAAAGTTGTGTGTTGACAAAGACTTTCTTAAGCAACAAGATATCAGTTTAACCTATGTTAGGGCTAAGGTTGCTGACCACGGTTTTTCCTTTAATTAGATAAGTTGCAAATAAATTCACAGGTAGAGCTCAAAAGATTGGTCTAACCTATAACTTTTATAAAGCACCCCGCAACACAATTCAGTGATTATGCCAAAACTATTTTCATTGCACTATGTATATGAAAAAAAAACAAACAACAAAACCAAAACAAAAAACCCCACAACCACCACACTGTGCTATTTGTTGGTAAATGTTTTTGGGATGCAGGTATCCATTCAGGGTATGCCTGCCTGCATGGAGCTAGAGCTACCTCTTTGGAGCTAGAACTTCATTTAATGCTAACCAACCATCACCACTGCCAGGTCTCCAGATGCTGCACAATGTGGACTAGAAGGATTATTCCCCAGTATGTATCACATGATATGAGAAGGATAACTTTATATTTCTTGGTGTGTTTTTGTGGTATTATCCTACCTTAAGCATTTTTACTCCTAACCCTTGTATAAAGCCCAAAAAATTTCACAGGAGTTATGCCTTCTGCTTCATGTTTTCAAATACATTTTTACCCTCTACTAGTTTTCCCAGCAGAGCCAGGCAGTTGAAAAAAGCCTGATATTTTAGGCAGTAATTGTGGTCTCATGCATATCAAGTTGACTCTGGAGTAATTCAACAAAAATCAAAAGAATCATATTCATGCTACTGCTGACTTTGAATTAACAGTAAGGAAGAGTGATGAAAACTGCCTGTTGGAATCTTCCTGCCAAAATTGCTAATGAGAAAGGAAAAAAAATCCAACCAACCAGCCTTAGTTTCCAGATTATGAAGGGGTGAATCTGTAAATCAGAAGCAACCTTCCCTCTCCTCCCATGTCTTAAATTGAGAACTACACACAGCTAATATGAAATCAAAGCTCAGAAAATATGAAATCTTAATGCTCATTTATTTTTAGAACAGAGACAAAAGCTTCTAAAAGCATTATCATAAACAAAGATCCATCTTCATCCAGAAGCAAGGCAAAAGAGCTACCTCTATGAAGTGTTCTGCAAAACAAACATTTCAGTAATATATCTGGCTTAGGGCAATACTATATTTATCATTAAATGTCTACTCAGGTATTCCCAACAGAATTTCCTTAAATATAGTATCAACAAGTACATAAAGATGAGAATTGCAAAGATTTTAGGGCATTTTTCAGTTGTAATTATCTGCTGAATGTTATATATACCAATGTAAACATCAGAACCAGGAGCTCATTTTGTTACAGTTTTAAGATGAAACAGGAGAATTAAGAGTTAACTCCCCAGAACATGAACATCCCAAAGCCAGAGCTGGGAACATTGCTGTTGCCTGGCAGGATCCTGAGGTGAGCATCTGCCTCTCACTGAGCAGAAGATGCCCATGTTATATAGAGAGAGACATGCTGAGCAGAAAGGTGAATGAACTTCCCCTCTGCTAGAGCTTCAGATTTCAGGAAGATTTCTGTACCAGTCTAGCTGGGGTTCTTGGATTTAGGTTTGTGTGTCAGGCTTTTCACATACAATGAAATTCCTTCTCTTGCCTTTTAGTGCCAGGGAGCTCTTGAGAAATCAAGGCTATACTCACAAAAGAAGAGGATTTAAACCAGGGATTCAGACACGTGCCATCAATCACCAGCAAGCAAATATTTGGGTAAAAGGGTGAAGCACTATAATTTTTTTCCTCAGTGTGATTTCTGGCTAAGGTACCCTGAAGTGGTCATAAATAAAAGACGCTTAAATGACCGTAAAATAATTAATTTTTAAATATGAAGAATGATTTAAAGATTAATTATTCACAATCTCCTTCCTACCTGCAACCCATTTCTTAATCTGCCATTTTTCCTTTTCATCCTCAAAACCACTCATACTCCAAGACCATTGCAGCTATTCCATGGTGCTGTGTTGTGTCTTCACAGCATTATTAGGAAAAAAGCAGACATTATGACAAATTTAACAAGTATTTACAACCAGCTACATTAGCAACAAACAAACGACAACTCCTTATCGCAGAGCTCTTGTAGCTGAAATGCTCCATGAATAAAAATTATATTAACTACTAGAGCTTAATGCAGTCAGAGAAGGGCTGAGTGCACAGTGTTAATTTACATGAACACTGCATTTTGATAATTGCTATATCAGTGTAAAGCTAACACTACAAGTGAGGTCATTGAGCTGAGTTCTCACTTAACAGAAATACAAATATCTTGAGGGATGGAAGTGCAGAGATAAGGTAACCAGGCAATCTTGCAGCTGTTTACTGAGCTGTAGCAATCGATGCAGGACTAAGGCATTTCAAACTGCTGGTCTCAGGCTGTATGAAGTTACTCCCATTCTGCTTGTGTCTTGTTTTCACAGAGTCACCAAAGGGTAAAGAAAAGGGCTGATGCAGATTTAGGGACGCAGCCCTGGAAAGACAGTGGTGCCTGGAGGTGGCCATGAGCCAGCAGAAAACCCTGACAACAAACAATCTCCATCCCACTGGTGGCATATGCCGTGAAATGGAATTGTTGCACACAAGTTATCTGGAGCAAAAGGCCCATACAGGATTGCCTCACTTTTTGATAGAACAACTGTTTCACTTCTCATCTGCACAAACTGACCTGACCCTGCTGCAGATATAGAATCATAGCAACTAAACAGAAGATTTATCAGTAAAATAGTTCAATTATAGATAGTTTGTGGATAAGAGTACATTCATTTTCATTTTATTGGGGAAACAATTCTGTGTTAGTCCATCATCAAGACCACCTGAAACAAAGGAAAAAACTAGTTTAAAATTCCTTGAATGAATTACTTGACTTCAAGGACAAAATTAGAAAATTTGCTTGTATACTCTCAGAAAACACATTCTGGATTTCAAGGGTACATGTACTGAATCTGGGGAGGGAATACCTTATTTTAAGCCATCTGCATGAACTAGGCAACACAGAGCCCAGAGAGTACCTGAACATACAGGCCTACCTGGGTGAGCTGTGTAAGCACAGAGGTCATCTGAAGCAAGAGGTGGTAAACCATTCATCACCTGTGTCAGAAAACACAGATTAGAAATACCCAGGCAGCTGTATCAACATGGAAAATCTGCCAGCGCTTCCAAGGGCAGGGATCTTATTTCCTAAGCCCTGCTCTGCTTTTCTGGGATCTGGTATCAGGCCAGTAAGCAGCCTCCCAAGGGGAGGAAGTGTGATCAGCACAAATCTGAATGAGTAACTTACCAGTGTGGTCATGGAGATCGAAACCATTCCATCAATTCAAGCTGATACTGAGGGATACAACCCTTCTTTGCCTTGTAGCTGGCTTAGTGTAATGTACATGGGAAGTTTTAAATCTTCTAACAGCCTAGCTTCCCTGTTTTAAGCAAGCTTCCTGAGCAGCTGCTGGAGGGGATCACTTACAATGTTCCTTTCAGGTAAGATGGCTGCACTGGCGTAGCAAAACATATACAGAAACAAGTCTGCAACTAAAAGATCTCATGAAACCCCATCTTTTAAAATTGTTATATCTTTACCAGCATATTCCCTTTTCTAGAAGGAAAAAAAAAAATCCTCACAACCTTTCCATTACTTAAAACTATAACAAAGTTATAGAATTACCATGCCTTACCAGAAAGCTTTCACCTATGTTTAAATTGCCTTATTTAACGAAGTGCAGTTTAGTGCAATGAGATACAATCTTTCCATGTGCTTCTCTGGAGCACTAAAATGAGCAAGGAGCATGATCTGATGCATGGCTGTTACATCCTCTGTCCCACCTGGGCTCTGCTACTCAGTGTAATAAAAAGCGGTGCAGCAAATCTTCAACATGACTGTTAGTAACGCAAATATTCACATTTTGCTCCAAACCAGCGTATACCTACCCCTCTCTGGAGGGATCCATTTATGTACATGAACTCTATACCATTCAACTAGTTTCCTCTTCTTCTTCTGTCCCTGGCCAAGACATTGGAGAGGGCAGGATCCTGCCAACCTCCCTAACTCCTTGCTTCCCCTCCTGGTGGGGCAGCCTTGATGGCAGAGACTGCGCTTCGCTCCCAACCACCCTGGGATTTCTCCTAGTGCTAATTTCACATCTCCTGGGAGAGAAATATAATGAGAACTGGCTACGAAGCAGTCATTTCCATTTGTAAATGGGATAGCACAAAGGAAGAAATGAGAACAAATTTCCATATGTACAGTCTCTGCTAAACAATCATCTCTGCAAATCTTTCCCCAGCGTGTGTGGTGCACGCTGCCTTTATGGGATCAGCCGCATAACCAGAATAATTAATTAATCCAGGCACCGACGCATCAGCTCAGAGGATCCAATAGAACAGAACTGGATCTGATCCGACCACAGTTCATGTGCAATGGTGTGGCTACATGGATTAGCTATTTTACAGATAAATTTGGGTTAATTAATGAATACTGCATCTCAAGCAGGCCCCAACTGCAATCAAATATCTTTGTTTACAATCACTACATGTCAAAACAACACTTCCCCACGTCCTCATTTTTAAATTAAAATAGCAAGATGCCCAAAAGAACACGGTGGCTACAGAGGCTGGCTGGGCATGGGCAAAGCCAGTGTTGAAGAAGGATAAAGTCCAGAGTGTCCATAGTTTACCCAATCTAGCTGGAGAAGAACCAAAAGATTGCCTTTTTTTTTCTGGGGGTGGGGCAGGGGGACAGGGTATATGACTCACCCTGCTGAAATAGGCCGCTTATCTTCTGAAGACAGTGTCACTCCTGATCTTGACAAGGAGAGTAATGCCAATTTCTTTGGCAGTAATTAGCATACATACCAGAGAGGACAGAAGGTTCATTTTCTTCCCTTCTCCTTTATTTTCAGTTGGCTCTTCTACTGATTCTACATGAATTATTACTAAGAATCAATGCCTTATGCTGAAGTAAATATTCTGGATGAAATGGAAGAGCTTCTCAAATTTTATGCACGGTCACTGAATGCAGCTGATTTTTGCACAGGAGATGAACATTTAGAAAGAAAAGTATCAGTTTGCTTTACTGGTTCTTTTCCCTACCTGGAAATCTTAAATGCACAATCTGATTGTCTAGCCACCATATATCACCTCACTAATTCCTTAAAAAAATCTTTTGAACAGATACTGGCACATCCAGGATAGATTTTGAAAGTTCTTGTTTTTTGATCAGATTTTCCAACACGAGTTTTAGCATTCTTCACATCTGCTCACACTGTATTCATCATATGGGTCAAAACTGCTCTTGATAAGTCTTTCTTCCCCTTTGAAGAAATTACTTTACATTGGGATTTGCCTCAGATTCACTTTTCTGCAGAACTGCAAGATAACTATGGATAAAAGACCTTCGTCTGTCCTTCAGTGAGTACTGGCCTCAAGTGAAGAGCTCAGCTGCAGTCAAAGTTTGTTGTAACAAAGAAGCCTGATTAAATAAGCAAAATTTACCATTTGGCAGAGTCCTTCAGCCGTTCATAAAAGTCAAAGACAATACTAAATGTTTTGATCAGACACTGTGCTTAAGTCTTTGACTTGCATCCTTGATGACCTTTCAATCACATTCAAATACATTTCAATTACCAAGGCAGAAAAATTACCCTGGCAGATGCATCAAGGTCATTATCAATTTACTAACATCTCTATTTTCCATTTTTTACTGAAGTCCCTTCAATGGCTTATATAATACGTATAGTAATAAACTATTATTTTATTCCGCAAAGAGTGATGTAGCTTAATTTTTTTAAATCCTAACCCAAACTAAACAGATGTTCTAATTTTTGGGTAGAATACTTGAGAAGCTGTGGCATCATTTGTGTTTCAATTTTGATCTGCTACTGGAGGCCCTAAAACACAATAAATGGAAGAACAAAGAAGGGCAAGAGCAGAAGAGTGACTCAAATGACTCTAGAAAAAAAACTATGAAAAATTAAAGTGTTTAAGTAATCAAGTTGATCTCCAGTAAAAAGAAAGAGATGTCACAAGTGGACTCAGGATCCAACTCGGGAAACAGCAACAGAAAAGATGGGAAGCTTTTAACTCTTGTTAAAAAAATACTTTCTTTTAGAAAAGTAAACTGTAAGAAAGATTCAATAACAATATATTTTTTTTCAAATCTTTATTGGTTATTTTTAGTTATAAAAGTAAAGAAAGCTTGTATATCAACACAAGCACTTGGGTGCTTGTACATCAACACAAGCACTTGGGTGCTTCAGCAGGGACAACAGACAGCTCAGCTTGCCTCATGCCTTTGGTACATACATGCATCCCATATGTGCAGAACGGATACCAAAGGTCATGTGGTAAAAGAGACCCCCAAAAATGATCAATGTGTAATATCACATTAGGACTAACTAGAGTGGCCTTTACTAGATAGAAACAGGTCCAGTTTTTTGAGCCTTCTTCCAGAGCTAATGATGCCAGTTTTGTTTCAGCCTGAAGACTTATGATAGTCTACAGTGAGAAGTTGTAGGCTTGGCACAGGTTGACCAGCAGCTTAATTATAGCTGTCATCTCATTAATACAGAAAAATTTTATTGCCTTCCTCTTTCAGATATAAGTGGACTTAATCTTGTATCTCAATCAGGCTTAACAGAACATTAAATACAAGTGCTGTCAGTACCCAGCTTCTTTGATGAAGGCAGCAGTACATAAAGCTGAATTGAATTAATAACTAAATTACTCCTGCAGAACTCACATGATGGTAGAAAAATTCTGCAAAAAGTCTTAAGTAAATGTTAATATTTTCAACAAAATAATCACTGTCTTTGATTAATGGAGATATAATCAGACTATACATTAATTTGGAATAATCTATGAACTGTCATGGAAGTAATTTGTGTCATCTCAAACCCAGTACAAATTTGTCAAAGTAATACATGTAATACAAGGTCTTGATGTAATTAACTTCAGTGATTAAAACTCTCATAAACTGTGTGTCCTTGGCCAAGCACAGCCCTGCCATGGTCTCAGTTTCAAAAGAGCTGATGGGTCAACACTTACTCCTGCACAAGTACAGGGAGGTTACTCCAGGCAGATCTGTGCAGTTGGTTAAACCTCTGTGTCTGCACTGAGATAAAATCATACATACTTTACGTAACACCAGAGACAGTGGGAAGATACAAAAAGTGCAAGACAAAAATCTTAAAAGACTATTTTTTCAGAATCATGCTGAAGACTTAGCATATTAAGATGTGACATCTGGGTCTGTGGCAGGTCTTCCTTACTTCTTTACTTCGTTAGTAGCCATGCTCATTGTAGCACCTACACACCATGCTATAGCAACAATATAGTTGCTATAAAGTACTATACAGTAGTACTTTGACAAATTTGTACTGGGTTTGAGATGTTGCTTTTGATGGAATAGTAGTTATACTGGACTGGATTCTCAAAAGGAAAAATGCTTCTCCCCAGGAAGCTTCTGCTGAAGACTCCTTCTGGAGCTGCCCCCAGCGCTGGGCTCAGCTCTTTGCCTCCTTTGGAAGCTGTTCCATGGCTCAATTAGAGTCACTACATAAACAGCCCAGCATTTTCTGTAACCTCACAGCTTGCACACTCTCCTGTAGCAAAATGGAAGAGAGAGGTCCTCTCCCTGCTCCACAGACTACATTTGGTTTCTATCCAGTAAATGCTTGAAGTAAATCAGACTTTCCAGTATGGCCCACAACTGGTAGAAATTACATCCTTACAGATGCTTCCAGATTGTCTTTAGCATTCCCCAGGAGGCATAAATAGCCCAGACCATGGAAAGAACATCTCACTATTTCACATTACCTGAGCAGTAGGCAGTAAAGGTGAGGGCAGACTTTCAGAGGAAGAAAAAAACACACAAAAATAAGAGCATCATAAAGGACCCCTAACCTGTGTGTGATAGACACACTAAGACAGACAATCCTGGAGGGAAAAAAAGGGGGATGGAACCAAAAGAGCTTTTTCATCTCACAAGATACATTTTGACAATTCTTCTAGACTTGTCAAAGCAAGTAAATGCTGACTCTATCTCCTAGCTTCTCCTGTCCTCATCTCACAGCCTTTCATCAGCAATACCGTTACTTAAAAAAGAAGTATGAGACAAATCTTGTGTGTTTGACTGCACTGCAGGAACCAGCTTCAGTGAGAGACAGAGCAGAAATGCTTATCCCAATGAAAAGGAGATACCTTCACATTAGTGAGTGATCAGGACTTTTTTAACAAGGACTTGACCTTTCTAAACCTGGCATAGGTCAAACAAATCGAGACATGACTGGTTCATGGCAATCCCTTTTATATACAATACAGTGGATTTTTCATGTACTGTTGCCATATAATACTACTGGCAGCTCAAAAAGCTCAAAAACCAGTGCACTGAAAGGATCTTCTAACACTACAAAGTGTTTCTGCTTTGTGACTTCTTGCTCATCGTTCTGTGCTTACTGAGCACCATTCACAAACCCCTAAGAATTTGGTGTCACAGCAGGGCTGTGGAAAAGCACATCACAGGGAGGAATGAATGTGAATTGCTACTGACTGGCATCAGGCAGAAGAGTCAAAATCTACTCCCAGTTCCTCTATTGATTTACTTCTTCTCTCTATCCCTTTGTTTCCCTTTGCTATTTGCAAAGCAACTGTAATCACAAAATTCTTCAAATGTTTAGGTCAAGACAAGACCTAACAAGGTCTTGGACAGCAAGAGGATACACACATCTATTGCCATATTTTGCCACTCAAAATTGCTGGCAATCTACTAATTTAAAAGTGACCAAAGCAGATTCAAATGAAGTTAGGAGAAGAAACCATGCTCTTTTGCTCTCTCCTCAGGAGTAACAATTTTTGACAAACCAGGTTTATAAGGGCAGGTGTTTTGGGACACTTTTCAACAATTTCATCTAACATGCTGCTAAGTGCAACAGAGGTTTTACTGAAATAAAGACAGGTGCTATTTAATTTTCTTTTTCCAGAAATGGCATCATCATGTAAAATTTGCATTATCAGTCTAATGCAAATTCAATGTTTAATGCATCATTAAACAGGTCAGCTCACACAGTGATGTGCACAGAGGTTCATGGTAGTGTCACCATCAGGCTCATTGGAAAGATGTCTGAGAAACAACAGAATCATCTTGCAGCAGCAAGGGCTAGGAAAGGGCTTTAACTGTGGTTGTTGTGATTGGGACAGCACTTACATTCAGCATAAAGCAGAAAGATGGCATCAAATGTCCTAGCAAAGCTCTGTGTCCCTTATGATTAAGCTCCACACAGATAACAGTATAAAAAGGTTCAATCCCTGTTTTACATAGTTGTGCTGGTAAAAGTTACAAGTGTATTCATGACATTATATGCCGTTTCAACCCAAGGAAGAGTTTTACTGAAATGGTACAAGGCATGGATTTTATGAGGTGTCCTGGTGGTACAGAACATGGACATTCCTCTATTTGCAAAGGTGTCCTGTGCATAGGTATGACCCCAACCATACAAGGTGAGAACATAGAACCAAGCATCAGCTAGGCAGAAATCCCTTCATGGTTTTACCCTCTTTCAAAATTGGTCCCCCAAAGGAATCCCAGACCAACGCCAGACATCTTTTAGGAAGCCATTAGTCCTTGAGAAATTTGGCATCTTCAGGTTACTTTGCATCACTCAGGGATAACCTCTCCTAAATGAATGGATCACAGCTTAATTACTTACATAATTAAATACAATCGCTCTCCCTCTAACCAGGGCCTCTGTCCCTTTCACCAAGAGGAGCCATTGGTAATGTCCCCGAGGAAGCACTGTCATGCTGCCATCAAGTCAAAAATTACTTTGGGCTCCTTTAGATTTTTTTTTGGTTGGTTTGTTTTGCAGCATGACCCAGAATAAAAGGTTGGCATTGAACTGTTTATGGGATAAAAGACACAACTGCAACCACACAAGTTGAAGCAACTCAATAGCTGACAACAGCAACTTCCTGTAGAGAGCTGATGTGACAAAACCTGGATTCATTCTTGGAGTCAGGCAACAGATCTTCAGGCCAGCACAGAGCAGCAAGTGTACTGAAAGCAGGCTGTGTAGAATTCAGCATGCAGCTTACCCAAATTAGCTTTTTGTGAGACAACCTCACAGCTTGGAGAAGGTTTCTTAAAAACAACACCTTGATGGTGCTTTTTAAGGCTAAGAAAGTGTCTGTGAAAGAAACAAGGCCTACTGCAGTAAATGGAAGGTTTAACATATCTAGGATAAGCTCCTACTAAAATTTTCATATGACATAATAAGGTTCAGATTTAAATCCTTTGGTCTTTGTAGAAAATGAGTTTACCTGACAAAAAAAGATTCAGACATTTAAATCTGGTGTTGACAAGATAGTGGGGATTTTGCTACCAATTTTAAAGGAAATACGACTGGGTTGCCAGGGTATGATGCTCTTTGTTGTACAGTGACAACCACTCCCAGCAACTCAGCTGGGAGCTGATCACTCAATAATTGGCAAGACTTGGCTTGAAAGTGGGGGAAATATTGATTTCTACCTCATCTTGAAAATACACTATTTACTTGCAAGTTATTTTGGGACTTCACATTTATAAGTACATGACAGGACCTTCTCTCACAATTCTCCCCTGCTGCACCCTGCAAACTATCCCCCATACCATTCCATCTGAGAAAAGGAGCACAATCAATATTTTAATTAACAGAAACACTTGAGTATTAAAATTATGTATCTCTCTAGTAAAACAGTTGGAGTAGAGGACAGGAAAATAAACAACTTTTTGTCTACCTCAGTGAAATAAAAGAAGACACAATTTTGCATAGATCAAAATACTTCTGTCAAATTTATTTGTTTAACAAATAACTATCAGACTTCTGGAAAGTGTTAGATCTCCTAACTTTCATGAAAAGCATTTAGAAAACAAAAGATGACACGTGTGTCTGTTCTGAATCTGCAAATTTCACTTGAACCAATTTTGCTGTAACTTCTCCATCTACTTGACTTTCTCACTGCAACATTTGGTCACCTTTCAGCTACAAACTTACCTATCTTCAGAATCATTCTGTGAATGGAAATCATCTCACCCTTCCACCACCCCCCTGCTCCTCTCCAAAATCTGCCAAGCTCTGCTGCATGCTCTTTTACCATTAATTCTTGCTCTCACAAACAAAGCAGATCACCAAGCACAGGATGGGAGCAGACCAGTAATATGTGCCTCCCAGGCAAAGAGTTCTTCTTCCCCAAAACCAGAGAGAGAACAGAACAAAGTCAGAGCCATCTTTACAGTCCAGTTCAACTCTCAGAGAAGTGCAGTGGTGTCTGCCCCAGGCTGCATTTCTGGCTAGACCACAGTGTGTGACCTGCAAGCACTAACGAGCAAGACAGAAGGATGCAAAGAAGTCACAGCATACACCAGCTTTGTCCTGCATCCTGACACAGTTTCAGACTTCATAAATAACTTAAATAACATTTGCATATCAAAAGAACAGAACTGTCCTTGTTAACTTCAGCAGGAATTTCTGAGTAAGAAAAGTGGTCAATTCCCACATGATGAAAAGCCAAGTTCTGACAGAGGCAATTGTTCTTCACCTCTGGAGCACAAATCTGAAGTGCTCCCCATACTTCCCTTCTCCTTTTCCTCATCTCCAACTAAATGTCAAGCCTTGCCTCTAGTCTTTCACAGAAACCTGCCAACCTGGCCGTATACACTTCAGCTCTACACCTGGAGATGCCTGAAGTGTTTTGTCTGAGTAGCTTTGTCTAGGAATTGGCCTGAGGGAAAGCAGAAATAAAAATTAAGAAAAAACCCAAAGCAAATAAACAATTGTCTTATAGCAAGAAATGTGAGATGCTCCTAACCATACTAATACATCAATTCATTTTTTTAAAGGACTATTATAATACAGAAATGTTAATGTTATTCTTCAGTTTTCTATTATCACTGTTGGAAAAAACTAAACAGTATGCAGTCTTATTTCAGCATGAGTAAGTGCTTAGGCTTCAAACATACAGAAATATTTAGGTTAAACTTTTTTCAAAGTTATTCTGCCTCTCAGTCATTATTCACCACCTGTCTTTAACTAATAGGTGGGAAAACTGCTCACAGTTTTTTCCTTGAGCTCATCCCACTGGAGTAGATTTGAAAGACACCAGATTTCCAAAAGCTCTGGTAACTTTTTTTATGGCAAAAGGGAAGGCTGTCCCAGGATGCCTAAGCAGGACTCACTGAAGTCAGTGAGATGTGTTCAAAGTCTCACTCCTTGACTTTCCTGGCCATTAGGCATCAACTCACCTGTACACGAGGCTTTGCCTTAATATGTTTCAGATGCTTGAGGTAATTTTGATTTGGAAAAAAAGTACTGAAAGTAATTCTCCAATAACCAAACTCCACAGGCTCTTTGGAATTTTCTTTATCGCATGAATCAGTCACTGATTAGGAAATAGGAGTGAAGAAGATTGGACAGCCTTGAAAAACCAGCCACAAACAGTATTGTGAATCCAGTTTTCCCTTCATTCTGCATGCACAACACACAGTCCAGCTAAAAACAACAGAGCGCCTCAGATCTACTTCTCCAACATACTCTTGGAATTGCCATTAAAACCTAATTTTTACCCTCTGATCTTTCCAATCTTCTTTCCACTTTAAAAGATCTCTGGAGGTGGCAGGAGCAATCACCATCAGACTCCCTTAAATGAACAGCTCCAGGCTTTTCAGGTTTTGCTGAACACAGAAATACATTGACACAAACAGCCCTGGAAACACAGAACTGAAAGCTGTCTCACAGCAAAGGAAAAGGGTCTTTTCAGGAACTATCACAAAATTGTATACAAAGCAACTTCTACCCAGGATTGTTTCCCAGAAATTTACATGACAGTAATACTGTAACAGTCAAAATGGAAACTTTATTTTCTATTTCTGAGTAAAAGAGGTACTTTCTGTTGGTTTTGTGAATTCAGGTATGCATTAGGTCAGCCCCCACCTCGGGAGGCAGAGTCCTCAGACTGGCACATGGCATGCTGGAGCAGAGCAAGGAAAAGGAGTCCTTCCAGTTTCACATTAGTGATTTTACATGGTCAGTCCAGATTGTTCATCAGTCACCCACTGACCTTTCAAAAATCCTCTTTAATGCTTCATTCTGCATTTTTATGATTTTAAGCCAAGTCCATGCAGCAGGAGACCATGTGTGAAGAAGATAAAACAGAAAGTTTAACAAAAACCAGCCTTCCCATGTCCACAACTCTTAACCCAAAAGATTCAAGACAATAAATGCTCAGCACTTAAATACAGCTCCAACATCAAAGCACTTTACAGACCCCACATACTCTGCAATAAAAGACTTGGGTAATATAAAATGCTCCTCTGTCAGGATGACCTCTCAGTAATTCTGGTGTAAGTACTCCCTGTCAGGAGACTTGCTCCAGCTTCCCTGAGGGCCTGCTCCTTATCTCACAAATATCCCTGTAAAAATCTTTCAGACTCTGTACCTAACTGAACAATTCCTGTGTGTAAAACTAAGCATCACGTGGATGTAGAAAGAGCATCCAAATGGACAATGAACATGCATAATATGTACATCCATTGGCAGAAAGCAGTCAGAGAATCTTGCTGGAATTTGCTTCCATGGTAGATGTGAAGGATCTCAGAAAGGAGAAAGAGGAGGTGCAGGCACAAGGTGTAATAGAGAGGAGGACTTAAACAGAGCAGTGGAAGGAGACTCAGAGGAGGAAGAGTTCAGACTTAGGACCGGAGATGCCAATGGAGCAAAACCAGTGGACACCAGCATTTGCTGATGTAAACACTGCAGCACAAGTAAGGGTTGGACTAGAGAGCTGGGACACAGCTGGCCAGAGGAAAGATACAGTCCAACATTCAAAGAACTACTCCTTTTAACAGTTGCACCCATGGAGATGATTTAAAATTAATTTTGAATTAATTTTTGCCACAAAAATTATGCTTTAATGTTTTAATGCATTTTGCCTTTTAAAGAAATTAGTTTAAAATTTAGTAAGAAACACTGATGAATTCATTGATTACCTGATTTTTTGGTAATCTGTTGAATTTATATAAGAAATACTGAATTAGTGAATCATGCTGTAAAGTTTAATAAGTTAAAAGGTGATGGTTTTATATGAATGTAGGAATGGAATAAGTACGAGCTGTAGCTGTGGATGTCAATTCAAGTTCTACAACGATGCAGTAAATAATGTGATAGAAGTATCTAAGTGAATTCATGCCCTGTGCAAAATGTTTTTCTATCAAGAAATGCAAGCATTTTAAATTCTGATAATGAAAATGAAGAAGTTTTGTCCTAACTAATTTTCAGTTTCTATTTTCTCAGAAAATATGCAGGAAGATGTTTTT
The DNA here is from genome assembly GCF_001522545.3 of Parus major. NCBI lineage: Eukaryota > Metazoa > Chordata > Aves > Passeriformes > Paridae > Parus > Parus major. The sequence goes on from NC_031770.1 coordinate 22,205,673, forward strand.
TTAAAAGTAGCTAAAAGTTAGAAACACAATGTGAATCTAAAATTGGTTCTCTTCATCTTCCTCTTACCACTTACAAAGTACCTACAATGTACTTTGTACTACAATGTAGTAGAGCATGTCTCATACAAGGAGAGTTTGGGAGAATTGGGATTGTTCAGCCTGGAGAAGAGAAGGCTTTGGGGTGACCTAACTGTGGCCTTCCAGTAACTGAAGGGAGCCTACAAGAAAGGAGACTACTTACAAGGGCAGTCAGAGAGTGGATAATGGGGAATGGCTTTAAACTGAAAGAGGGCAGGTGCAGATTAGATAGCAGATAGAAATTCTTCCCTCTAAGGGTGGTGAGGAACTGGAACAGGCTGACCAGAGAAGCTGTGGACACCCCATCCCTGGAGCTGGATGGAGCAGCTAAAACAGCCTGGTCTAGTGGGAAGAGTCCCTGCCCATGGTACAGGGATTGAAATTACATGGTTTTTAAGGTGCCTTCCAACCCAAACCATTCAATGATTCTTTGAAAGGACAACTGGAAGAGTTGTAAGAGCTCAGCACTAAAGGACTCAGTATGGATCAGATTTTCTGAAGGCCTTAGATATCCAAAGGTACTGTCAAGCTTTTCTGTGCTATGGGAAAACCCCGTAAGTCATCTCCTGTCACACTTTACAACAACAATCATCATCATTATCTTCGTTTTTTTGGGTGTGATTGTTCCATTTTTCTTACAAAAACAGCTGAAGCTTTTTCACAAAATAATTTCAGAGAAGTTATTTTTCAGTGATGATGTGTAAATATGACAAAATACAACCTGTTTATCCTATCCATCTTCTAGGAGGCGATATATGATATGCACTTATGCAGAGAAACATCCTGTTTAGCTTGTTTAAATCCCATGATTATATTGTGATTAAACAGCTCAAGAATTGAAACATAGTGCTCAGACATCCAAAACTTCTAAAAACACAGCTTCAACATATTTTTAGTCAAACCAGCTAAGACAATTTGCTTCAACAGTGAGTGGATCTCTGAAATGAATGCTTACTGCATATGTTTCTTTGACCAAACTCATACAATTTAACGCAGTCTCTGCATGAAAAATGCTTTTTAAGAAAAGTTCAGCTAAAAATCTGAATCTTAGCATTTAATATCCAAAATTGTGATTTACCATGTCAGACAGAAAGTCTGAAGCATACCTGCAGAATTCTGTTTATAATAAATGGAACCAACCAATAAATATTACTGCAACCAGTCAATTCTGTGACTGGAATGTCAAACTTCATAGAACACTGGTAGCTAAATTGCCTCACTGAAGAGACATTACATGGATTTGAAAGGATTATAAAAGGATGAAATATCACAGCTGTTCTCATTCTTTTAAGGCACTTTTATTAAAATATTTGCTGGAGGCAGGGTTGTCCTGATGCTTAATTTTCATAGACACTTTAGAGCTGTGTAAAAGAGTAAAGCTTTTATAGAATGTAAATTGTTAAGTATGGCAGCAAATACAGAAAATCAGTATTAGAATTCTTTTTTCTTTTTCAGGCATCAAATCAAAGGGTTACTTGTCTTGAAGCTGCTTTCTTAAAAAACTGTTATGTAAATAGAATAAGAGATTTTCTGTCTTGTTTGAGGAGCAAGGTACTGTACTGATCACTAGTTATTATGCACTTGCAGTGTTTATGTTTTTATTAATTTAGTTCATCTATTTAAACTGTGAGTTTCATTAACACCATTAGAAATGAACTACTGAAAAAACAGTGGGAGCAAAAGTGAGAGAGATGCATTCTCTAGGCAAAATTGTATCGTCAATTTCAATCTTTATCTAAAGGAGCAGAAAGAAAAAGAAACAGCTGGATCAAGAATTTTTCTTTTCTCATGAGCTTGTGTGAAAGCTCATTACCAACTACCAGCTATTTTTGTAGGGAATAAGCCAGGGATGCTCTCCAGTTCCTAAAGGAAAAGTCTACCTGATACTAATCAGCATTACTGGAATGAGATCTCATCACAAACAGCAGTTGAAAGAATAAAACAGAGCTGCTTTCTCATTAGTGGACTCCAAATCAGATGCTGCATCTAATCTGTCATAATACCAGATTCACTCAAGTGCGTGCACGTGTAAACACATGTCTGCAAACAGAGATTTTCTTCTAAACCTGAACTGCTAAACACACTGTTATATAAGAGAACATTTGACCATGTTTACTGATTTTAAAACATGCCCAGCAAACCTGAAAAGTGAAATAGTCTTGCTCCCTTATTCTTTATATTTTAAAGGAAGAACTGTAACAAGTGCTTTGTGTATTCATTACTAGATTAAGGGAAAAAAGTATTTTCAAGCACTCAACAGCAGGGTGAAGTGGTAAGGTGAGAGACAGAATAAATGGGATCTTTTTATTATATTAACCACATTCATTTCACATTCAAGGAGGTTTTAATAGATGCCAATCCAAGAGAAATAACTTCAATTACTTTTCCTTCAAAACTATGTATGAAAATGAGAAACAGGAATTATGAAACTGATTTCTATATACTTGCCTCTTAGTCCTCAATGGGTGTTGGTTTTTCTTTCTCTCTCCATTTTCTTTTCCCTTTCAGTTTGTTTTTTTTTTATTATTAAATCTGCAGCATGGAGCATATTGTCCTGAAAAGGACTATCATTCTTCTATACTACTGTCAGGAATATTGTATAATGGTAAAACCAGCAGCTTTTACTCTGCAGCTAATTCTCCAGCTATGGTTCTTGTTCACCTGCTAGCTGGTTAATGAATTAGTGTATATATAAATTTTCTAGAGAATTCCTGCTTTTAACTGAAACATTTCTTAACATCAAAAAATCCAAGATCAAAGCAGGAAGACAATGTTGCAGGAATTTTTCCCCTCATGACTTTTCCTCCCTGCATCTTTATATTTTCAGTCTTTTCTGTGATAATTATAAAAAACTTCTTCATATATAAATATACCACATTTTGATTATAACTCAGAGAAATGGTTCTCATTATTAAAAAAATACACCATATGGATTTTTTTTTTTAAATATCCTGCTTCTGAATATCCTGCCTGCATGCATGTGGGATGAACAAGCCAAAGAAGCTGTTCAGTAACCTTTGCCCAGACATTCTAATGAGAAAGGCAGCAGTCAGCCCTCACACTCCAAAAGTGCTTCTGCTGCAAAAAAAAAAACAACAGAAGAAATAATTTTTAGTGACAGTTTTCAGTGTGCTGCTTTCTGGTAAAGGAAAACTGCACTTTGATGCCAGTTAGCACCACGATGCTGTTGAGTGTGATGATTCATCAAAGGGGCCTGGAGGACAGCTGAGGGCTGTAGCAGGACCATCAGACTGATTTTGTCTCCTATGTTTGCTACTGAGTGATCACAGCTCCTCTGCTTTTAAAAGTCTGGCCAGCTTCGCAGCATCCCCAAGTCCTTTGTTTCTCCGACAGCCTGACTCCTCCATGAACATCCTGCTCTTCAGCAGGCACAGCTCTGCCTGCTGCTGTGTGACCTGAGGCAGGCCACAGCCAGCCATGCTGCCAAATGCACTGATGGACAGACACTGCTCCTGGTCTTTCCTTGCACAGGCACCAGATGCCAGCATGGACTTACTGACCAGGTTATCGCTTGGTTTTCGGCATTTTGAAGCTATTATTAAACTGACACGGCATTTGGAGATGGGGACAACAGCTGCCTCTGAGAAGCATTACCACTTCCTGTTTTAATTAAATATTTATATGCAGACAGCAACAGAAGAACACATCTGTCTGCCAGAAAATTAGCAAAATGAGGATAACAAGATGTAAGAATCGGAGAGAGTGCAGTGAGCTTCAGCCTGCTGAAATCCTTCTTCTCAGGTAATTGTTTAATGCCTTAAGCAGGTAAAAATTTATCGAGCTATTTAAGTCACTGTTGGAGGCACAGAGTGGAAACACTCACCAGCTACATGCATCATTTCCAAAAATGAGTAAGAAACTAATTATAAAGATATATTTGTATTACACTATATACCTATAACTGGACCAATGTCTAATCTTATGTCTTCTACAGAACTACTCAAAACTGGTACACTTTGGTACAGACTGAATACAACCAGGAGTAAACCACTGAATTGGTTGCCAATGGTTAAAAAGGCAAAGATTGCTGAAGAACTGCAATTGGAGAACTGCAGGTCACTGCTGGTTTTGCAGTCTACTGTCTTCATCCAGGACTTCTAATTCTTTGCAATCCTGACTGAACTACTTCTCTCCCTTGGAAGAACCTGATTCTGAACCTACAGGATGAAACATTTAAACTTAGTATGTGCAAGTATGTTGCAGTAGTAGATCACTGAAATGTCCTGGGATTCTACACAAGGTATTTAGTTATTAGTAATGAGCTGAGAACTTCCCTCACCCAAAATACAGTCTCACACTGAGGCTGCAGGCTCTAGACAGGGAGAGCCAAATTTATACAAACCTTCTGTGTGTGGCTTCTCCTTAAAAAAAAAAAAAAAAAAAAAATCCCAACAAAATAAAATCTTTTACCATTTCCTACATCAGGATAAAAGAGTAATCCATGCCTACAAATATTTGTTTTGAAATGAAAGCTAAGATTTTCTTTTTCAATTAAAAAAATTCAGATCTAAATGAAATCAACATCCAAGGCAAACACACCTCCCTGGACCGTATCTGACAGGTCAGGAAAACTAACTGCTTTTTGACTGGTTTTAACCCATATTATGATAGAAAATTTTTTGGAGACTCAATACCTCCCTGATACAAGAAAACCACTTCCTATCCTGCTCTGGTTTCCAAGAAAGCATTTGCTGGATTAGGAGAAGTCCAGCACAGGACACTGGCCAATAATTTCCATTTGAAGTGAAAGAGTGCCTGCTGCCTCTCAGGAGGAAGGGAATTCCAGGCTGTTACCTCTAACTGCTCCTTTGCTGCTTCCATCCAGGCCAAAGCATCTGCCATTGCTCTGAAGGTGCCTCCAAGAAGCCGAGCAGTTGGTGCCCGCCAAAGCAGAGAGAATGAAGTGTTGCAACTTGTCCTATCTGACTGATCATGCAGCTCTTTCACTGCTGTTCCTTACTGACTTCTCCTGACTTCCTGACCTCCCCAGCAGAGAAACTTTTGCAGAGCTCACTTCCATCATGTAGATAAATAAACATGACAAGCTTTTAGAAGCAACCTGTTAGCACTGTCCTTGCATTAGCAGACTGTCATGAAGAAATGTCCTCAAGCTTTTAAAGATGAACTAAAAAGTGCCTCTTCAAAGAACTAAAGAGTTCAAATGCAAAAATTTCATTGCTGCTTAGTGATGCTCACAACGTTGCACATTAAGTAAGCATGAACTGAGAAAGGCCTTCAATATGCAGCTGTGCCCTTTCTACTCCATGCCCCAGCAGAAGCTTGGGAGTGAGTATTGCTCATAAAGGACTGAAAATCCTTCAAGTTCTTTTACATGTCTCTAGCAACAAAAATAAATTTTACAGTGGGCATAGAGAGTTGTAGCTTTACCAGGTCTTTTGTATTTACACACTTTAGACTCTAGGACTGTATTTTCAGTGGGGACAACACTTAGAACTTGCTCCCACAAGCTGCAGTGAAGTGACAAAAAAAGAGGGACAAGGCAATGCCTTGACTCCCAGCTTTATTTCAGTTCCAGAAGGTGAGGCAGCCCCACTGCACAGACTGCCTGTATGAGCAATCACCTATGTGCACACAGAAGCAAACTCTGATGAGGGTGGGTTCATCAGCTCATTAGGGAATCACTGATGCAGTTCCATTGTTAAAGTACAGGCCCAGTGCTGCCATCCACAAGCGAGAAACGCGTGCGCGATCAATGCGCTCATCGCCCCGAGCTTTTCTCATTCCTGTCTTGAAGACGCTCTTTGATCACCTTAACAGAAGAGCTGACCTTAAGAGAAAACAAGAACAGAAACTCCTAAGAAAGACAGCCACAGGCACAGAGAAGCTTCCTGTGCAGCAGTGTTACTCATAGCCAGCTGCTTATGATGAGCATCCGCACTCTCATCAGCTTGTAAGTCAGCAGCACCTGCTCCCCATCATCTTCCTGGAGGACACATACACAGCAGCACCATGCTCAGCAGCCCTCCCCAGCACCCAGCTGTTTGTGGCAGGACCTAGCCCACAAGATATGCATTGCATGTCAGCCTCCTGTCCTCTGAACACAAGCCTGCCTTGTACTACTGCCTACACTGTGCATTTGGCATGTGTGCAGGAGACACAGCCTCCCTGGAGCGTCATGTCTGAACAGAAACAGAATTGAGCAGAATTTGTGAAGGAAACTTTGAGAATATTTTAGAAGATTTTTGTTTTTAAGGATTTAGCAGGCAATACTTTTATCTCTGTGTAGTCCTGAATCATTGTTTAAGTGAATGTCAATGGAGATGCATCCACAGAAACCACATATGACTGCTAGTTAGCCCAAATTTCTCTTTGTGATTTTAAGACCACACTATTGTACCTGGTCTTTATCTGAAGAAAATGAGAATACCTTAAGAACCCCAGGTAGGATTTTCACACAGTAATCATTAATGTGCATATCACAGTTCTTATGGAGTGTACTATTCCATTCACCAGTGGCTGCAATTCCTACAGATGTGAAAAGCCTTAATAGATAAGACATTTCCTGTACTTTCTACCTCCAGTGATTAACCATCCACCCAGCAAAGTTACAATAAACCTAATGTCCTGTTGCTTATTAATTATCAGCTCAACAAGCCATTTAGGCAGGAAAGAAATGCACAGCAAGCTGTTTCCTGCCATCCTGCATATTTGCTGTAACAAATGGCACATTGAACAATCCAGGCAGGATTTCTGAATGAGCATTGTTTGAAACATACCCCTGCATCTAATTTAGGCATATTTATTCTGGCACTTTCACCATAGGAAGTAGGATTGTCTAAGGAGGTCATTTTAGGTGATTGAAATAAACCCTCCCACACCTATACAGCCTTCCCCAAAGTAACTCCCTCTCTCTGGGAGCTGAGCCCCCAGTATCAAAGAAAAGTAACTTTGCCTTTTAATGGAAACTGACTCCAGTGGATGTTGCTGTACTTCATACTGGAAATACTGATCTTGCAATTTTTTAAACCAATTTAGTATTTGCCTATCTACTTTGGAGACCATTGTTTTAGGTAACATCACTGAAAATTGTGAAAATTTCTCTCATTTCCATTACCCAACCTTGTCAAACTAAGCACAGTACCACAAACTAGGTATCTATCCATCTGACTTGTGAACAGAAACAGATACTTGTGTATCTTCACCTAGACTACACCTGATCAACTTTTAAATTGTTCTCAAATACCTACTGCTCTCTTAGTTTTGTTTCAAAGTTGCCCTGCAGAATTTGAGTACTGCAAAGAGGAAAACCAGAACATGCAATCTGTATCTTCTTTCTAGCTCCGCAGCAGTCGTAACCAAGGAGCAGAAACCTTCCAATAACTTGTTATCTCCTCTGTGAAATTAAAGAAAATAGTTTTCCATTTCACTTTAAATTGTAATTATTTCTGCACCAGCTAGAAGTTTTGTGTCCTTGATGTAGAACTGGTGGGGCTTTGGTCTAGTGGAAAGTGTCCCTACCCATGGCAGAGGGGTTGGAACTAAATGGTCTTTAATGCCACTTCCAACCCAAACCATTCTATGATTCTATGAAATGGAAGATATAAACATGACACTACACTAAGTCCCATATACAGTGTGGTCCATACAGATTGCTCTTCCTGGAAGACTTCCAAATTTACCATCACTCCCATTCACTTTTGACAGCTGTAATCTGATTTTTGGAGTCTCTTTCTCTAAGGGAAAGAACGGCAATGATCACAAAACACTGGTAATGTGAACCATGAAGAATGGACCTCATTCTCATTTGTATGAAATCGCATTTCAATTTGCCCCATTTGCAGTCTGTAGATCAGCCCTGAAATTTCCTTTTCTATCCAAAAAGGCTGAGTGTGTGGTATCAGGCATGCAACAGCTCCCTCGCTGCTCCAGCAAGGACTTCCTAACTTCCCATTTCTAGGGATTAGAGAATTTATATTCTCCAGCACAGACAATTCCTTGGATACCAGTAGGAACTGGAGAAAACTAAAATCAGGCCTATTCTTCTCCTCTACTTCATTAAGTACAGTGGGAATTAAATACTGAAAACCACACACTGAAGACAACACAACAAGGTTTTCCTACTTTGACAGATGTAGTCTTTGCTTGATGAGCTCTCTACTGAGCATGAGATCTAGCTAAGTAGATCAGAATTGACTTTTAATTAAACTCAACAGCTTTTCTTGATTCATGTAGGACTTCACTCCAAGAATAGACATCTGGCACAAGCTTTGGATGCTAGAATGTCATGTTTACTTATTTCTTTCCTTTGAATTCACATAGATATACACATATGGATGTGGCATGACAATTTTGTTACAACCCCATTTATTTATTTAGTACATTTGCTTTCCATCATTCTTCATTGCTGCTTAAAGTACTTCATCTCAAGGAGAACCTTATTAGAACCCAACAATATAACATATGGTCACATTTGCAGCACTGAACACAGGCCACATTGACAAAAGAGCAAAGCCATCACAAGATATAAAAAGCACAGGTTCAGAAGGTGAGTTTTGTTATGCATGTTTGAGAATCTGTGTGGGAATTTTTTTATATACAGCCTTTACAGAGTATTTTCTTTGGAATGATTGTGGCTTGTCCCATAACAGTAAAAGGCATTTTCTTAGATGCAACCAAAGTCGAAGGATAAATAGAGATTAGTTTACACTTCACATGTGACAATAAGAGCTCCTGATGTTCTGTATGAGAATATTTTCTACCAGTTTTCTATACAGTTAAGGGGCCACAAGACAGGGACTGGGGGAGCAAAGTCCTTCCCATTGTAAGAGGAGATTAGGTTTGTCCTCACTAGAAGAACCCGAGTATACATAATTTTATGGAACCTGATGAGATGTATCCTAGAGTCCTAGGGAACTGGCTGCAGTTGCCAAGCCACACTCCATGGTATCTGAGAAGTCACAGCAATCAGGCAAAGTCCCTGGTGAGTGGAAAAAGGGGAACACCATATCTAGATTTAAAATGGGAAGAAAGGAGAACCTGGGAACCTGGGAACTAGTGACCTGTCAGCCTGACCTCTTGTGTCTGGGAAGATCCTGGAACAGAACCTCTGAGAAGCTCTGCTAAGGCACAAGCAGGACAGGGAGTAATTTGAGACAGCCAGCAGCTTTACCAAGGGAAGTCCTGTCTGACCAGCCTAGTGGCCTTTTGTGGTGGACTGACTATGGCAGTGGTCAAGGGAAGACTTATAAATGTCATTTATCTGGACATCATGAAATGAACAGATAAAAAAAAATAATAAAAACATTTTTAGAAAAACAAAATTTGCAGCTCATAATAGTCCTATAAAAAAGGTCCAAAACCAAATCCAAAACAGAGAAACATTTCTCTCAAAATAGCACTAAAAATTAAAAAAAAAAAACGAAAAAACATACTTAGGAAAGTGAGAACTCAACACTAGCACATAGAAAGGAATATATTTTCCCTATGGCCTCTGTAAGCCCATTTAAGTGCTCATAATATGATTATATCCACTTTCAACTTTCTATTTGCCTTCTTGAGTTGTTTTGTCTAAAACACAGAGACAAAAAGAAACTGTAATGTTCAACTTCTAGCTGAAGTTACAGAAATCAAAATTCCTCTCTTGGGTAACTAGATTTTTAAAAAGCCCCAGGTTCTAGAGTTGCATAAAAAACTCAGCTTTTCACTGAAACTAGAGTTTGCATTCAGCCATCATATTTGTTGAAAGCTACCTTTCAAAGCTGTTGAACAACTGGACTGAAGCCAACGGCCAAGGAATCAAAATTATGATAGAAAATGCAAAAGAAACAAAGTTTTAAAATTATTTTCAAGACATTAACACACCTTGTGCAGTCAGACTTCCGGTATTTTGATATTTACATTTGGCAATACTGAGGAGGAGAACCAAGTGAAACCAGTTTGCAGTTCATTGTAACATGAGATATCTTAATTGGTGATCAAATTAGTTCTTTCGTGACATTTTTCCCTTTAACATTTATTATTATAATTTAACATTTAGTGCTTGCTCAAATAAGGAGGGAAGATAGACAGGGACTGCATTTGAAATAATTCCTGAAATTTTAGCCTTTATTTTGAATCACCACTCTGAAAATACAATGGAGCTACCTTGGCAAGTAAAAACAACAGAAAAATGAGAGACTGCTCTTCAAGAAAAACAGAATAGTAGGAAAAACACTTAAAAACAACAACAGAGGAAGGGGAATTGTGTAATTCTGTTTTAAATCACATCAGGTTTCCAAGTGAATTTATAATTAACTAAAGTTTACTCAAACTTGACTAGTACTGGAATTAATAAACTATAATGTTCCCTACTGCCCTTTAATAAAACAGCATGGCAACAAGAAGTAATGGAGTTAATGATAGACATATGAAAATAGTACTAGACCAGCTGATAACGCCTCTGTACATCATGACACAGCTATTTTTTTCCCAAAGCCTGATTTTGCTCAAATAGAGAGCTGTGCTGAATGTTACTGGAAAGCCATTGTCGAATACTATAAAAAAAGATACAAAGTCTGGCTCACCAGTACAATTCACACACAAAAATCAGATGCTGGGGGAGTGAGAGTTTCAGCAGGGTCAGCTGCTACACCTGAGCTGGCAGAGAAGGGCTAGGCCAGCACTCACTGCTTCCTAAGCTCCAGTTCGGCTAAGTGGCATGGCCTCCTGCCCGTCGCTGCCTGCCAAATGTGTGTCACTGCTAATTATAAATAGTTCAAACACAGCAGAGTAAAGAGAAGCAGGGAGCCCATCATTACACAGAAATACTACAAAGCACGGCCTTATTTTACCTACATGAAAGACAGATTTCTGCCACTCGATAGCAGCGTGAGCAGAATCCCACTAATTTCCATGTACAAAATCCAGTGACTCTCAGCAACAAAAGTCCTGTGGCTCCTGCTCTTTCTCTCAGAATAGATTTATTAGTTAGGTACTACAGTGAGGTCCTATTTTCCTTGCTTTTTATCAGCTCTATAAATTGGATTCAATATCCTGAATATAGTGTGGCCTTGTTCTATTTTACCCAATAACTTGCTGAATTCTCTAATAAATGAGTAACCCTTTGAACTCTCCTTATCTGTAGCTTCTGCAATTTGAGACTCATTTGAGGAATGAAGATGCCCAGTCCCTTGTCTAGGAGGACACTCAATGTGCTGCATACACACTGTCAATACTTTTTTTAGTTATTTTTCTACAAAGAAGGAACAATTTCTAAAAGGCTCATCTCCTCTATCAGGCACAGGACCATGGAACAACCGTTATGACCTTGAACTTGTATCTCATTGGCAAGACACAATTGAGACAGGGACAAAGGGCTTCTCGAAGAAATGTCTCTAGGGTGATGGCATGCACTGCAGTCCTGCAATACAGTGAGCTTCCATTCTACTGATTCTTAGCACAGAAATGCAGCATTCCCACCAGTTACTTACAACAATATAGACAAAAGAGTATTGAGATACTTGGTGTCACTGCTTTCCCTCAGCTCCTTCCTTTGTAGGACAGAAGGGTCACTTGCTTGCCCTGCAGCTTCCTCTCTACCACCATTTCTCTGCTGAGGATCCTTGTCCTCAGCACTTGACTTGATACGAACATTAGAAGCTGTCACTGCCTGTCATAACAGACCTGTGTTTAGCTCCTCCCTGTCTCACAACTTCTCATGCTGCTTCAGCCCTTACAGCAATGTCTGCACAAGCCCAAGATGCAAACCCAAGGTATACTGGGTGTACAAGTGTGTACTGGGCTTGCATGGCCATGTTTTGGTAGCAGTGGACTACAGGGCTGTCTTCTGTGAGAAGCTTCCCCTGTGTCTAGTGGAGTCAATGCCAGCCAGCTCCAAGACAGTGGCTGCACCTCCAGGATCACACGGTTAAGAAGGGGAAAAAAATCTGTATTATTGCAGCTGACAAAGAGGAGTGAGAATAAGGGAGAACAATAGCTCTGCAGACCCCAAGGTCAGTGCAGGAGGGGCAGGAGGTGCTCCAAACACTGGAGCAGTTTCTCTTGCAGGCCATGGTGAAGACCCTTGCAGCCCAGAGAAGTCCATGGGGGAACAGAGATCCACCTCCAGTCCATGGCAGATCCCATGTCAGAGCAAGTGGATGCCCAAAGGAAGCTGTGACCCCATGGGAAGACCATGCTGGAACAGGCTTCTGAAAGGATCCATGGCATGATAGAGAGAGGAGCCCACGCTGGAGCAGGTTTGCAAGTGACTTGTGACACCAAGGGGACACCACAGGGAACCCACAGGATCCACAGGCTGGAGCAGCCTGTTCCTGAAAGACTGCAGCCCTTGTGAGAGACCCAGGCTGGAGCAGTTCACAAAGAACAGTAGCCCATGGAAGGACTGACATAAGTTCATGAAGGACTGTCTCCCGTGGGGGGACCCCTCGCTGGAACAGAGGGAGGATGTGAGGAGTCCTCCCCTTGAAGAGGAAGGAGTGCAAAGACAACATGTGAGGAACTGACCACAACCCCCATTCCCTATTCCTCTGCACTGCTGGATGGAAGGAGGTAGAAAAATCAAGAGTGAAGAACAGACAGATGGGGAGAAGGTGTTTTTAAGATTTATCTCTCATTACCTTACTCTGATTTTTTGGTAGTAAATTGAATTAATTTTTCCCCTAGTCAAATCGGTTTTGCCCATGACAGTAATTGCTGAGTGACCTCTCCCAATCCTTATCTTCACTCATGAACCTTTTGTTACATTTTCTTCCATGTCAACTGAGGAGGGGAAGGAACAGAGTGGCTCTGGTGGACACCAAGGTCGATTCAAAGTGTACAGCTTTTTTCCTTCCCTATGACCCTTTCTGTGCAATAAGCCCCAGAAACACACACCAATGCTTATCAACACCTATCAATGAAATGGGCCATTTCATTAGCAGCAGGAGTCTGCAGGCAGCCTCTCACTGAGTTGGCTGGATGCCACCATGAGCTGCTCTTAAATTCATCCCCTGTAACTTGATGCATCATTGGCAGACAGCAGAGGAAAAAGACAGGTAGATTGTGTTCACTCCATCATTGATTTTACTGTAAAAAGAAAGGCAACTTGGGAAATAAAACATTTCTTCAATTTCTCCTTTTAATATGTGAAACTCAAGTCAAAAGCTAGAAGGTTTTCTAGCATACAAAGTCATATAACTCACAAAGAGAATGACAAGCACTGTTGTCAACAGGATTCCAGCAACTTTCAATATCACTGTGTTGGCTCTGGACCTGACACTGACTCAGCCCACACCATGGCTGTAACACCAGCCAGAAAACCATGAGCTGAGCACATTGTGCCTCTCTGCTCCCATATTTCTAAGCACCAGGTTCAGGAGTCAAAGCCATAACTCACTTAAGGTCTACTGCTGATCAGTCATGTAGGTAACTGCCCCAATCAAAAAGTATCAGATAATGAAAAAATGGGGGGGAACGACGACAACACAGGGGAAGCAGTGATTTACAGAACTAAGTTAATGTACAAAAATGCAGCTGGCCAAGGAAACTTCCAAGAGGCTGCCATTGACCAGAATCAATCAGTGGCAGACAGAGGACTGAAGAAACCTCTTTTTATATCACACTAATCGAAGGTGACAAGGAAAAGAAATAAAGAAATCTGCCTTGAAAAGGACCCCTGGAACAGGTCACCCTTGACAGGCACAAGAGAAAGCCTACAGAGGCATCAGCACACCACTTCCCTGAGTGGCAAGGGCATGCTCAGGAAAGGCCAACAACACAAATTTCACAGCTTGTTCCAAAGACCCCTAAGTCTCTGCAGACCTCCAGGACCCAGTTATGAGCTTATTCCTGTTTCAGTGCTACCCTGGAGCTGGGAAGCCTAGGGTCTGTGTGAACATTACTGTTGGCAAAAAGCCATTCCAATGACCTCCTAGGGACTTTTCTGCAGAAGCAAAATCACATCCTTCCATGCTTGGAAATGGAATAAAGAAGAGACTACACAATTGCATAACAATAGCTAAGGGTAGAAATGAAGTGGGATTGTGCATGACTAATGCTGAGGATGGCAGAGAAGATATCAGGAAAAGGTAACAAAAAGGAGATAAGGAAGGGAAGGGAGGAAAGACCTGCAGGATAAGGCAGGTAAGGATATAGCTGGGGACAGGGTATAAGAAAATGGTATGTACAAAGGAAAATGAGAATGAAAACAGAAAATGAGACAAAGATGAAATTAAAAGTCTAAAAAGCAGATATTTGGGCCAGAATAAAGAAGAAAATTGAACTGTGTCAACATCCATACACTGCATGCACCTTAGAGGTACAAGTAAGAGTTTCAGCTTAGATGCCTTTGCACATAATTTGTACTGTTTTGTTGCATTTGTTAAGACAAAGCTAATCCTCTCCATATTGTTTCCATTTGAAATTAGAAGCAACTTTAAAAAATGTTGAACAATGCACTAGAAGAGAGATAAGCCTTTTATCTGCCATACTCAGCTGCAAGCCTCACCACACAACCACATTTCATTGTTCCAGCAGTTCAAGCAAATCTAAAAGCTAAAATCAAATCTCAGAAACCAAAAATCTATCACAGCACCAGAGACCATGAAAACATATGAGTATAAGAAGTTGGAGCTTTTCCAGTCTTCTCCAGACTCTTGCACAGAATGGTTCTGCAACAACAGTTTTTCACCTGTGATTCATTTTAAACAATAGATCTGAGTCTGTAAGAGTTACTTATCTAGTTCATGCTGGATGTTCCTGACAAAATGCATAAGGGAGAGTTTAAAAAAACAAAACAAGTCCCTTCAAAAATAAAAATATATGCTTTGGAAGTGAATCCTCTGCCTACCTCTGCTTACAGCATCACAGAGCAACACAATCTGCCTGCAGTGGATTTCTCTGCTGAAACTAAAATCTTACAATGCTAACCAACAAATCCAGTCTGAAGGGACTTCTTCATGAAGCACACCATGCAAGGACTTCTGAGGGTAGTCTAGGACTATAGACTACAATTCAGGTCAGAAGGGTATCTCATCTTCTCCTGGCACCATCACCACCAGTTTAGGCTGCTCAGAGCTTTGTCAGCAGAGCTCCACAACCTCTCTGATAAATCTGTCCTGAAACTTTTTTCCATGAAATTTAATTGCATATTCCCTTTTTGCAACTTGTGACTTCTGCTTTTTGCCCTGTTATTATGCAACCCTAAGATAACTCTCTTCCTGTCTTATCCAAACCTTCCCCTTAGATAACTGAAAGAGCAGAAAGATCCCCTTCAGCCTTCCCTCCTCCAGCCTGAAATTTTGTGCACCTAAGATAGAGTATCTGCTTTCAGAGTGTTACACCACATTAACATTTTCAATTTTCTTGTCAAAAGCATTTTGTAATCAGCAGACCCTCGGCATCAACTGCTGCTTGCAGAGCCCCGCTTGTGCTGCACAAAGCTGCTTGGGGATGCAGCCCCAGCCCTGCCCTGCCATCTGTGTGCACAGAGAGCAAGGACAGCGTGCCCAGGAGCACGCAGCACACTTAACACAGGTATGGGCTTGGCTCGCATAGAAGCTTAATTACATTAGCCCAAATAAGTCATTCAGCAAAACTGTTCCAGCAGACAGCCAGGAAACACGCCCTTGAATACAAACTCATCCCGTCACTACTGGTCCTGAATAGGAATTAAGGAGATTTAAAAATACTTCAGATCTTACAAACACCAGTCTGAAATGGCAGTTGTCTAGATGGTTGGTGGGATTTTGTCACTGTCACAATTTCATGGTCATCCTCAACCTAGACATTCATACAAAGCTAATGTGATACAGTTCTGACTCATCATTACTTTTTTATATATTTGAAATCTCAGTAGCTTCCAGCAGCAGCTAATTACTTATTAATTCCACCACAGAAGATGCTGTAAGGGATTTACAGTAATTAATAGAAGCTAATCTTCTTTCTGCCCTGAATTATCATTCCTACACATGAACTAATGAAGCAGTGACTGACCCCCAAGCTCCAGAACTGCAAATACAAAGCTGAATTCTGTGCTACCTTTTCAATGGTCCTCAGGAAAGGACCTGTGTGCACAACAGTAATACAAAACAGTGCTTTCCCTTTTTTTAAAGAAGCCAAGAGAAGACAGTTGCATTCATCAATTCTTCATCCATCACCTTCCTGCCACCTTTCAATTTATTTCCATTACTGTGAGGAAAGGTGTGTAAATACAGCTCACAATCACAAACCCTGGTGACTATTTATAACTGCAATACACTCCACTGCTAATCCTTTACAATACCTCTCCTAGATTTATTTACCTTTGCAATAAAGCTGATATTCACACCATTGGCTGCATTTGCTGGGTATTCTTTACTCTGTACTGATAATGCGCAGACAGCTATACAGGGGAGAAAACCCCTGTAAGTCAGAAAGTCTGAATCAGCTCAGCTTTATGTTTTAGTTACACAGACAAGTACACCCCACCATCTAGGAGATCCCACATTTCTTAGGTGCACTTATGATTAGCAGGACAGGGAGCAGTAGAAATGCAGCCCTCCTTTGTCTGCTTGATCCAGCCTATCATTCAACCAGCGTATCTTGCTAACACACTGAATGCTTCTCCACTGACACTCCAGAGCTACATGACACAATTGCTAGGATGCCAGATGAATTGAGCCCCCTTCCAAATCACAAGCAAATTTTTCTTAAATGATGAAAAAGTAGCTGCAGAGCAGTTAGGCTCATTTTAATGGAGAGCAGCTGTAAATGCTGGCATGTATAATTACTGATGGAATGGCACAAATATTTAGATAACAAAAACTACAAACAACCTCTGTGATGACAAAGGTAAGAGTGATAAGGAGCCATGATTTAAAACAAACTAATTATGTCCAATAAATCTATTCTCTTTCTGGATAAAGAACATAGGAAATTTACTAAATCTAGTCATGAGCAAAACATACTGGGATGGAGTGCAGCTGCAGAAATGTCAAACTATCCTCACAAGGTTATACTTGACATTCAGGGGGAAATGCAAACAACGAAACTTGGAAGAAGAATTCCTAAATGTCCTTAAAGAACTATAATTAGTTGTTGCAGGTCAAAACTATACCAAATAGCAGGATGGTGGGAAGAGCAACAGGAAAGCAAATTTTGCCTCTTAAACTTTGCCATTAACTAAAGGAAATAAATGACAGGCACTCCAAAATTCAGATGCTAATACAGCATTCTGGAGTAATCTAACGTAATCACACTGTTATGTAAAAATGTATGCCTGATTCTTCTGTGGTGCTTCTTTTGAGTTATGGAATGAAATCTTGTCCTTCAATGCAAATTCTACTTCAGCTTCAATTCTGCTTCATCCATGCATTTTTATTAGAGTTGCCAGGGAAAAAAAAACAACCCAGATTTTTACAGGTTTGTAACACTGTTTAATCTGGGGTGGGGGGAAAAAACCAAAGTCCAAACCAGCCTACTGTATTACCATGGGCATTGATTTGTGTAGCTACAGGGCATCTTCAATATTTCATCAAAAGTCATAATGTTGTTTTGCAAGAAAAATGTGCTTGCATTCTGTCTAAGTGGCAAAGATGACTATTTCTAATGAAATATATTTTTAAATACATGGGTTTTAGTAAAACTCACTCAAGAGCCCCCAGAAATCGTTACTCACCTACCCCTCAATCATTTCACATTGTCAAACTGTTTTTTCACTTGCTGAAGCACCCAGGCTATCTACGACATAAGTGTTGTCTCCTTTGGTGTTACAGGGTAAAAACTCTCTGTTGGGCTAAAAGGGTCTATGCCTCCAGCAAGCTGCTTTCTTCTCCCTTTTCAAGAGAAAAATGTCATGCTATTAGAACTAAATTAAAAGAAACCACAGCTCAGTTGCCAGACAAGCAATGCACATTTATGATCTGGAGGCCAAAATGGAGAGGTTTTCTGCTCAGTAACACTGATCAGGAATACGCTATTCTGTACTAACTCTGGCACTTTAAATTGAAGACTCCTTAGTTTGGAATTTTGCCACTACTTTTCCACACAGATGAGCTGTAATAATCACCAAAATTAGAAGCATTGCAGCAGAATGATTATTTTAAGAAACAGAAATTGGTAGCATGACAAATTAAGAGATAAATTCAGAAAACTAATCACTGTCATAAAGGAAAAAGATGAAATCCTGGAATATGTCCATAACATTTCAGATAAGTTATCAGGAGGCAGAAAAATGCCCAATGAACTCACCTTTGGCCACTACTCCCCATGAGACACAGAGGGCACCACTAAGGCAGGAACAGCTACCAGAATTGATCCAAACACAAAACTAACAAAATTTTAAAAGCAACTCCAGCATACCAAATTCAAGCAAAGTTATGTGCAAGAAGGTTTTCCCAGGGCATCTCATAAAACACTTTTAGTTTTTTAACACTTCTTTTCTCTGTTTGAAAACTTGAGCATTAAGAAATCTGTCAGACTTCTACCTGACTCAAGCACACAGGTAATTTCAGACACTTGATCAACCCTGAAAAGCTGCCTTGTATAAATTAGTGCATGGTAGCTGCCTCATGAGTGTCCCTTCCTTTTATGGTAAGTAAAAGGGAAAATGGCAGAGCCATTTCAGTTTAAGGTTTTTTGTGTTTATAAACATATACATCTATTTGGATCATGGTTACACCAGTGCTAATATTCAATGCCTATTAATGTTCCTTTTCCAAAACAAAACTGTAGATTAATATTGGTTTAATGAAAAGGTGTATTTTCAGTTCCTTTCAATTAAGCAAAAGCAGTAATGACCATGTGAGAACTCCTACTCTAGCTCAGTAAAACTGATGCCAACAATGGCATAACCAAACCTGTTCCTGAACTGTTCAGTGTAAACCAATATGTTCAATCAGCCTCTGTTTGGCTCTGGGACTGTCCCAAGAACTTCTTCAAAACCAAGGACTGGACACTCTCATAAAGTAAATCTGCTTTATCTTCTTCACCTGAAATTAGCCAACATTAAAATGATATCTGGCAAGCCTTTCCCCCTCCACCATTACTCAATGGGAAGTAACTCATGGTTTGAGTTTTGTACTCAAACCAATTCTGCATGGGTAGATATTTCAATTTAAAAAATGGAAACTTTGAAATCACCCCATTGCAACAGGGGCCATATCACATCTCAGGGTTTTTAATGAAATATAAATAGTACATTTTACAGCACCACTGAATATCTGGGCATGCTAGCTTGAAAACTTCACATTGGTGCTGTTTGCTTCAATAAAGAAATCTGGAATATCAGTGAGGAATGAGATTTATAATTTCAGGTGCAATAACACTATCAGCTTCTTCAAGCAGCCACCAAAGGACTAATGAAGTCCTGTTATTGCTTACACAGTGGGAAACTTACTTCCCAACACAAACAGGGTGAATGATGTACTGCAAAGCACTAATGCCATCCTCAACAGATACTGCACCAATCCAGTGCTCAACAGAGTTAAAAATCTGAGTATGCTATTTGTGCTTCAGACAAAAATCATCCTTGTAATATCTACAGGTATTTGGTATCACCTCAGTTAATGCAACTCATTATACTGAAATCTCCTTTTGTACTTCTTAAATCCCATTACTGATTTACTTCCTCCTGAATACATTATCTAAAAAATAATGCCACTAGTGCCAAATAAGTAATTTCATTAATCATTTGTATGCTACTCAGTCTCTTCAGGCAGTTTGCTCTTTAATGTCCTCAGACTATCCTGATTCACCTGTATCAAGGACATACTTAGGGTGTTATTGGGACTGGAAGGGGATGACCCACAAAAGTCTGATATCCTAAACAGAACTGTGACAGCTACTGCAGTGCAATATCACTGTCAGTCTGCCAGTCAGTCAAGAGTGATGGACCACCCATCCTCTAGACCAGAGTGAATCCTGATGCCTTTCATCAACCACAAGTAAAGTCCAAAACTGTCAAAAGGGGTGATCCACCAATTTGCAAAAATAAAACTAGTCACAAAGTAGTCAATCCTTTAATTTTTCCCTGGAAATGACTTAGAAAAAGAATTTCAAAGGATTAAAATATGACCAAAAGAATAAAATAAGGGCAATGTGCCTCTTTTATGCCTTGTCAGTAGAGTGCCTGCTAAATACAAAGCTTCACTAATGTCTTGTGGTATTTCAATAAAACATAGGTGTTGATGAAGTCAAACTCATGCATGATTTTCTTGAGTCAGCTCTGCTAATAATAATAAAGTCTCAGCCCAGTAGTTGGTTGGTTGGTTCATTTGTTCAGGGAATTAGGGAAAGAACATACAGGAAGGAACATTGTCAAGGACAGTATATGTTTGTAAAAATTTGCGGTGGCTGAAATATGATTTAGATTTTATTCCAGATGACACTATTTGTAGGCAAGTACTTTTTATTTTCTTCTAAGAATTTTGTATTTTTTTAAGGTAAATGAAAGAGAAACACATCTAAAAGGTGTCATACTTTCTGATGTTCCTCTTAAAAATGGCAGACTAGCAGAGAAAAAGTCATCCTGCACATGACAAATGAGTATTTTTTGGTTAAGAAATAAAGTAAAGAACAAATGATCAGAGGTAGCACAGCCAGACTAAGTGGACTTTACATCTTTCCTAGGCCTTAGCTGGACTTCATTTAATTGTGGTAGAATCTACTGCATTCTGCAGTGTTCAGCCTGCTGACAGCTGCTGTAATTTGCTCCAAATTTCAGCAGAAACTGGAAAAGCTTTACAGCTGTTCTAACCTCTATCACCAAGGAAAAAGTTGTCTTCATTACTGAAGAGTCAAAAAAATTGTTTCCCTTCTGTCCATCCAACCTCTTTTAAGAGAAACAACCTGGACAAAAAAACCTCTGTCTGTTTCCAGCTGTAATGGGCATGTGAGCTTTGATTGCTAAATCCCTTTAACAAAAAACCCCAAGAAAAAAGCTGGTAATTCCACATTTTGTGTGAGCTGCCCTCCAGTGCCAAGATCAGCACCTTGCTGGGGTTATCCTCAGCATTGGTGTCAGTGCCAGCCACACAAGCTAATGCAGCCATAGGCAGATGTGAATCGGAACTCTGCTTTTACAAATTAAAAATGTTGGTCTGCATTACATTTTTAAGTAGGTATAACTTATTCATCCAACACAATGTGCTCTTGCAGTCAGTTGCTAATCCCACTGGTATCTTGCAGTGCATGATACACCATCCATGTTCCTTGTGCTACTTTGCAATGGGACTTTCTGCTCCACAAACCAACCCAGTAAGAGGAACTGGACAACAGCTTTTCTTCAAGCAAAAAGTGAGAGCCTATGCAAAAGCCATGCAGGAAATCTGTGAAGATGGAGTAGGTTCAACACAGGTCTGTCTTCAAGGATTATTTTGCATAAATTTGCATTGTGGAGAATTTGGCTTGCTCTGCCTTATTTCCATTTCTCTTTTTTTAGTCCTCCCTCATAGCCATTGCCTTCCTTTAATCTCCGTTGGAGCTTAAGAAGGAGCTCAGAATACAGCTCTAGCCCTTCAGAACAGCAGTTAAAAGAATACGAATTAGTGTTTGTCTTTTGTTGTTATTACACTTTAGTTGTAGTTAAGCCAAAACATCTGAGACCTTTGTCAACAGCAGAAGAGTACAGAGACCCAACACATATTTGTAAAATAGAGAAATAACAACTTCTTTTTCTACAAGGTAAATTAAATCCTCCTGTTTCAGGGAGGTATAACATTATGCACCACCAAATACTGCCCAGCATTTATGTCCTGCTCTACGCATGAGGGCATTCACTGCAGCCACTGTCAGCAACACATTCACTGATCTCATTTTCAATGGTTTTCACTGTAATGAAAGCTTTTGCTGTCCTGAACTCTCCAGACCTGGACCATTCCCTATGCATTTCTGCCTTGAGCATCTGGTTCTGGAAGCTACCATGATACCTGGTACCACAAGAACACTGACCTTCAAGGGTGACAATGTACTAAAACTTTGTCTGACATGGTGGTGAAAGAGTATTTCCACTTTTTAAAAGACTATTGAGTGTCTTTAGCGACAGCTTGCTTGTAAAACTCTAATGAGTCTCATCTAACTGACAAATACTGCTTTCTCTGTTTCTCTGAATGCTCATCCAAGGAAAATGAACACAGCCCACCATGTTTAGCATGAAACTCCTCTTGACTGGAAAGGTTAGCCACTGTCAGTGTCTATCACATGGGTGGTCTGCTGCAAAATATGAATTACACAGCTCAAACTATACCCATTAAGTCTTGTTGGAAAGAGGATTTAACAAATATCACAAATATTTACAACAAATTACATTTTATTGTAATATTGTAATATTACAAACAAATATTTAACAAATAGAAATAGGATCCTGATTTCTCCATCTACTTATGTCACTAATTTAATATGCAACACTGGCCAAATCACATTGTGAAGATTGTATTAAACTGGTCACAATACTATTTACACACCTCAGTGAACACTATGAGGGCTTTAGGCATGTGGATACCAAAAAGGTACTAAATACAGCAGTCTTCTCTCAGAGAATTTTGAGTCAAATAATGTTAAGAGGCTTTCTGGGGGATACTGATGGTTTTTCCATCAGGGCTCTAGTGATGGTTTTACCTTGAGGGTTTTGATGATCCTTGTTTTGGCTTTATGTGCTGACTTACAGGGCACTTTCTTATACTAGTCACGCAGACCTCCTGTTAGTTATGATGAAATGGTAACACTTCGGGTAAGAAAATGATGGAAAAGGGAATCTCATTCTGCTAGGATATGTTTAGAAAGGGTTAGAATACAATAAGCTAAAGTGACACTGCTTTTACGACTCAAACTAATATGCAAACTCCCGTGCAAATTCTCCTCCTGGCGCATCCAGATGGGTGTGATGGATATTTTTTATAGCTTTTATGAAAGCTGCTGTGGTTTCAAGTGATCAAACTATTGACAAGAGCAGGAGTTCAGTATCCAAGCTTATTCTACTCCTAGAGGAGTCTGCAGACCCACCATGATATTGCTGATTGCAACTTTCTCTAATTCCCTTCTTCCCAGTTGTATATCAGAGACACAGAAAAAACTATCAGGTGGTACAAACTATCAGGTGTTCCTGACCTGGACAAATATGAACTGAAGCTAAGGTGAAAGTCTGTACATACTACTAGACATTCTCAAGAGCTTTTCAGTGTTTCATTTTCCACATTGGTACTGGTCAACAGTTCTTAAAACATTCAAACATGCCATTTGGTCAGAAATGCAAATTGTCCCCTGTCTCAATGCTGGGTGAAAAATAAGCTATCCACAAGCTGGACTTCAGGTATGATGAACAGTGCCCCTGTCTTAAAGATTATGTTGTTGCAGATGAATGATTTAGTTTCCTTTTTGCCACAGTAAAAATGTAACTGAAGCAGTTTTAATACACAGCAGAGAAGGGATATATATATATATATATGTATGTATGTATGTATGTAACACTCTAAGCTGTGTGCAATAGATATACTAGAAAAAGGATCACTGTTTTAATCACTTTAAAACAAAGATAATAGCAACAGAGACAACATTAAGATTCTCTGATAAGCTGGTTTTCAACTATTGACATGCAAACTACTTGTTAAATGGAAAACACCTTTACTATAAATAATAGATAGAGTGACTGGTAGAGCATTATAGTCAGAAGATTCAAGTTTAAAACATTTTCAATTATTTGCAAACTATTCCTCGCTGCAGGATACATATTAACTTGCAAGTAATGGAACAGTGTACCCAGAGTTTTCTTTCAGTGTTAAGGACTACTAAAGAAGATGTTCTTCCTTCTGAACAATGCAACTACTTCAGTAACACTTCATTTATTTATTTATTTATTTATTTATTTTTGAAGAGCAAAAACACCCTCTTCAACAACAACACTCCACACAAGCAGAAGGATTTGAGATTTTGTTCAATCTAAATGCAAGATAAATCTTTACTCAGACATAAAAGCTCCACCATTGGGAGAATTTTAATGGATACTTTAGTATAATACAGAAGTCACTCTTCTCCAAGGATTGTTTTAAAGCCTAAGTTAAAATTTGCCAATGGATTACTATATTTGATAGAGGGCTTAGCTGTGGGTCTAATAAAAACCACATGAAAGATAGAAGAAAGGATAAAAATCAATAGTCCAATGTCCTTACATAGCTAGAAGGATGGATACTAACAATACAAAAATCTTACCGTGTTATTTACCAGTTTTTGATGCAAGCTACAAAAATAAGGAAGTAGCTTTAAAAGAAAAATCAATTATGAATCAGTTATTAACAACAGAGCATATTTTCTGCTTAAGATGCCTAAACACAGGCGTGCTGCTCTGTAGCTTCAAGTGACTCACACCGTTTATTGCTCTCCCGCAGAATGGACAGGAATACACAGGTTTGGCAGCTTGACAGAGATTTGTGGAAAATCTCTGTCGGGTATCTCAACAACTGTCAGAAATAAAACAGATCTTGTTAAAGCATGGACAGCCAAGACATTTGTAACAGGCTTTTAAGCTAACCTACCAACAGTGAAAATTCAACACCTACAAAGACAGCCACAAGCCAACAGGTCACTACTAGGCTTCAGCACATGCTTGCCTTAGATCAGAAAATTCAGAAGTAATAAGTGAGAAATGAGAAAGATAAAATGGAAGACAGTGTATTAAATAAAAACTACCCTAGTATTTGAAATCCATTACTTTCTGGGAAGAAACATACTTGAGAAATTTCTCTGCTCTGAAAATTATAATTATTTTACTACAGAATGAACTACAAGCATCAGATGTAATTTGTAACGATAACTGGAAATGCTTATGATGATCTCTGACTTTACAACTGGCTTTAAGGCATTAATATTTGTTGCATTTATTTAGTCTAATATCTCATGTACATTCTGTTACTCAAAGATGGGTGTACATGCACTATCAGAAGATTGTAATATTTCTAGTATTATTAAGTAAATTCTGGGAACTGTCCCATTTAGTACTCTGACTCTATCTGATTTCACAGAGCTTAGGTAGACCCGAACCATGCACTTAATGTATTCAAATGGTCATCACAAGTCACCCCCACAACAGCACTGGAGAGCATGGTGTCCCAGGGGTGCAGCCTCTGCAGGAGACAGAACCAAGGTTTTAGGAGACAATAGGTATTTCTCCATTTTCTCAGGGGAAGACAGTGCCCAAAGAGATTAAAAACACAGAGCCACATGCTTCCCTGCTTATCCATCCTTTACAGGTACCACACTAAACAGCAAGAGTATCAGTGACTGGTGTAGCACTGAGGAAAAAAATGCAGCTGTTTAGGGAGGAGACACTTGTACCTCACAGTGCTTCCTTAGGGACAGCAGAGCTCTTTGTTCCTCCATATGGTGCTGTTTCTCTTAGGGTTTGATAATGTCCACACAAAGTTTGCAACATTCCAAGTTCAGCATGAACATAAATCCCAGCTCTGCAGAGTTTCAGGTCTTGGTTGGCTAGTGCAAAGTACCTTAAGAAAACATCCTATCATGTGATTTAGTAGTAAATGGAATGGCATGAGGTAGAAGTCCTTTTACAGAATTGTCAGCACATACAAGGGCGTAAGTCTATAAATTTTATTAAACACATATATAGAAGACTTTGCTCTCTCCCTCTTAAAAAAAAACCCCAAACAAACACTAAACAAATTCTCTCCCAAAACCCAACAGTCAACACAAGGCTGAAATAATAATTTTTTCTGATTTTTGTACTTTTAGCTTCTCTTTTCTTTAAAGCAGCAGCTACTTAAAGATGGTCAAAATGAATTCATTCAGAGATTAAAAAGAAAAAATGCTAAAGTAGTCTGAGACAACAAATTTTGCTTGTGAACCTAGAAATTATAGAAATTATAGGTAAAACAGCATTAGTGTAAAAATGCAGTAGAACTGTGCTATAATGTAGTAAAAATCCTCTCAGGCTTCCTCAGTGAGAAAAATAAGCTCTTAACTGCTTTTCATGCCTGTGCACATGAAACACTAGTTTTAGAAAAAGATCAGCCTCCACTGTGGCCCATGTATCTTTACAAGAGGATTGTTACCAGCTCTGACTTTTCTAGTAGAGGTGCAAGAACTAGAATGAACACTGCTAGAATTCTCAATCTCAAGCTGATATGCAGGGCTGGCATTTAGGGCAAATGAAAGTGTCTTTTTTTGCTATGAGTTGAGAAAACTTGATCTAGCAGGTTCTAAGTGGCAGTGATTGTGGAATACAACAATGCTGTTTTAACATTACTTTTCAGGAAATAAACAACTTAGAAAGTTGTCATGGAAGTCTCAATGATTGCAAAGCTAAATACAGCTGGTGTTCCAGTTCCTGCTGCAAGAAGGTTACTTTCTGTGCATGGGAACTGTTCTCTCAAAAAGCATTTGATAAAAAGTGTGAGTCAGGACTAGAACAAATCTGAAGGCAAATGAAAGGTTCTGACTGATGAAAGAAAGAAGCAGCACCTACAAGACTCCTGGAAATTTCTGAATACAGGAAAAGAAAGAGATTACATCATTCCTCAGAAAACTTTTCTTGATTGTTGCACATGTTAGCTGAGACAATGTCTCAATCAGATATATACATGCCACCACAACCATGAGTTCATTTTAGGTATAAATTTCCCAATAAGCACAGTTACCAATAAAACAGCACTTCAAGTGTTCTATACCTGGCTATGTTACTTTGGGCCGCTGTGAGGCTTTTGCTGTGCCTGGCAAAAATACAGGAAAACAAGAAGGCAAAGCTGAATTACCCACTGATGAGCAGTCATGAAGTCATGGCAATTTCAAGTTTTTTGACACAAAAATTAGTTTTGTTCTTTTTATGTCCATGCTATGCTTAAGGCATAAAGAGTCCACACATTCAAACTGCTTCCACCTCTGTAAAAACAGAGCCTCTGAAAAAACAGCACATGCTGACCTGCCACACCAGCAGAACAAGTGTGTTTGGTGGCATCATTCATTCCAGCTTCCACACTAAGCATGTTGCTACCAGCAAGATTACATCTGTAAGATGGACTTGGCCAACCTACCACAACAATTGCTCTTCATACCATACTGTACTTCACTAGCAACACCACAACAACTTAACAAAGGTTGTCTGAACCTTGCCAAAGTAATTGAAAATCTGGGGACATTTTGCCTGTGATCAGCAAAGCTCACAAAGTAGCAAACTTGTACTTTTATGAAAGCTGCAAATTGGCAAGAAGGCAGCATGATGTAGGAACAACACCCGAACAACTACCCATTTTCAGTGTGCAGAGTAGTTTATTTAGCTCTGTAAGTCAGATGCAGCACAATGGACAACAGTGAACTCTATGTGCAGTCACAATGTGGACTGCTCTGCATTTTTTTTACACTTGTATGTGCACTATGTCAAGTAAAGGCTTTAATAAGATAGATGAAATATAGGTTCTTTGTGACTGATTCTGACCTTGGAATCATATTGATCCCAGCAGATATGTCTGCACTTGTTCTGGAACTTTCTAGATCGAAAGATCTTTCTGCATTGATTTGGTTGCAGGATCAGGTCTTAAGAATCTAAAGACAAATGGAAAACTATTGAGATTCAAGAACAAGAGTTGAATTTAAGCATAGCAATGCTCCAGCAATTTTCACATTAGAGCACATAGAACATTTCGCATACAACAGAGGCTCAAACCAACATGATTCAACAGAACGTGGCAGAACACGCTTTACTGTTTCAACTCTGAAGAAAATGCCCCCCCCCCCCCCCCAATATGCAAATATTTGCTTTTATATACTTGTCATCCTTTGGGAGGTACAGGGAAAAAAAACCCCAAATACTGCCTCCTTATTGCTGCAGACAAAAATTATTTTTTCTTGGTATTTTGCCAGTTCACATCCCAATGAACTGCACTCACTAAGCAAGGTCACATAAATGATTGTGAAAACAAGTTTCCTTTGTGCATGAAGAAGAATGAATCACTTAGAAAAATGTGACATCTTTGGTAATACTTCTGCCACCATGCAATATTTCTCTAAATTATGCAATTCATTAATATAATGCTCATAAATGTATTTTTGGAAAAAATGACCCCGAGTAAGTTTCTGCAGAACAGCAGCAAGTGGGATTTCTCAGTGAAAGTGAAAATCTGGAGGAACAAGAATGCTGGAAGACCATATGCCAGCTGCTCTACAACAGAATTTTCCAAACCAAAACAAGGGCCACCTGAAACTCTGAAGTACCAATCATGGAAGCAACCCTCCTTTTTTCTTTCAGCTGCAAAGAAATTTGAGCAAATACCTTGCAAAAGATGCGTAGAATAGACAGCAAAGTATCACACACTCACTGGGATGCCCCAGCTGACAGGTTTTGTGGATTCCTTTGAGTTCCTTTGCTCCATAATTTCATTCCTCCTGCACCTTTAAACTCCTTCATCGCCTGATAACATGTATCATTGCAACCCATTTGTTACTTGCAATATGGCTCCCAAGACATTGTTGTACATTATCTGGCAAGACCTCAGAGCTAAAATGTCCAGCTAACCCCTGCTGAACAACAAGTTCTAACTACTTTGCTCTACCTCTTCCCTCAGCCCTTGAAATGTGCTAAATCTATGATCTAATCTAACTAGCAGCACTCAGTTTCTGAAGGATGAGGTCATATGAACTGATTATCTTGAGGCCTTCTATGTACACTCCTTATTGCAGCACATGAGGCATACAATAAACAACTTATATGATGGGAAGACATGATCTTGCATGAGCCAGACTCGAATACACAACAGCCAATACAGGAATCTCTCATCTTTTTTTGTTATTGACATCTCACGCAGCAGTGGAGCTGCACAATAAGTAACTCATAGTTTTTAAATTATTTAGTTGTTGAACTTGGGCATCTCTACCACTAATATACAAATGAATTTTTGTAGAGCAACAACCCAGTTTCAATATCTTCACAACCAAGGGCAAAACTTCTAAAGACAACAATCGTTCAGAACAATGCCTTGAAAGATGCTGATACCACTGTTATTCTCAATTCATACACTGGTTTATATAAAATGAAACAAATATAGACTGTTAGAATAATCTTCAGTCCTGTGATACAGTCAGTCAGCAGCAATCAGCATCATTTTATTTTAATGTCATAAGATAACAGTCTACTGTTTCTGCCAAAGTAAGCCAAAAAAATCCACATTTAGGCATATTACATCAAATGTGTTACACCAAACTCTTTGTTTCACTATACCTCTGAATCTTGTATGCCATGATTGTGGAAATTCCCACTTGCAAATCAGTTCCTAAGACGCCCTGTGAAACACAATCTGAGATTGCTGTGCTGCACAGCTGGGAAGAAGTCCAAAGGCTTCCTGCCTCTATAAAATAGGTAGGGTGCTAATGAGAACACCTTTTCTTTTCCCTATAAATTAACCAATTATCTGAATTCTGATTAGCATAGGACCTGATTTTGCTTCAAAGCAAGCCAAAAAGGAAAACTGAAGGCAAAATAAAGGCATCACCATTTTCAATTACTGAACATATATTAGACAATGAGAAACAAATTTTAGTTTTGCTTTAAACATCTCTAATTGCTGATGAACTGCCTAATGAAAGGAGGGCTTAGAATGGGTCTGGAGGCCATTTAGAGATTACTCCTACATCATGATGAAGTCAGTATTTTCTACATTGCTTGACAGATTTTTGTCTACCTGGAGACAGGTAGTCCTCCAAAGCTGGCAATCCAGCAGTTTACCTAGGTAATGTCATAGAATCATAGAATATCCAGAAGGGACTCACAAGGATCACTGAAGTGCAACTCCTTGCTACATTTTACAGGGTTTTTTCCCTTCTCCTGAGCCCACTGGTGATCAGAAAATCTTGGTAATATTTAATTTGCAGAAACTTTTACGTATCCATTTCTCCCCTCAATACTTTTCTCTCAAATATAACAGTATCATTTATTCAGGATCACAGCTCTAGACTTCCAATTGCATTGTTGTATTTCCTTCTCCCTGTCAGCTTACTGCTTTTTTAAAGTGCAGTAACCAAAAGCGCACATATTTCAACTTTAGCCTTCAGAACATCAGGTAGGAGAAGAGGTTAACTTACGCATTTTGCACTGCTGTCAATGCATCTTTGCACAAGTTCTATTTCTGCTGTAGGTGGTACAATGCTGTTGATACACAAAAGTTCACAATCTGGCAGAGCAGTCAGACATGCTTCACTTCTGCCCAGACAGCCGTTCTGTACCCCTGCAGTAAATCATTCCTAACTGAGGTTGAAATTCACTCTTTGCTGGATGTCTACTAAAGGCCACCTTCTCAAAGGCTGGGTGTCCAATGTAGTCTAAACCAGGCTGTACAAAATGGCCCTGAATGTAGTGAAGAGTGACAATGCATCTCATCCCATGCTAACATGGATGTACACGGGCTGAACTGCTGTCCAGAGAAGCACTCCTCACAATTTGGTAAGGTAAATTGGATAGCTTAAGTACTGGTTTACAGTTAAGTTAAATCACAGCTGTCCAATTTCCAGACAGCTGGTCAAAGTAAAATACACCTAAAACGCACCATGTGCTTTCCTCATTGATCTGGACTCTGTTCCTTGTAAACCAGAAAAAGATCAGGAACAATTTTAGACTTTTATCACCCAATACACTTATGTCCCCTCCCAGCCTAACACCTTAGTTTATGCTTGATAAAATATTTCAGTCTCTTAACCAAAAGCACTGCAGTGTTGGTTGCAGGACTGTGCCCTTCCAAAGAAACAGCTCTTGTTGGAGCATCTCATTTTGAAGTGAAGCATTAATTAATTACGGAGAATACAGGATTAAAAATGGTTTGTTACATAGAAGATATTTCTCCTGCTTTCTTATCAGACATTTGTCACACTGTCCTTCTGAGAATATTCTTACTAAAGAAAGATCAAAGTAAATGCTTGCTATAGAAACTTTTTTCTTTGCAAATAACCAAATAAAGGGCCAAATTATGTTTTAGAAACAAGCACTAAGGCTAGTTTGAACAGAAAGAATTTTAAGAACAAAATTAAGAACAAATACTCATACACATAAGACACACAGACCTCTGCTCTCATAATTTTGACACCAGTGATTTTAATGATGCATAAAATTATTTTTAAAGCCAGATAAAATTAACCTACTTTTCACAAGAGGAAAAAAAAAAAAAAGTTGAAAAATACATGCTCAGATATCAACTCTCTTTGCTGGTGGTATGGGAACGTGGAAAGCACTGCCAAATCACTTCAAAACAGTTCAAGTATCAGTCAAATAAGAATCCCAGGAAACTTCATCTGTTCCTAAAATGCGATTCACAAAGTTTTGATAACAAAGGTATCCTACTTGCATGGTTCGCCTTGAACTGACTGTGCTGGCCCTGAGGTTTGAGTGCTGTCATATCCATGTCTTTTCTTCCCCACTCTCCAAAAGCTGTAGAGATTTCTGACAATACTCAGTCTTTGGAAAAGAACAGAGTAACCAAATCTTCATTATGTAGTATGAATCCAAATGCAATCTTAAGTAAGCTAAGAGCAAAACTAGAAGTGCATTTCATACATCTTAAACTCCAGAAAAACTTCTTTTTAAGAGCTTGTTGGTTTAAATTTGCATCACTGTCACATACATGCTAGCAGGAAGCTGCTCTTCAAACATTGTTTTTCAGTATTATACAATAGAACTGCTAATTTCTGATTATGAAGTGCTGTAGCTGGGCATTTAGGGCCTTACAATACTCATATTCCGAGGTTCAGGTACTTGCCAGACCTGAAATGCCACACACAGCATCTTATTTGTATTTATTTGTATTATTTATTTGTACCTAAACCTGCAGATCTGATTTATTGTTTGAGATGCATTTTATTGCTGGAGTTTAGCATATATGTTCTTGATTAATTATTTTAGTGATCTACAAATGCCAATTACATTTACAGACTGTGAAGCACTCATCTGTTCTCTTATTTTTTCCCACCCAAGCATGTACAGATCTTGGTAGACATAATTTTGTGGGATTCGAACAAAGAAAAGGAACCGACTACTCTTTGCAGCTGATAGTGCACAAGTGGTCAGTTTTCTTTCCACATCTCTCTATTCCTGACCTTGGAGGGATTTTATGTCACACTAGTGCTGCAGAGCCTTCTGCCCCCTCAGTCAACCAATCTCAAGCCCTGCTGGTGGGTTCCTGAGAATGGAGAGATGTCCTCCCAATGCAAATGTCTACTTTCTAGGTTTAGAATGGTGCTTAGGTTTCCTAAACCAAGGCAAGTTTCAAAGAGATCAAAAAGTTTTTAAATAGAGAGTATTATTTGTAATACTTTAACCTGAAATTCACAGAATATCTTCTTTCTTCTTGACACAAAGCTAACAATTATTGACTCAAAGCAACAAGATACATATTTAGCAGATCTTAGTAATGTACTGGACATTCTAACATTGCTTTTTCTACCAAGTGAAAGGACACAGATTTGGGTACTACGTACAAAAGAGCTCTTGGGGTCCCTTGCCAGATTTCTAGACTATTCTCCACAAGACAATGACAGAATGTCAGTATTTGCTCTAGTCAAAGCTCTCCAGAATCATAATGCACAACTTTATATTGCCTGCATCACAGAAGAAATTAAGTACAAAGATAAAAACCCAAACTAATGTCCTCCTGCCTCACACAACACCCACCCACTACCACCACCCTTAGTTCTTACAAGTCGAGCATATTCCCATTGAACTTTTTATAAAGGTGAAGAAAAAAGCCTAATTTCAAGCCAAGTAGCTAGACCACCTCATCTGTTCTTGGGCTGATAAAGGAATGATCAAAGAGTACATATTTGTAGTGTTTAGTTTGGTCTGTAAATATTGATGAACTGGATTCACCAGAACAGTGCATGCTACCAACAAATTTATTTAACTTCAGCTTTTAGCATTGCACACTCCAAATGTGGATTTTTGCTGTCTCTCTTACAGATTAGCATTTAAATTTAGTTGAAACTGAAGACCAAGTTTTGAATAGTCTTTCTGGACTTGACCTTTGATGCCTTCAATCATAGAATCATTGAATGGCTTGGGTTGGAAGGCACTTTAAAGAACATCTATGGATGTTAAATACAAGCAGAAGCAGGGAGCACAGTGCCTGTGGAAAAGCAGGCCGCATAATTTTCTCAGTCTTGCCTGAGAAAGTGGCCTGAGAAATCATAAGGAGGAATTAAAACAATCCTCAGAGATAGAAGACAGCCTTGCAGGTGCTGTTTGTCAGTCTCTTGTTTTCTTGCAAGAGAAGGTCGAGGGCTGGTGTACCCCACTGACCAATGATGGTGATGTGTTAGTTTACTAACCAGTAAGAGTTTTACCTTTCTGTACTTTTGCGTATCAGCCTGTAAAAGAAGATCTGAGGCAATAAACCTTAAGCTCTCCTGTTCAACTCACAAAAGAATCTGTGTCGTTCTTCTCGCCGTTCCCAATAGAGCGACAAACATCTAGCTCCAGCCCCCTACCATGGGCAGGGACTTCTCCCACTAGACCAGGTTGCTCAGAGATCCATCCAGCCTGACTTTGCACATTTCCAGGGATGAAGCATCCACAACTTCCCTGGACAACCTGTTCCAGTTCCTCACTACCCATATAGGGAAGAATTTCTTTCTTGTGTCTAATCTAAACTTACCCTTTTTCCGTTTAAAGCCATTCCCCCTTGTCCTGCCACTACAGGCTCTTATAAAAAGTCCCTTTCCATCTTTCTTGTAGGCTCCCTTCAGGTACTGGAAGGCCACAATTAGGTCATCCCAACACGTTCTCTTCTCCAGACCGAACAATCCCAACTTCTCAGCCTTTCCTCATAGGAGAGGTGCTCCATCCTTCGGCTCGTTTTTGTGGACCTGCTTCAACAGGTCCATGTCCTTGCTGTGCTGAGAACCCCAGAGCTGGACAGCAATGAAGGAGGGGTCTCACCAGTGGGGAGCAGAGAGGCAGAATCCCCTTCCTTGGCCTCCTGCCCAGGCTCCTTTTGATGTAGCCCAGGACACATTTGGCTTTCTGAGCTGCCAGTGCACATTGCTGGGTCATGTCCAGCTTTTCATCCACCAGCACCCCCAGGTCTCACTGCAGAGCTGTTCTCAATCTGTTCATCCCCTACCCTGGACTGATACCAGAGTTCACCCCATTTGCTCCACAGTAAGAAAGCCACAATGGATCAGGTGTGTAGATGCAATAAAATTTTAGTGGATGTTTCACTTTGTACATGGAATTTGTCAGAACAACAATGCAGCAGTTAAACTATACACTCACAGCATCTGAGTGATCAAATAATAGAGGCATATAAAGCTCTGAAAGCTAAACACAGATTTCTACTAGTGGACTAGTAGAATGAGCTGAACTAAGCAAAAGCTTTCATGTTCTAAAAATAAAGTTAATTTGATTAAAACATCATGGAAACAAAGATGCAAATGACTAAACTAATTTCCTATTCCTGTCTTAGATGACTGGTACCTAATCCTTAAGTAACTCCATGTATTCAAGTGCAGGAGGAATAGGTCAAAGAACTAACCCTCCCAAAGAAAAAAAAACAAACCTAGAAAACAATAAATAATTGATTCTGGTTTAATTAAATATCGTTATACTTGACAAAACATTGTCCTTCATCAGCTGCAAATCCCAATACAACTGCTAAGCCTTCTATCAAGGAAGGCATAATTTCTTGATATATATTCTCATATAATATACAGATTGCATTATGGAAATAACTTGTATGGAGCTAAGAGTCTGAGACAAACAGCTTCACTAGTCCCTTTTTTCCTTTTAATAAATAAGAAGAGATGTCTAAATTTACTTTCAACCTTTTCTCTCAGCTTATTTTCTACTAGTAGCCAACTAATTGGAGGGAAACAATTTAAGAGAAAACAAAGCCTTTCAGAAAAAACAGAAAACAAATATTTTATGCTTTAAAGAGCAAAACCTAGTACTCATACTTTCTTGCCCAGTAGTAACAAAAAGCTACACTATATTTCATGCTAAAAACATTCTTTTCTTCAAGCTCTTTGAATATGTTTTTTCCCTTTAGTTCCGAAGATAAATTGTTCCACTCATAACAATAACTCATAACATAAGTTACTCTTTAAGAGTTTCACTATATTGGAATGCTTAAGTAGGATCTTGAAACTCCAGAGTTGATTTCTAAGCCATTGAAAGGAAAAAGAGGGGAAAACGCTGCAAAAGACAGTCATGGTCTTTTTAAGAGAGCACTTCTAGGCACAGAAGCCTATTCGTTCTTCCCTCATGAGGAAGAAATATTCCTCTACAAGATCTTCATTTGACTGGCAGCAGTAAGAACCTCAAAAGAAAACTGGTCCTACTTAAACTGACCTCTGGCAAAAAAATTAAAGCTCAACTTGTGTCCTGAGTCAGCTCAGAGCACAACATCCCATACTGCTTATTCAGCAGCACCACAGGCTGATACTGTCACCCAAGCTCTCCTGTCCCCACACTTGTCCTCAATAGTCAGCAAGTCCCCAACATGAAATCATGTTCACCAAAAAAAGGGCATTAATCACACAATTATGCTGTATTACGCAATCTTACCCACAGGACCCGTCCACAGAATCTATGGGGTTAGCTTTAGTACACCTATTCTTACTGACATGTGTGAAATGCAGAGTGGGGAAAAAATCCAACTTGGTAACTTGTCACACATTTATTACTTGATCTTCACTGATTTCACTTGACAGAGAAGCCTGACAGCCCTCCTTCTAGACTTGAATGGGAGAAAGACAAGTCAGCAGTTTCTTTGTAGTCATGCAGACTGCAGAGTTAATTTTCTCAGATTTTTAATAGTTTTGACCAGAAAGAAATTAACTCCCAGTTAGTGCACTGAGAGAAAAACCTGGGTCAGCCCACCCAAGGTAACATTTGGAACATTTTGTTATCTAGAAAGCACATAAAAAAAAACTTGCCTTCTATAAAGATCCTGTTCCAGTAAATTTTTCCAACTTGATTTCCTCCAAGAAATATTAGATTTGATAAAATCAACATTGAAGTGCTAACAGATGCTAGGACAGCATGAAGTCGACGACGAAATCTTGGCGAGAAGAAACGTTCCTGAGGGGCAAAACAAAAGGTGAATATGAAGTTAAGAATCCCTGCAAATTTTCAAGCAGCATTTGAAAAAGACATTGCCATTACAACAAAAAACTTTCATACAGAAGTTTCATACCAATCCTTACAGAACAGACCCCAAAGATTTTAAAATATCTAACAGAACCTCTCACCAATGCCATTCAAGTTGGAGTAAGGCTTCCTGATTAAAAGCAGTCTTGAATCATAGTTATGGCTGGAAGTGACCTCTGGAGGTTACTTAGAATGACCAAAGCAGGGTCAGCTAGAGAAGGCTGCTCAGGGCTGTATCTGTCTGTGTTTTTAATATCCCTGGTGATGAAGACTGCCCAACCTCACTGCCCCCTGCCTTTTGTCCTATCACTGAATACCACTTAGAAAAGCCTGCAGTTGGGTATTTATACACATGGATAAGATTTCCCTGAGCCTTCTCTCCTCCAGGCCGAACAGTCCCAGCTCTCTCAGCTTCTCCTCTTACAGCAGAGGTTTCAGACCCTTTACTTATCAGTCCCTTGGCTGGACTCACTCCAGCATGTCCATGTCTCTTGTGGGGAGCCCAGAACAGGACACAGTTCTTTACGTTCTGTGGATTAATTCTTATTTTACAAAATACGCTCCTTGATGAATTTTTGCTGACAGATCTGAACAGTAGATGTGAACAGTGCTTCTAGGGTGGGTGATACTTCCAGTAGGATCCAATATAGAATAAAGCACTTCAGTACACAGCAAACAGCATCAAACACCTTCAGAAGTCATTAATCCTCTGGTTGATTAATAAGACATCACTGAAAATTCCAGAATCAAATTAGATCTTGCTATAGCAATGACTCTTAACACATGGATACCTCTAAAAAAAGGTTCACACATACATGCAATTTCAAATTTTCTTTTCAGTGCAAGTGTTACTGCTCATGTTCAAGAAGCATAATTATCCAGATTTTGGTACTTTTGTCCTAATGATACAAATAAAGTAGGTGTCTCTCCACCATATATACTAGTTTACATTTTTCCAAATCTGTATTTTGCATTATCATCTGAGGTGTGAGTGCAGCATGGAGAATGCAAGAAGATGGTAAAAGAAGGATGAGGAAATTTTTAGCTTCCTCCATTATTCAGCTGCTAGAGGAAAATCTAAATAACATTAGAGCACTTCACCAAGACATATTGTCTCGTTACTACACAAGGAAAAATATCCTATACATTGTGACCCCAGGCTGAAAGCCTCTGTACATAGTGCTTGAAATTACAAAAGATTGAATGCTTTGTGTGAAGTGATGAGCATTTTCCAGGGCATGGAAAATAAGGGAAGCATCAGGGGTTGCTCAGTCTTCATGTCATAAATGGTGACGTTGCAGAAAACAAAGTCTTGTGACTGCAGCATCAAAAAAAATAAAAGAGCAGTAATTAATCTTTAATACCTACAGACAGACCAGAATTCATGTTCAGATAACTGAAACAATATAAACACATGCTCAAAACACACCTAAAAATACATTTCCAGACAATTAAATTGCTCCTTCTGTAAGCATCAAAACAAATGTTTCAACTGCTAGATTATAAAGAGACAAATCTTCAAATAAATGACAGTTACAGGCGTAGAAATACAATTTCAACATATTACTGCAAAGTAATCTCTGGGAAATTGAGCATTAGCCTTGGTCAGAACTATATCTAGTACATGAGTCAGTCTGAGTCAGCACAAAAATGAGGACAAATAAGGTTTAAGGACAAGTGCTGTCTATCAGTCAGCATGTACAATAGGGCAGCAGCCAATCCTCCACAAAATGTTATGAAAAATAGTCATGTGTGAAAACAGAGACTGAGATTTTTCTCAGAAAATTCTGGCTGAAAACTAGGGCATGATAGGAGAGAGGTAGAGAATATAACAATTATGTAAATATTCACAGACACAGACAGTTGAGTTAGTGAAAGAACTTCTCCTGTTTTTAGTACTTCACATCTCCAAAGCTATCCAAGAACTTTGGATACATTCTCCTTCTGTTCACACACACATAGAGGACAGGTAAGTTTGTCTCTTCCTGAAAGGCATAGTTTGAATGTATGGTCCCACACATGAAAAATGTATGCCTTTTCAGAATGTGTAAGTGCACAGAAAGAAAACACAGAGAAAACATTTGAAATCTTGCTATGAAATCCATGTTAACAGCAAAGTTTAAATAAGGACAGATTATGATCAGGCTAGCTTGAATTAACCTGCAGCTCTACCATCAGAGCAACCTTTCACTCTCCCTTTGCCCATCAAACTTTTTAGTCAACTCTAAGGAAAAAGTTTTAATTAAGAAAGGGGAAAAATCCTCTGCTAAAGCAGTAGAAAGAGCTGGAGATGGACAACCCATCAGACAGCTGATACTTAACTGCATTTTCCATCAAGTTACTGATCAGGCTTGGTAAGTGTCTAACATTTGCCTGTTTAATAACCCAAAGCAGTACAACTAAAACAACATAAATAGTTAAAAAAAGCTCTGCTACCTTTATTTTCTTTTAATGAATACAGTTATTAAAAAATTAATTAAACTGTCACATATAGCACATCATCTTTTACAGAAGTGCAGCACATTAAACAAGGCAAATTAAATGTAGTACAGACCAAAAAGCCCTTAGCCATTTATAAGGTATAAAGGAGCAGTTTATGACAGACACAGTTTAGACAATCACTGAATCTTCACTGGGTTTTGCTGTAGCTAATTTCCATTAGCTTTGCTAGGCATTGATCCAAAAAGCAGTACACATTTTTCCTGACAGTCTTTGATGTCAATGCAGATTTTACTTAGCTGCTATGAAAGTTAAAAAAGAAAATTTTCTTTAAACATCTCAAGCCATCTAGAATAAGCTAACCGGGAAAGAACCCAAGCAGTTAGTGTGCTCAAATTAATACATTGGAAGCATTATTCAGCAAGGAAAAAGAAAATAGGTTGGTCTAGACAACCCATAACAACAATTTTATTTAAATATCTACGAGCTTGTAAATTTTGTCAGTGTACAGGAAACTGTTATATCAAAGCAAAATTTAAAAAACCCTCCACACCCACAACTCTTCATTATGCCATTTAATGCTTTTAACAATATGCTCCATTACAGCAATATAAACAACTGCTATGGATTTGTAGTGTTTCTCTGGAGTTTACTGCTGTCTCTTTCTGTCTCCTCTTCCTTGTTGGAAATACATCCAGAAGATAGAGTGGCAATTTTGTGTTAAAATGACAATGAAACCAT
The DNA here is from genome assembly GCF_001522545.3 of Parus major. Taxonomy (NCBI): domain Eukaryota; kingdom Metazoa; phylum Chordata; class Aves; order Passeriformes; family Paridae; genus Parus; species Parus major. Next base: position 22,244,995 of record NC_031770.1, read on the forward strand.
GGCTGCCTGGCTGAAACCCTGATTTGCATCCCCCCTCAGCACTCCATCTTACAATCTCATATCAGTACTTTACCATACTTTACTTTTATTAATCACCAGCATCCCCACCTCCCACACACACTGTGAAATAAATGGACTATAGCACTTAAACTACACAAAAAAATATACATACTGTCATGGTACTCAGCCCAAATGCATGCAACATGACATAGGTGACTTGTAAAACATTGGCTCAGGCAACCTTTCCTGGAACTGAATGGAGTTCAAGTTATTATTCCAAACCCATTCCTGCTGTACATGAAGATCAGCCTCAGATATTCTCACAGATGTTGGGAAAACTTCCCTCTGCACATTGCTTGGTATAGCAAAACTGGCTGCCATCAAAGCTCTCCCAACTTTGCAGCTTATGAAGCCGTATTACTGGTTAAAAATTAATGGTACTATTAATGGTACTAATTAATTAAAAATTAATGGCACTATCATGTATTGGGCTACCTTGACAAGCAAATCTTATGTGTTTGAGAGTGGAGGAGGAAGACAGGCATGAAAAGACATTGCATGGTCCAAACATTTCCATTCCTAAATCCATTTCCATTTACACATGCATGTCACATTTAGCCTCTAAGACAAAGCCAGAAATGGGAAGCTTTTATAATGGTTGTCTCTTGAGAAAGCTGATGAAGGACAACACACACCAGAAGAAATCAGTTAGGTGAGAATTAAGAGTTAAGATAAAGTACACAGTAGAATTTTGAGTTAGAGAGAAAATACTTATTTAATTTGCTATTCAACTTAATTACACCACTATGAGCACAAAATACAGAAACATGGCAGGAGAAGGAGCTTCAGGCAGCAGAGCAGAATTTAAAGGAACTTCTCTCTAGTGTCAGTTAGAGCTACCAACAGTAAATGCACATTTTTACAGGACTGTTCATGATGATGTCACTGAATGGCATGGAAATATTAAACTGAGGGTCCAGGTAAATGCATTTATAGCTAGCAATAGAGAAAATACTGTGAGGAAGACTGACCAGAGTAAGTAATCCAGCCTTCCAGATGGAAGCTGGTAGTGACAGGACAAGTCATATGTAGTGACAGGACAAGAGAGAGTGGCCTCAAACAGCAAGAGTGTAGCTTTAGATTAGGTACCAGGAAAACATTCTTCATTGTAAAGGTGGAGGGGCACTGGTTGCCCAGAGAAGCTGTAGAAGCCCCATCCCTGGAAGTATTCACGGCCAAGCTGGATGGATCTCTGAGCAACCTGATCTAGTAGAAAGTGTCTCTACCCTTGGCAGGGGGTTGGAACTAGATGATCTTTAAAGTGCCTTCCAATTGAAACTATTCTACAATCCTATGAAGTTGAGGAGACAGCAAGACTGCATTCTGTACAGCAGTCAAAACTAGGAAGTCCTATACACATTATCACACTGAAGTTTTTTACAGAAACAGATCACTCAGCATTTTATCAGGGAAGCAATCCTACATTTTCCTACATCACTCATTTTTCTAACAAAAACGGTGGCATCATGGTGATTTGGCATATCCCAAAGACTCGTTATTGAGAGGGCCATCAAATCCAGCTGCAGTGACTTGTTCTGGGAGCAGGTCCCAAGCATCACGCTGGGTTGGGGAGGGCTCAGGAACAGGGGCACATGTTTTCTACCATGCTGCAAACCCAGCTTGATGACAGAGTGACAAGTGGCAGGAAGTCTCCCCTGACAGACATTAGTTGGTAACTTCTTAGCAAACACTCAGAAGATGAAAAACATCTACATGTGCTGCATTTGCAAAATATCTCATTTATAGAGCTGTTCTGGGACAGATTAAAGGAAACTTCTCCATAAAGTCGGTGACGTTATTGAGCTTGTTTATACTAAAAATACTTTAACAAGTCCCATGTAAAGGAATTAAATTTCCTGCAATTTAAACAAGAGTCTTCATGGAGTAAAACAGAGATTCACAACATTTATATCTTTATGAACTACTACTAGAATTGATGATCCAAGCACATGGCAAAACAAGAGTGTATGATAAAAATGGAGAAGCAGCTGAATTATTTCTTATGTGAACATATGCACTGTGGAAGAAGACTGTCAGATACTATGACCATAGTGACATGAAACATACTTGATACTACTAACTGCAAAACTAGAGATTACATATTTCTATTTTCATCTGCCTTTGTATTTTAAGGATCAAGATAATTTAGAACAACATTAAGAAGAGATTAATTTTTTTAAAAGCATACAATATTTTATTACTATCTGTTCTACAGACTTCATTCTCTCCCACTAAAACCTATCAGCCAAATAAGACAGAGAAACTGCACTATTTGTTGTGTTGAAGTAGAGGAAATTAACTACCATGAAAATAACACCTAGTCCTGCATTATCTTTCATTGTCTCTCCTAGTGTATGAGACTAAGTGTGTTTCCTACAATTCCATCCTTTCAATTTCCTCAAGGCTTTTATTAGACAAACAATGCTTAAAATCTGATGCAACATTGACTCATCTTTACGTCATAAAAACGAAATTAAATGTTCTTTGCAACAGCCTGTTATTTAGGGTTTACAAGGACTTTTGTGGGGAGGAAATGGATGGGTAAAATATTTGTGAGTAAAGCTGCCCTGTACAGGAGGAGTCCAGGTGGTGTTCTTATGCATATCAGCAAAGATCTTAGAAAAAGTCTCAAAGTTCCTTTTACTAGTGCAATTTTCCGAGCTTCAGTTTTTGCCCTCCATTGTACCCCAACTAAAGGATAAGCCCCTCTCACAACTTCCATACTTTTCTACAGAAAGGATACCACTCAGTCAATCTTAGAGGTGCCAGCCCTCCTCAAGTGCTTTCTTTTAGAAATTGTGCTCAGGTAAATGACAAGCCAATTCTTCAATGCCCCTGAACCCCAGGAATTGCCACATTACCCCGAGAGCGAACACCCCGATACATATCCTGAATCTGGGTCATCCGCAATGCAGCCGTTTGCCAAAAATAACGGGACAGCAAAAAAACAGGAGCATGGGTGAAAAGCTGAAAGAGAGCGAGGAGCAGATGGGACAGTGGGAAGGGAGGCGACACATCCTGACTAACAGTTACCGGCTATTTTATCTATCTGCAGTTCGGCACACTGAAAATGGAGGGCAGGGTGTGACTGAGCAGCTGGGGGAGCAGATGGGACGGAGGAAAGGCTGAAAATTGTGACAAAGCTCTGCCAAACAGAATGTCAATTTATTTAATTTTGAAAGTGAGCCGTAGAAATAAAGATGGGTTGGGTCCAAGCAATGGAGCGTCTTATGTTTGTTAATACACACTGTCAGTGGGCAATGGGTCATAGTAGCAGAAGTGTGTTTGGGAGACTGCAGAAACAAAGGGAGGGACTACACATGCTCATTAATGATAGTAGAAGTTATGTTTGAAGATCAACAGGCAGGCTGACATCTCAATATGGTACACATTCCTGCACTCTGAAGCTGAGGGACAGATGTTCAACAGAGTAAGAGTAGAGAGAGTAACAGAAAGACTAGCACAGAAGAGCAACAAAACCAGAGAATTCTGGTCGAACACATGCACAAAATATTAATTTATAAAATAATCTAAATGAAATTGTGGAATCCCCAGGGCTGCAACATACCAAGATAAGAAGAGGCCTGCTAGAGGAAAGTGAACAAGATGTGAACCAGATCTTATCCATCAAAAACTTCCACACTAAGCAGAAGAACAAATTTACTTCCTCATCAACATAGACTGTACCCTTTAGTAATCATGCCAATCATTCCTATTTGTTCTGTTCTTCACCTAACTCTAACCCAGAAACATCTCCTTTACTTCAGTTTGCTTTATTTTCCTGGCTTTTCATTTTGCTTGCAGTTTTTTCCTCCTTTCTCCCCAACCTGAACTGTGGCTTGAGGTCATATCCCGTTTCCTCTCAAGGTATACACTTTCCTTCCAAAGCAAAGGTAAAAATTAGCTCCTGGAAGGTTCTCACATGGAACTGACAGGAACTGACAGCATTTTTCCAAGAGACAGGATGATGCAAACAACCTGTAATTCCCTACATAACTCCTATAAAAAGAGGACCACACAATTAAAATCAAGCAGCTGTCAGTTAAGATCTATTTTCACAAATAGAACTTGATTCTGAATTTAGGAATAAATGCTATATATAGTATTCGAGAAGATACTCATCTTCTCTATTGATGTCTTACTAAACATTCACTCAACAGAATGCTGTCTTGCACTAGCACCATTTCATTTTTAGATTTTCCAAAAGATCTACATTTATAGCATCTCTCAGCAAACAGCCAACTCCCCCTTCTGTTTGAAGAAAGCTTCCTATCAGCTCATATGTATCCACTACACTTACAGATGCATGTGTGAAAGTTTGACATACACACAAGTAAATTTCTGTACTTCTAGTTTAACTCTTCACTCTCAAAGAACCTGCCCATTTATTCTAAGTGGCAGCTTGTGAAAAACGTAAAATGAACAGCACTGAAACACACCATCCTCTTTTCTGTTTTATGTTTAAAGCAGGGAATTCAGCCAAGTAATGGCAGCGTACACGCTCCCGTAAATGTGTCTCAGCTCTCACTGATCGAGAGATTTGTGCATTCTTCTCTGTGTTCAGGTCCTTGACATCCCTGGTTTTTTTTGCTCTTTGGGTTCTCATTCTGCTCATGCTGATTCTTTCAGTTCATTCATCCACATTTTAACACTTTTTAACACCTTTTAAATTGTAATCCAGTTGGGAAGGGGTCTAACTTCACCAATCATTAGTGCTGAATTTTGGTCTTGCCCCTTATGACTGTTACCAAATAAATAATACACAGTAATAATCCCCATGGAGACATTTGATAAACAGTCTCAGCAAATAAAGACCATACTTTTTGTGCAGCAAGGTTCTGTAGCTCAAGGCAAAGCAGGAAGACCAGAAAGCAACCACTCCTCAGGACTTTAACTCATTTCTGAAATTGCTGACATCTATTGCCTGGACTAATTTTTGAGGCAAACCACACAGGGAGGCCATATTCATGTAACAGTAACAAAGAAGCACATAACCAGCATCATTCAGCCTTGTTTTCACATGCTAAATCATGTAGCATGATTTACTTGCTTTTCAAACAGCATTAGTGACTGAGCACCAGAAAACTGCCCAATATCTCCAAAATGGAAGAGGAAGTAAATAATGTTGGCAGGTGGGATAAATGTGGTTTTTTATGACAACCAAGCAGCTACACATGGGGCTTCCCAGCTGACACTGTTGTCTGGAGCAGAGCAGCAATCATATCAGAAAAATCACAATGGTTTCTCCACTTGTGGCATCAAAAATAATATTTCTTGAAAATATTAGCCAAAAAAAAGCACCTCAAAATGTAAAAAACAACAGAATGTTATCCCTGAAGTATTTCTGAAGTCATTTTTGTCATTCACCACACAAAAGTCTATATCCTATTGCATATGCCTGTCCCTCTACTACATTTTCAGTCTTTGTTACTGAGTTTGAGATGAGAAGTTCCCTCAGCAAAGAAAACCAGTGCCACAATGCAAGTGTGTAACCATATGAACACTTTATAGCAGGACACTCAAAATGTTATGGGATTTACTTCCATTAAGACAAATGAAACCTTACCACAGGAGGGTGAAGAAGAGAGAAGAAAATAAAATCAAGTAAAAGTATGAACATGGCAAGAATTGCTTGACTCAGTTAGCAAAGCTAGAAGTCACTGGACTGACTAGGATGCATCAGGCAACCCATATTTACCTTTGATGGTCACTCAGCATCTCAGTACAAAACAGCACCTTGACTCAGCTTGCTGCATCTAAGTACCAAAGACCAGTAGTCACAAATCTGCCCTGACTAACGTGCCCATCTAGAATAACAATCCACTGATTTTGAGTCAGAGTACGTCTCCTTTGGATAGTACAGATTTCTGGTTAGAGCAATGATACGGCTGAACTCAAGGCCAAGGTGAGGAGTAGGGAGTGGGTGGCAAGCCCCATCTCCTAGTCTGAGTTTTGATATAATGGTTGGTACCTAGTCTCAAAAAACAATTCTGCATTAGAGAATAAGAGTCTGATTAAGGGAATTCGTTCATTCTTAGAAAGTGAAGCAACAAATTCAACACAACTCTACAAGCAAGTACATAAAAATGCTATGAAGAAAGTACCATTGGCAATGCTTGTCACTTAACTGATTCACCATGCTACAATAAAAATATGTAAGAATTATACAAAACTATTGGAAAAAAGAAAAGGCCAGACTGGCTTGACAATAGTAAACAAGTGATATAAATACTTTTTCCACCAAATGAAGTAAGAGGAAGATCAAAGCCCAGTGTGTGCTGAAGAATAGCTGTTAGGGTCTTTATTTATCACAGAGATCTTATTAAAGATTTAATCTTGCAAGGTGGTCAACAAACATCCCTCCCTCAAATGACTTCATAATGTTTAGTCAGATCTTGTCTCTAGTGAAGAAGGAACCATTACTTGCCTCACAGTAGCTTAAAGTGAGTTATACTTGCAAAAAGAAATTCCGACATTTAAAGGAAATACTCATTTTTCAACGTATATGGGCATATACTTTGAAAATACATTGTATTTGTATATGGTTGTGAAATACACAGGCACTTCCATCTTTGTTAGACTGAATGTGTGCCCTAGCATAGCCTGAGTAATGAATGCAGCGGAGTCCAACTGGCTTCTTTGTCTCACTGCTCTTAAATACAGAGGCTCAGTCTGCTAACCCACACTGTTCATGCACATTTACAAGTGGGAGGTTCAAAGTAGTCAAACTCCTCCTCTTCCATTTCCTTTCCTTAGCTTTTGTCTCTTACATTGTATTTCTTTGGATGCTTTTCAGATTCCTTTCCATGAGTCAAAGAATCTAGCAACAAAATAACCCAAGGAAGCAGAGCTTTCTGCTGAGATAAAGAGCTAGATCAGCTGAGCAAAGATTCCAGCAGGAAGGTGTGAGGAGGAGGAAGGGGTGAGACTGCAAGGAAGGGCGGAAAGAGAAATTAAACTTTTCCCCCTTCAACAGCAATGAGCTTTTAGTTCAGATAAATTCCCTGTGGAACCAGAGCCCAGAGGTCAGGGTAACCAGTCAGAACCTTTCCATGCTCCATACCAGCTGTCTGCAGGATCACTGTACAATGCATAACTTATTACAAATAACTGTAGAATTTTTAATGCATCTAGCAGAACAAATAGGGCAAACAAAATGAGGCAGAGGGAAAAATACAGACCAAAAAAAACACCTCACCCCACCCAAACTATGAAAATCATCTAAAATTCTTCTCTCTGGAAAGCTGATGATACCAGTTGTCATTGATCCCATCTTTGGTGCACAAAATAATGTGATCTTTTAACTACAGAGACAAATGTATGGAGTTCATTCCTCTGGGGAAAAGAATAATCTAACACACTAATGAAGTCTAATCTAAACCACTAAGAAAAATATGGAGATCATATAAAATATTTCCCCTTTTGCAAAAAGGGGCTGGGTAGGAAATGGCAGCACATTGAAATGGACTTAATTAGTGCACCTCATTGCAGACATAAAAGAAAATGTAAAAGCCAAAGTAGTCTATACTTTAAAAAAAAACCCAAAAACACTTACAAGGATAGTAAAAATTTAAAATATGGCATACGTTTAAAATTAGTTGGTTTCCCAAAATAAATTGTTTATGGCATATTTAGTGTCTTACCAAATAAATCTAAAATTAAGATCTTAAACCAGAAATTCATCACAGTATGATTCTGGGAAGAGAGATCCTTATGCTGAAATTAAAAAATTCTTACTAGACTGAATGACATGTTTTCACTTAACTAAAGAACTAAAAAGATAAATGTTGCTGTTTCAATTTAGTTTAAAACATTCATGTTATCAATCTGCCAGCTTCACTCCCTTTGCTACATCTTCCCTTTGGATAATTTCCAAATATTTCTTTTTTAAAAATCCATTGATTTAAAGGTGTTGCCAGCTACTCTAAGGTTTAACTCATTCTAAATCTATTTTTATATCAGGATCTAATTTTTTTTATAGATCTGTTTTTCTATAGATCGTTTCCCTTAAGGAAAGAGAAGGGAAAACTTTAAATTACTGGGAGAATGTTAGCCATTAGCATTTTTTTTCATAAATCGCACACATTATTTATTAAAAGCCAATACAAATTCCATCATTCATTTCAAATGAGTTACTACTCGAGTCTGTTCATCTCATCTGTGAGAAATTAATATAGAAACAGTGAAGCAAAGCACTACTTTGCTCAGTACAGATCTAAATATCACCTGAAAAAAAGTAAGAAAAAAAAGAGATCTGACCAAAAACACAATGAAACTTCTCCCATTTAATATAAAGTTCCCACATCTGCCCTATCTTAGGAAATCTAACATTTATTGTTGTTTCATACATAACATTTTGCTGAAAAGACAATATTAATTGATTCAATTCTAATTTACTGAGAACTAACAAGTAATCAATAGGGGGAAAAAGTCATGGAGACAACTTCTCCTCACACAGCTTACTGAAATAAAGTTCAGAAGAGTGTAAGCTGAAAAGGATGTAACAAAGAGCATCAGCTATACTAGAGCTGACTACAGGAACTCAGCCACTGCTTTGAAACCAGTTCAAATTAGAAGTTCCAGAACCAATTTTTGGGGGATCAGGGAATTTACTGTTCTCAGTACATATTTGTTTATATGCTGATTTTACTTCTCACAAATAATGACTGTACTGCTTTGCTCATTCTAGCTCAGTATGCCTGAGATAATATTTAAAACCTGACATACAGCTACAAAAGTGCTATTTCCCCATACTGTGCTGGTTTCAAGAGTTAGGACTGAAAATACCATAAAATCTGCATAAATATAGGCAATATATACATATATATATTTAGTCAGTACAAGGATTCAGGGAAAGATGAGACCTGAATATGCTCTATTTTGATTTTTAATCTTCCCTTTGCAAGAGAAATGAGACAATATAGAGTGAGGAAAAAAATCAGGAGGCAGTTTTGGTACCATTCTTGTTACTGTTAGTGATCAATTCAATCTTAAAAACAGAGTAGAATTAAAATTCAACTTATACCCCCCTCTCTCTCTATATATATGTGTGTGTATATATATATATATGTGTATATATATATATATATATATGTATATATATATTACTAATTAAGCACTTCCTGCTCAACTGAATTATGTACCTCAATTATAAGAATAATATATGAGGAGGTTTGGTGAACAGAATGGGTTAAAAAAAGCATAAACCTGTGCTCTGTATTTTTTCAAAAACTCATCTGCTATTCTGAAGATAAAAATAGACTTTCCTGTTCAAAAATAGCCCTCAAGAGCCAACACAGCAACTGAGTGAAGCACAAGAATGCAAAGGATTTCAGCTTGTCAACAGATGAAATTTAAGTGAAAAACCCATCCCCTGGAAAAGGGTCTTCAACACCACAGTGAGTAGTGATTTGCAGCAAACCTTTTACCAAGACAGGATTATAGGAATGTTTCCAAAAAACAGATTAAAAGGGGGAAGAGGAAATTTATACAGGGTGCTGGGAAATTTTCAGTTTCTTTTAAATGTGGTACATCTAAGAGAATGTCATAACACTCCAACCCTTGATAAGGAAAATGCAAAGTCCAACTACTCATCTGCCCTCCAGTATAAGTATTCAAGAAGAAAATGGGAGTTAGTTAGAAGAGTGAGAAGAAAGCAATAATGAATGGTTTGTAGCTCATGTTCTTGTAGAGAAACCTTCAAGACACAAGGCAAATCATGACTCAGCCATAACTGCAGTGAGATCTGCCTCATGCACTAATGTAGATGCCAAAACAATATATATTAAAAATTCTGGCTTCAGAATTATTTCAGGAAAAGATATGCAAGGGTCTTGAAAAGAAGGTCTACTACTATATTTCCAAATAGAAATGAGAAACAAAGGAGACATGGAAGACAGTGGATAGGTCTTTAAAAACACCAGATGAAAACAAAGTGGAGGAAAGAGGTAAAATGCACTTGGTTGGGGATTTAATTTATACAAAAAATAACCTACTGCCAGCATCAGTTAAATATAATTAGAACTACGTGTTAGAAATTAATCCAACATATATAACCCCACACTTATAATGTCACTATCATTATAACTTCTATGATATTTAAGAACTTAATTCCCTAGGAGTTTTATTAAAATTTCTAATACAGTGACATCAGATACAAAAAGCAAGGGCCTACACTTTCATTTCCTCCAATAGCTGGATGCCTAAAAAAACAGGCTGTCTTCCAGTCCAGAGACAAACATATGCAGCTGGTCAGATGGTGAAGCTCAGTTTCACCCTGGAGGGAAGATTAATGGATCTGATAAATTCATGCCCTAGGAAGGTAAAAATCTGCTTCCAGACTATCACAGAGATTGCAGTGATGGACAATTGGAGGATATAAGGTAGCACTGGCTACTAAAGTAGTGAGTTGTATCAGCTGCCATATCCAGGATGCCACAAAAATGAAAACTGAAATGGGTAGGATGGACAACAAACATCATTCCTTGAGCATCAGGACTTCATCAGGCTGCAGAGTGAGTCTCCACCAAAATAACCATATATAGGAGTACAAATTCTGTGAAATTTTCACTAGTAAGAAAGCAAGACATACTAATTATTTACTCTTACAGACAGTTATTAGAAGATTTGGGATTTAGTAGTCAGCAAACCTGCAGATTAAAATAACCATCAAAATTAAAATAGTGGTTTTTGCATCTAATTGCACATCAAAGTCAATTCTGCCCTTTGGAAGTTACAGCATGAAGGTCAAAAGTATAAGTAAAATGAAAATATCAGAGGATTTCAAGGCAAAATGATGTTTTCTTTACTTGGCTCTTTAGTGGCATAAGATTTCACGGTGTAAGCTTCTTCCCAGATGCAAGCAGCTGCTACACACACATTTGTCCAGGAAACACATGGTTAGAAATATACACTAATTTTAGTGAAGATGAGTATTTTAAGGCCATCCTGAGTGAAATCAGAATACAAATGTTAAAACTGGCTTCTGTTCATCCACATACAACGTGACAAGCATTTGCTTACTCTAGGACTGCAGAGGAAGCTTTTAAGACTGTGCATATTTCACCATCTGTTTTGCTGCTACTTTGCAAAATTCTAGTGGTATGAACCAGTTATTACCTCAGATACTGGAGGGTGGGCAAGGGAATGCTAACTCTGTCTGTTATCCATGACTTTTAATCTTGGTTAAAACAAACTAGTAACCAGAAACTTCAGATGAGCATGGAGCCAGGAAGCAAAAATATGAAATGGAGAGATTCAACTTACAATTAAATCTTGAATAAGTGAAATTGAAAGTATCCTCTTGGTGACATTTTCCACAACTACTCCAAGCCAATTAAGTGCACCCCAGTACCACAAATAACTCTGTCCTCCATGCCAGTAGCTTATGAAGGCAAAAGTGAGGGCTGTAGATAATAGTGTTCCAAGCAGACTGGACTGAGATCCTCCCATCGGAACATAAATGTACCTGTAGGTGAAATGACAAGTAAGCAGTGCTGTTAGAGATTTCACAGAAATCTCAGGAAAACATCCACCACAGAACAAATGTGTCTATTTGTAGCATAAAAAAGAATGTGAAAAACTACCTGACATGCTCTATGTACAGAGCTTGCCCTATTTTCTGCAAAGCTCTATGAAGCTGCACTTCATAGAATATGTGCATGTACCATTTGGCAAAAGGACAATTTTGTGGTCCTGGGAACTCTGTATTAGGTGAATATATAGCACAAACTATATTCTCCAAACTGCAAATAGCAAATATCCAGATTTTTTAAACTGGAATAGTTCTAAGTCAACTACAGAAATAACCTGTAATCTTCATGTGAATTTAGATTATAAGATTTTTAACAAAAAAATTTAAAACCGTATATAAATTCATACACAGTCACAACCCACAGATTGTTTCCCATATATCAGAAATGTAGATGCATGCAAATACACTTTTTTAGTAAAAGGTTGTAATTTCTCTCCTTTTAAATATTTCATTAAAAATTATGTACACTGTAAATATTTCTTATCTGGTTCTTCTACTGCACTCTCAGGATCATGTCAGTCTGATGACCTTTGGAGAACTCATACCAAAAAAAGCCCAGAAACCCATATGAAGCACTCTGCACGCAATTATATTCTGCATTTAAACTGAACCCAGGAGTCATAACCTTAGTCATTAATTGATGCTTATAAGTGTCCAGAAAGTAGTGTTCCTTCAGAAAAAGTACCAGAAGCAATGGGATTCTGAAAGCTGACACTATTTTGTGGGTCATTTCACTTCCAGTCTGAAAAGCTACATCCACTCCCATCATTTTCTGATTAAGGCATGACCACTGGCCAGACACTGTCTGAAAGGGTTGCATATTTCTGTCAACACTTTGAAGAAGCCCATCAGGCAGGGGAGTCACCACCCAGCTCATGGGTACCAGGCAAGGAGATGTGGTATCTGAGAACTACCAGTGACAGCTCTCCTCAGCTGTCATTCCTTTGGCATGACATTCTGTACTCATATTTGAGACTATTCCTACTTGCTAAGATAATTCAAGGATTTTTTTTTTTTTTTTCCCGGTGAAATTTGTATCTCTGGTTATCAGTTTTCATATTCAGAGATAAATATTATCTTAAAAATTTAAAAGGGAAATTTACACACTGTTATGTTTCTAATCTTAGGAAGTAAGAAAATAAATAACGGGGTAAAATTCAGTGATAAACATAATTAAAGGGTAAACAAAAAAAGTCATTAAAAAAACAAGTGCCAAATGCTCCAAATTCTTTCTTAGCATAACATCAATACACCTTTTTACTTCCATCTGCTACAGGGAACATCTGATTACATGTTTTTCAGTATAGGTGTACTTTTTCACTAAGCACATGAAAATAAATAGAAATTAAGATCAATAGTTTCTATTTATGTTGTGCTTTTCTTCTCTCTCCCCTTCCTATGTTTGAACAGTGTGGCAATAACAGACACTTGCAATTGAAATCAATTAATCTAATGGCAGAGAGGTTTCTCTTAGTAGTCTGCAAGCAGTGAATTTCCTGCAGGGCTGTGGCACAGAGGGTAAAGAGTGAAGCCACAGACTCAGCAAATTCCTTCTAGACATGAAAGACTAAGAAACTCAGTACTCTTGGGACAGACTTTCCCAACACCTTTCCTCTCCCTTTTTAAAGGCTGATTAAGGCAGGGTCCATTCCATTACCAGCTCCCCTCGCAGTCATGGCAGCGCCTTGTTTCACAGAGCTGCACCCAGAGGAGCCCACAGCAGGACACTGCCAGCACTGCCGTGCTCAGCAAAGCTCTCTCTTGTACATTTAGGGATTGCATTGGAACCTGGTTCATGTCTGTCAGTTCACAGAATCATCTGGGACCCACAACAACCAAAGTCTAATTCTTTAGTGAATGGTCCATATGGGAAACTCACAACCTTGGCTCTATTAGCCCCATGCTCCAATCAACTGAGCTCATCTCTGAAACACAGCATTTCAAAGTAACCCAGACATTATCAGAAAGTCACACCTCTGTGACCAAGATCTGACTTCAATCCCTGAAGAAACCTTTCTGCTGACCCCACAGGACCCTGGGTTAAGTCCATGGCACAAAAAGTAGCTTTTACTGCAGAGGTATCTTCAGGTTTCTGTACAGTCCCCATCCCTGCACTGACACTGTTGTGTAGGCTCCAGCTATCTTGTCAACACAGGCAGCCTCCGCTGGCAATGGCATTGCCAGGAAGAGCTCAGCAGTATCAACACATTTGTTTCCAGCTGCAGCTCAGTTTAGGTTGGCCTGAAGGGCTTTCAGCTTAATGTGCAGAACAAAACAGGCTATTTTCTGATTTTCACTTTTCAACAACAGCAGCTAGATAATTGAGCAGCAACAACTCATAATTCTGATTAATGTTAAAGGTTAGTGAAGTTTTAGCTCCTAGTTAGGCTGATGGCAAATGTGCAACTGAAAATCCACTATGTGAAGACATGTTTGAAGAAGGACAGAAGCCAAAAGGACTTAGAAAATCTTTACTAACACTGTGACCTTCCCCTACAGTACCATGGAGAGTCTGCCTCCCTGCCCAGAGGAGAAATAGAAAGCAGAAAGCAATGCCTCTCTCTTTCCCTGCTAGTGCCATAAAAAAGTGGACAGGCAGCTGGCTGCCATTCCTTGTCACAAGGGCAGTAACCACACTCAGATTGTGTGGTCTTGCCCTCCCCTGTCAGGGCATTCCTGAGATTTTAAAGTGATACTAAAGGACTGATATATGTTGTGTCATTTCTCTCGAACACTGTGGCACATCAGGGAAAAAAAGTATTGGCTACCCTATCATCCTGCACATCATACCCATGTGATGTACATGTGCATACACTGCTGCACTGGCAGGCCTGCATACAAGCAATAGGCAGCTCAGTGTGCAGCCAGGGGCAGAGCCTGGCTCAAGACCAGGCACTTTGTGCTCTCCAATTACCAAAATACTCTGATAACCAAAACTGTCTTGCAAAAGAATCATGTCTGAAGTCTCATTGCTGCAAAGATGCATTTTGCTTACTTTAGAGCAACCTGTTAGTTTAGAATCTAATTTCTCTATACTTCTCCTATGTGTTTACACAGAGGAGTACTCACTTGATTACAAAAAGCTACACAAACTCTTAAGTGTGAGGGAGAATAACCCTGTGAAAAGCATTATTAGGCCAAATGATTGAAGAAATATATTAGTTCTGTATTATCATCTACAACACAACACAGTTTGTAACTCACAATTTGTTGTGGTTTAACCTTGTTAAACCATACCCCACAGCATCTCCACCCCACACAGCTCCTCATTCAGCCTTCCCCATGGGATGGGGAAGAAAAGTAACCTCTTATAGTGCATTCAGAAAGTTGTGCTGCCCTCCAGTTCACTAAGAAAATCTGTGAGGAGGGAAGGAAGGAGGCAGGGAAGAGTTTACAGGGTAATGGCTACTACAAATTGATGTCTTTTATATCTGCATGCTTCGTAACTTTTCTTCTTCTTACCAATACTTCCATCTACCTGCAATCTATCCCTGCAGTCCCTTTGTACTGTAAACCCTGTAAACCTCAGGGTTTACACGAATTGAGAGGTTGCTGTAGAACAGGCTGACCTGCTGAACCATAAGAAGAATAGCATTACGTAAATATCTCCTTTTAAGCTTCCATGCAGCTTTTAAGATTATTCCTATTTCTAATCACATAAAATCCACACAGAAGTTCAAAATCCCCTGTTTGGGGACTATTAGCACAAGAAAGTAACCATGGGTACTCATGGCAGCCTAACACAACTCAAAGGAGTTGTAGTAGAGTTTCTTAACAGCTCTTAAACATGATGACACGTTATTCTACATGTGTGAGGAAGGCAGAAAAGCTGAAAAATGTGGCACCAATATACAACAAATTTATCTTAACTCACATACAGAAAAAGAAAACTCAGCAGTTGCTTGGTGATCAATGAGCCAAAGGTGGAGTAATAAAGCAAAGCAGCAAAGTATTTTGTAAAGAGAAAAGGCTGTCAAGTTAAGTAGATTTGAGGGTACTATTTGGTCATGTGCCTCCATTTTGTTTTAGAGGGATGGCCAGAAATAGTCCCCCCTTAAGAGCCATGAAAATTACAGTCAAGATTAGACCTGTGGAAAATGCTTGGTATCAAAAAATTCAGGCTAGGTGAGTATTTAAAAATAAAACATTAACTTAGGAGACCAAAAATCAATCACTGCCAAAACTTCAAAGGAGAAACTTGAAGGTGAAAGAACAGAGATTTCAATGCAAACTATGAGAGAGGACCATATGAACACCACAGGCCAGGCTTTGCCTACCATTCCTGGGCTGGGGCAGGCTAGACCTCCCTTAAGGACAACAAGGAAAGATACTTCATTCTGTCAGAAGAAAAAGTTATGTATGTAACATGGAGAGAAGGGGGAAGAGAACTCCATGTCATTAAAATCTCAAAGCATCTGGGATGTGTTTGAAGCACATTAATACAAATATTGAGAGAATATATAGTATATATTCTATATAGTAAAAATTATTTGTATGCACATCCCCCCCACCTGATGTGACTCAACATACATTCCTAGCTTTCCCCTTCCAAGGCAAAGATGTCAGTCTTAACCATATTTCTGTGTTTTCTATCTTTCTATTTCTGTTTCGATTTCAAACTAAAACTTTTGTGCAATTAAGCATGCTACTTTCACAAACAAAGCATACTGTGTATGTGTCTTCCCCCAAGTGCATTGCTTTTAGTCCAGGTACAGCAGTTTAAATGACCTTATCCACAGCCAGCAAGCTGTTTCATTTACACAGCTTATCTTAATTTTAACTCACTAAGTGAACATTAGAGAATTGGATAAAATATGCAAATGGTACCATTTAAATCCCTACAGTATTGCAAACACAAACATAATAGCTGAAGTATTTAAAAGTGACATTTACTTACAGAGAATACCTTTTAAATCCAATAACCATTTTGTTAGTTTTCTTGAAATGGCAATCTGCAGAATAATCATAAGAGATCTGACAACCATTCCCTTGAAAAACACACAGTTTCTTTTCTTTTAATGATTCTACATTACAAAGTTTTCATTCAGGTAACTTCAGAAAACCTCTAAAAGGGGCATTTGTAATCAGCTAGGAATCATTCAGGAAGGCTATTATTCCTTGAGACCTCCACATACTGTTCTTACTTGCAAATGCATGTAATTTTAAACATATTTAAATCCTGAAGTAAGTGCAAGTAAAGCACCTGTTTAACTGCTGCTCTGTCCAGGACCTTTGTTCAACATGTGCCTAAATTTCTTCCTGACTTAAGGTCATACAGCATGATGTATGCTATCCATGATTTTTTTCCCCTTTCCGAGGCATTGCTCTTGGAATGTCTAATGTAATGTTTCTAAGATGAAATGTAAAAAAGGAAAAGTTAATTTGCTTGTAATGCCAAAGTGAATACTATTAATGTGTGAGAATTTTGTGTTTTATTTCAGGGAACATCTGATGCTCAAAATTCCAATGTCTCTGTAAGTTTCAAAACACTCAAGGGTTAACTGTGTGCCTATCATACTGTTTTGAATTGGGCAATTACACAGAAAACACAGCAAAAGTTTAAAAAGCAATAATGCAGTCTTCCATCTTGCATCCTGACAACAGAAATCGCTTGAGGCTCAGTACAGTGGAGGCTGTTCATTTGTGGACATGTGGGAAAAATCATGTCCAAGCAGCATCATGCTGGTGCTGAGCTTCCTTAATTAATTTATTTTTAATGCACTCTTCATGGCCTTAAACCATTGACTTTTTTTTCCTGCTGCATAATGAAAAGATGTCAGCCGCAGTTCTTACTTCTGGGTGAGTTCTCACAATTCCTGTTTTGTCACTTCAAGCTGTCACTGACTTGAATGGAGCTACTCAGAGTGCATAAGTAAAGCACACCTGTAAGCCTTTGCAAGACTGGGTCCAACAGGAACAAATCTGTTTTAAATCACAGAAACATCTCCCATAAACATGACTTTGAAGGCTGAGCCACCATATTGCAAAAATATTTGCAATAACCAGAGACATTTGGAATACCATTTTGTAAAGTTTCCATTAGGAGACTAAGTCTTGTTCTGTGAAACTCCATTTTTCACAGTCTAACAATTTTGCTGGCTGTTGGCAAAGCTTTTTAAGCTCTGTAAGACTCTCTAACCTCACCAGCTTAACCTGATGTTTAGAGACCTTGACAAATGCAGACCCTTTAAAATATTTAAGCTGATGTTGGCTGCAGGCAAGTCTTGTTGCATTACTACAAAAATGTTTAATGAGAAATTAAGTCCATTTGGTTTACAAAGCATTAATGAGAATATTCATATGCAAGAACACTCAGCTTTACAAATATGACCTAAATTCTCATTCACTTCACAATTGCTAGCATGTTTCCCAGCAAAGATTGAGTGTGAAGTTTCCTACTAAAAAACCACAAAGTGTTTAAAGTACTTTTCTTCCCCTGCATTCAACACAAAAAATGATATGAGTTGAGTCCATATGTCAAAGGGCAGATAACTGCAGAATACTGAATAAATCATTTTGAATTCACTCTTCCAAGGGAGCTCATGTTTTCAAAGAAATTCATTCATTTCAAATGAAATTTTAATCTAAATCATAGTATTTCCTTCTAATGGAAAAAAGTTTCATTACTGATGGACTGCTGTGTTTAGTTTTCTTCCAGCTGTATCATGTAAAGAAAGAAACCCTGCCTACCACCACCTGTTCGCAGTCAAATGCAAAACTACTAGTCAGCTGTCTTTGATTGGAATGGAAATGGGAGAGTCTCCAGATGACCAAACAGCCAAAAGACTGGTTATAGCATTAAGCTCAAACCAGCACCTGAAACATTTTGCTGACAGTAGAAGCCTAGATGTTATTGCCAAAACAACCTAGAGTTAAGTGCCTACAGCTCAGCTACTGGATGGGAGAGGGCTGTGTCCCTAGCTGACAGAGGGAGCTGGGAAGGAGGCACTCCTGCCTCCTCCCTGAACGAGTCTGCAGAGCTCCCTGAAGCTGTTCTGAACTGAACTCCCCTCAGGGACCCAATTCACTCCTGATATTCACAATAAACCTACCATGTGCTGATGATATCTAGGCTCAGCAGCACAATAAGCAGGCTATATACTCCTTTGAAAACACAGCTAGAAGAGGGATATATTAATAGTACTGTCACTCTCTGCTTATAATTTGGTAGAGGTCAAGCTCTTTCCCAGGGAGACCAACATATCTTGCCTCTCAGAGGAGTGCTCCAGCAGTCTGTTACCAGGCTGCCACCAGGCAGAAAAGAAAATGAGATTCCAAGAGTGAATATGCAAGAAAAAACAAATCTGTGGCTAAGGCATTACTCAGAGAGATGCAGACATTCCAGTCCAGCTTTCTGCACTAGGAATGGCTCATTATGCCCTAAACAATCATTAGACAAAATACATAAGCAACACCATGAACAAAAGAATTATTTTTTCCCTTCTAATTTTCTTTACTTCTCCCAGCTCTTATACTGGATATGACAGACAACACAGAGAAATTTGCAGGTCCCTTGAAGTTTCAAAATAGAGATTAAAGACTAACTAGCAAATTAGAATAAAAGAAGGTACCATTACCCTCAAAAACCCATCTCAAAAACTGCTAATCCTGCTATGTTTCTGTCAGCCACTGAGGTAGAGTGTACTCCAGAAGATGACTGCCTACAAAAGACTGAAGTTTATTCTAGAGGACCAGATTTAAAGAATACCCCAGTAAAGGATCAAGACAGAGAACTATACTGGGACAGAAATAGCTTTGTTTGCAACAGAAAATGCAGGTCAGAATACATGGTAACTAACCTGAGCAAGGTAATGTCATTTACAAAATTGGGAGCTCTCAGTAAATATGACCACTTTAGACCCCTTTAGATGACCCTCTAGGACCATAAAAGGACTTCCAGTAAGAGGCAGAAGCATGTAAATTAGGTCTAGGAAAAGGGATGTTTATGTATTAACTAGGAAGTACATCGTAATGAATGTGTATGATCACAATGAACTAAATACTGGTGTAAAGTTTCACAATACACATCCGATCAGAGGAAAAATCCTCCAGATGTGTCCAGCACTGTAATAAAAAATGCCTGCTTTCAAATACTTCAAATTGTGTTAGAAAGTTTATAATCTGGACTATTTCTGTATCAGAGGGCCCAGCTCAAAATTCAGAACTCTGCATACCTCAACTAGTGGCTACATAATTTTCCCACACAAATAAATCCCTTCCAACAAATCTCTTCTTCTCTTCTTGCCATCTCCCCTCTCTTAGTAAGAGTACATTCACAACAGCATTTTACAGGGGTTTTCAACCAGAGTTGAAGCAACAAAGACCAGTTCTTCCTCTGCATGTGACTGTACATATCAAACTGTTAGCGAAAAACTTTTAAGTATGTGTCATTTGTTGCTTTGAACACACCAAAAATAAAGTTCTGTGTTTTCTCCCTTCTCTTAGAAAGCTGATTTAAATTCCTTAGGTGTAAGCACAAGCTATTTAGCCATTCTGCTAATCTTAGTATGCCAGGTACATTAGAAAAAATGTGGACTCATCCGCATGTGTGAACTCAGATGTTTAAAATACACTCATCACTATGCACTTAACAGCCACCTTTTCCAGCATGCCTCTGTCAAAGGAGTGCATGAAATGCAGTCACTACAACAGAACCTATTTATTTTCCTTATTAAACCATTTTTGCTTGGAGACAAGGTGATAAAGTTGAATAGCCCTCTAAAATTTGCTAGGTAACAGAAAGACTGTTTAATCTTTGCAGACTCCTTTGTGGAGAGTTTGATGATTCTTTTGCATTTTTATATCCCTTTGTACACATGCATGTCAAAGGGCATTGTTAATATCCACAGACCACACAGCAGTTTCACCAAACCATGAAATACCTTTGCTTCACTGGGCTGTATAGTTCTACAGAGAAACAGAAATCAAGATGTCAAAAGACTTTCACTTGGATGCATCACAAATACAAATCTGTGCATGACCAGAATAATGTTCAAAGTCCCAAAGTCAGTGAAGACTCAGTAAGTATTACAATCTTCAAATTATAAACCAACATCAACAAAACATACTTCAATGGATCTCTGAAATAAAGGCATGTCATTAATGAAAAGTGGAAATACAGAGGAGGTGTTGCATAAATATGGCAGGAAACTTGAGAAATATCAAAGTATCTGCTTAAGGAAAGCACAGCATTACTTATTCCTCCAAACTGCATGTGCACAAAGTTTGAAGAGTTAGATTTTTGACATTATTCCAAACCGAATAATTCACTCACCTCTCCTGAGCTCACATTTCTTAGAAAATGCACTTTGCAATTCTGGGAAATGACTATTTATAAAGTACAGCCAAGGCACTGAGATGTCTAGGCAAAGCTGGGATCACTTAAGATTATACAGCACCTTCCACAATAAAGGACTTCTCTACACTCTCCAGCCTGTGTCAAAAACCTTTCAAACACCAGCAGAGTTAAATCACCTCTGATGTATAGTACGATACACATTTATCAGCCCAAATCAATGTTACCTAATTGTTATATAAGTGAGAATGAACATACATTTAATTAAGCAAAGTGAAGCAAAATTTTTACTTCTGTTGAAGTAGCACCCTTAAAAAACGATTATCTCCTTTTTCCTCATTTGTAAAGAAAGTATAGACATAATCCCCTAACAACCACCAGGGACAGGGCTCAGTCCAGATAAAAACTTCAGTGAAAAATAGCAGTTTTTGTGAAGTCAGTAGCAACAGAGGCTACTGTTACCTTAAAACCAGTAAGTTTTAAGCACACAGCAAGAAATTATTCTAATGCGAAGGTAGAACTTGAGAAAGAAATGCTGTAGTTACAGCCAGAAATTTAAATATATATGTAAGGATGGGAGAAAAAAATGTAAAAAAAAAGGGGACAAAAACCAGGTACATACTCAAGGAAAAGAAGATGGTAAAACTGCCAGGAAAAATCATCAGTTAAAGTGTCATGGAAAGTTAAGCAAAAAATGTACCATAAATCTTCTCATCCATCTACAACACCAAGCCATTTATCTCTCCAGTTTTCTAAAGATAGTCTTTTTGTTAGAAAGGCAGAACAAATAATGATTGATAAAATAATGATTTTTGCATTGACCCTCACAAAAAGCTCCAAGAGGGTGAATCAACAAAACTAGTTTTAACTGCTCAGTACAAAAGCAGGCCAGAAAAGACAGAAAATAGGTTAAAGACCATTAATGATGTCAGCAGCATTCTAGTCAGTGTGCCTTGATGAAATTCTCTGCAAGGTATTCAAGGAATCATCTGGTTTACACATTGGGTCAGTGCTTATTTTTCATGTTTTCCACTTCTTGAGATTTCAACAGACTATAAAAGCAAACAAACTCCTTTTCTTTCTTCTAAAGTGGGGATAGCCAACAAGAATAAGAAAATTTCATGCAGCTTGGGAGCTGCTTAGCAAATTCCTGGTGGTACTTGAGAACATACTATGAAAATAGTAGCTTGTGCTCACCTCATCCTTAGGAGTAAGGGCTAACCAGCTAAGAAATAGCATTCAAAGAGGTAAGGTAGCTTCAAAGTGTTAAATAGAATCAGCAGTACCAAATTTATTTGGCTTATTTTCCCTGAAAAACCTCAAGAAAAAAACAAATCTGGCAGGTAAAGTCTAACCATAAATCTAAAGATTGTCATGGTAAGATAGCTATGGATTAGCCTTTAAACTGTTCAAATTATACACCAAATATTGAACAAAGCATTTAAACTGATCAATATTCAATAACGGCTACCTTTCAGCAACAGGATGTAAGTACTTCCCTGGGTTGAAAGCTCCACACCTGGGAGAGAATCAGACAGTACAAAATCCCTCCATCCTACTGCAGTTTTGCCATGAGGCAGTGAAGATGACAAAAAAAAATGTGCCTGCACCAACAGACAATATCCCACCACACTAAAAGCAAACATGAGGCTCTGCACCCCAAACCATGGGTGGTGCTGGATGGAGGTAGAACATTCCTCCAGCCTCAACTGGAAGGCAGTAGGAAACCATTGCTCTCAGCCACTGATTTTCTACCATGTTGCAGAGAGTGGTCCTTCACTGGAAAATGGCTTATCCTGGTCACAAGTCATCACCCACAAGGGTGTCACTCAACCTGGAAAGCTGCAAGCAGAGCATGATGCAAAGCTTTCTGCCTTCACACTGCAGCAGATCTCTGCCTCCAAGAGCATCTTCCCTTTCCACAGACAGGTTACTTCAGAAGGCAGGATGTGGGGGTACAGCATCAGCTCCTGGCTGAGACCAAAAGCTAAGAAGCAATGAAAAAGTACCTGAATTTCATGGGTACCCTCATCAGTGATGTGGCTCTTTTCCCTGAAGCAAACTAGAAATGCTCAGCCAGTTTAAGGAGTAGTCTCCCATTCTCCCCTACCTCTTACCTAAACTTCACAATTCTCAGTTATGAGCTCATACAGTGGCAGAGCAGAACCATATGCACAGAATTCATGAATACCAAAAAGCCAAATGTAATTATGTGGGGTCAAGCATGTTGACAACATCCTGGAATATTTTCTGTTTACAATGCAAATGTTTTGTTTGACAGCACCACTGCAGAGATTGATAATGATGATCCATCACTACAGTACTGTTTATTCGTGTTCAGTGAGAATTAATGTGAAGTTGAGTGGGCATAAAATGATACTTTCTCATTTTTACTTGCTTTCACATTTGACCATTAGCAATGCTAAACTGCCTTCACTTGTTTCTCACCTTTTCCTACAAACTAAATATCCTCTAGTCCCACAACAGCCCACTCCATCCTCTTCTTGTGACCATCTGGCAATTCTGTAATTGTCTCAGTCTCCATTCTATCCTGTACAATGAGAACTAAGATGAGTTTATTTGCTCCTAAAAGAAAAATCCATATTTTCTTCTATGGTCAGCAAGATTTTTTTTTCATCAGTTTCAGATGGATAAAGATCTGGATTATGCACTGGTTTTCATTTCCAAGTACCTTTTGCAACAAGCGTCTTCTGCTCTACCCCTAAAATTAGTCAAACAAAATATTTTCAAAAAGTGAGGATTGAAGAATCAGAAAGATTTCTTGGCCTTTCACAGTTACAGAAATCATGCTACAATTAGCTTCTGTTTCAAGAGAAAAAAACATTGAATTGTGTGTTTATACTTTTTCTATATATATTCACACAAATGCTTTGCCTGGACCCTTGCATATTTTGTGATGTTTGTGGATGCAAGGGTAGGGTTCATCAAGAAGAGCACACATTCAGCAAAGCAGCAGGATAAAAATATATTATTTTACCACTAACTTAGTCTGGAAATTTGATTTAGCAGAATGAACTTGACAGATATTTCTTTCCATCTGAACGTTAGTTCAATTTTCAGAGCACATGCATTAAAGGATTTCTATTTTATAGTTAAAACAAATGTTTCCTACATTAAAAACTCTTCATTATAAGAACCAAATACCACAAGCAAGATTCAATGATTTTCTCATCTCATACCCTGGGCAGAATAATTGTACATAATTATGACCTGGCTGAAATAGTTTTCATCTTCTAAGCCTTCCTGCATGCTTACTCTTACTATTCTTCTACAATCTATTGATATTTTTACTTCCATATTTATTGAGAAGCAATTTTCTCCATAGGGTAGAGAAACCATTAAGAAGATACAGTGCAAACTAAACTACAGTCCTTAACATTAAGGCTGCCGGTTAAATCTTTTGAGCACACATATGGTACTAACTTTGCAGTTAAGCTGTGAGGTATCAGTGTTAAGCTCCAATTTTCCTTAAAGAACAAACATACAAACACCATTCTCTGCATCTCAGACTCTGTTCTGTGCCTTTATGGGACAAGCTGAGCACATGACACAGTCTCCTGAAGTAATCCCTCTTGGACAGCCATTGTTCCCTCACTCCCTCACACATCTCCTCCAAGCTGGAATGCACAAGTTGCCAGAGCTACTCCTGAGATCTCAGGAGGCAATGGTTTTTCTGCTCCTGCCTGGCATGATGAGAAAGTTTGGAAATCAAAGGATCTGAACACGGACTCATTTAAGCAAGCTCCAAAATCCCTTTAAAGCTATAGGGACAACATAAAACCAGTAACAGTCGGTGTTACAACCTCTAAAGCTTTAACTGCTGGCAGAAGGTTGAAGATTTCCAGCAGGGCTGCTGCCATTCAGAACTGGAGGCCACTCTTAGCTCCTAGTGTAGCAACCACAAAGAACGAATAAAAGTGAATGCAGGCAACATTTAAATTATAAATTGAGTTTTATACATACTTCTAGTTGTGTAATACACATTTCTTCACTATGATAATGCCTGTGTTCAACAGGATCTTTGCACAGGACATATATTATGCTTTTAGATATTATGCTTCAGCTGTATCTGAGAAAGACAACTTGTTCATATCTATCATACAGCATTTTTTAACCTTGTTAATAGAGTTCAATATTAAATCTGAGTACCTTCTGTGATGGTAGCCTAGCTGTGATTCCTGTGACTCTTGTTTTGCTGAGTAGGTAGAGTTTAAATCAATAGCAAGGGCACTCCATCTTCTACCTTCAGCTGCCTTTGCTATGCTTTTTCACTTTCTAAAGGAAAATCTGAAAAACCACCACACATGTTAACTCATAATTCTTGAAAGGTAAAATGATCAAGAAAACATATTTATGATCAATCTATGGCTTTGTGAACCTAACATTTGGAAAATATTTTTTGTGTGCTGCAGGCTTTATTCTTCCCTCTTGGGTTTTTTAGCACTGGGTGCAAACAAGGTGAAGAAATGGACTGCATATATTGTTTACTGTATAACCTATTCAACTGATTCACTTCTGTCCTGTTTTATTTAAAATTGAAGTGTAATATTGAAAATTAACATCCCAGCATTATTTCAGTATAACTTCTAGTCTAGTCATTGAGATTCAGTAATTAAGAAAGCATTCTCTTTCCACATTCCTTATAGCAAGAAATAAAGCAGCAAAGAACCTTCTGTTGAATCCAAGCATTTTATCTTTGTACATAATCCTGCAAGGATCAACAATACCACACAGCCATGTCAGACTGTAGATAGCATCCAGAATCAGGCAGCAGCCTGTACAGAGTGCTTGACATGTGAGATAAGCCTGTCCTGTCCATGTTTCAAAATTTTCTAGTTGATAACGCTCTTTAGGTTTAATATATAATGTCAGTTCAGACAAAATCATTCTAGTACAAACCCTGTTCTGCCATATAGGCTCTGAAAGCCATTATGTGAAAGAACAAGACAAGTGATGTGAGTACATACTAATGGTGTATTTAAACTCTACTGATTCCAAGTTAGGCACAGACCTGTCCTGCTTAATTGGACAGCATGTACATGCTTAACAACAGACACATGTACTTACATAACATGTAGAACCCAATCCTTTTCAAGTGATCCAAGGCACTTTCCATTCATATATTCACCCTCTTTTCAAACAAGTAGTAACTGACAGCAGTTTTTTCTGTTTCTCACAAGCTCCTGGACTGCATAGACAGAACTTTTTTCCAATATACTCAGTTTGTCCAATATACTGCAAGTTTGTCTCTTAGTTGCCATGCCTGGAGGACTCTCTCAGAAACCAAGCCCCTTAGGACTACCACTCACCAAACCTAAAGCACACAGACTGACCCAGCACTTAGTGCAAAGTATTCAACTATCCCATCCCTGCCTCTGGAAAAGGTCACTACCTAGGACAGCATCGTGACTCGCACAGTGCAATTCTACCATCCTCAAGACAATATCCAATGTCCCTGACTCAACATTCAGCATATCTCACAGGAAACCAGCAAGCCCTGGGCAGGATTTTATGAGGCTACCTTGGTTTCATTTCTGAGAAAGTCATAGTATCTCTGCCAGGTCATACTGTACAGGGCTTATCACAGCTCTAAGGAGCACAGCAAGGCCTGTATCCCGCCAGCTATCATTCTGCTAGCTCCAAGTGAATTTCTCCATGTACATGTGAGAGAGAAAAGGAACAAAAATGTCCTGGGGTAACTTTATGATGCTGTTATCCCCATCATTTCTCTTTTTGCTCAGAAATGGGTCTTGGAGCTTTAAGATAGGCCCAGAGGAAAGAGAGAGAAAGGGGGGATTTTTTCACGCTGTCTTAAAAATATAAAGAGTTCAGCTTTCTTTGAGCTTGCAGCAGTGCTCTCCAAGTTCTCCACTGCAGAGAGAGAGAGAAACGGGGAATTTTCCTTGGGTTTTTGCTGGTTTTCCTCATTAGCTACAGCAAGAGAAGTTTTTCCAGGGCTGGCTTTTTTTCTGGAACTATTCAGCTTCTCTCTAGTCCAGAACACCAGGCTAGTTGCCTGGGTCCCCTGCAACTTGGACACCAGTCGGAGCCCCAGAGGGCTGGAAGAGACTGAGGAAGCTGAGCCACACCCCACAAAAGGACTCTCTCTGAACCACAGAAGGACCTTTTGAATTTACCATCTCTTCAGAATGAGAGGTTTCACTGTTTAATATTATTTACTTTTTCATACTTGTGAATACTTTGCTTGTTAAACCATTTTTTCCACTTTTCTCTAAGGAGATTATCCCCTGAACTGGCTGGGGAAGGGGCTGCTGAATTCTGTCCTTTAGGGAAACATACCTTTGGGAAGTTCCCTTCCAAATTTGTCCCAAACCAGGACAGAAGAGAATGTTTTACTGACAGCACTTGACTAGTTCAAAGGTAGGCATGAAGTACTGCCTCTCATTTGCATTTGCTGCTGGCAAGGGATGATCAAACACGCAAAAAATTCAACCTGTCAAACATTCTCTATTGACCTCTATTACAATACGAAAATAATTGCTTGACATGTCCACCTTCAAATCCTAGGCTTTCTGAAGTTATGATGATTCTGACATTAACAACAGAAATAACACAACTAAACAAACTCCCCAAAGCACTTCATACAGACCCAAAGTTTTAACATCAGCTTCATCAAATAGCTAAGTGACTGAACTCACACTTTAAACAAACACAGATATGTATCCATGTAACTGTGCTGGCACCATTTGCAAGCACCCTACTTCTGCTCATTGGCAGGTCTGCACAAGTGGAGAAAAGATTGCGAAAATAATTCAATGTGGAGATGAACTGCGGAAGAACCCAGCATAATTTTTTCATCATAGTTTCCTTCCTATACAAATAAAATACAAGACTCAATTTATGAAAATTAGAGCAGAGTGAAGAAGGAATAAGAGAGAGAAATTAAGTGTATCCTAGAAATTTGACATTTGACCGATAACGATGGAAATGGATTTACTATCCATATGGTAATAATGTTTTTAAATTATATCATAATTATTCAAATGCAACTGACCTTGTCATATATAACTCTAAAGAACTGCATGTACAGTAGAAAGAACAGATTTTAGACTGTTTGCAAGCTGAAAGTTGATTATGCTGAAACATTGCATACTGAGGAATAATGTGTTCTGACTCAGTGAGAATGAGCTGACTGGAAACAAGGTGAGACACTAATTAAAATATTTAATAATATGCTATGTAGCACCTGGAAATTAGAAAGTGATTTAAGTCCAAAGTGTCATTATTATCAATGTATGAACACATATCTCTTAGGACATGAAAGAACATATAGGACGAACACAGCTAGCAGTTCTTTATTCTCTAGACCCTTCAGCTTATCCATGAATTCTCCACTGATATGTCTCATGCTAAAGATTTTTTCTAGCAAATTTCTAGACTTTTCTAAAAAAAAATATTATTTTCTTCTGCATATTTGGGAAAGTTACGTTCAAGGCAGATAAATTAACCATGTTGCAATCAGTCTTAAAATGCATAGGAAAATACCTTTCAAACACACAATCTGAACTAATAGGGTTCAGTAAAGCTTCACATACACTGATGCATGAAATAGATACGTGGAAAGCCATATTACATCAGATACCAAATTAAACAAGATTTGTCATAACTGTCATGATTAAAATGCAGATTCTGTTCTGTCACACAAGAAAGTTACACTGGATGTCATCTTAACATTGTTTTTTCTCTGTAAGTCCTGTGATTCAGGATACTACATCTATTCAAAACAATACTCAAAAGACCTCTGTTTGTTCCAAAGTCAATTTCAAGCACTGGTAAGTATTCTGTATTTTATTTGAAACAGTCTCTGCTTGTTCAAACATTGTTGCTTGTTCTACAAAAACTCATATACTAGACCCATTGCTACAGTATCTGAATGCACTCTGTGTCTTTAAAAAACAAAGTATCTGTGAACAAACAAACAAAGCCACAAAAAACCAAAACTGAACCTACCATACTCTGTGTCTTACTCATCAGAGAGGGAAAAATGTGTGTGCTGTACAGCACGGTAGTATGGCACAAAAGGATACTGCATACATTTTCCAAAATCCATGGACAAAAGGGTGATACCATGGTTCTTAGTTTGGGTAGGAGCTCACTACCAATGTGTGACTTTATTACCAAATGAATTAAACTCCTGTAAAGATCAATTTTTCAATTTTCATATAGAAAGATTCATTATCATTGAGGGTTAGAATTGCTGACCTTGCTTGGCACCCCGCATCTTCGCAATGAAATCTTTTGTGTTTCTCAGCCCCACAGGGCCCAAAATTTGAACTTGGTTAGTACTCATTAGTACTACATGATTAGTAGGGTAGAAGTATACAGAATATTAGTGGCCAATAGTAGTGAAAAGAATTCAGTATTCAATACCAACTGCACCATTCCTGTACACCATCACATTGTGGCACTCTATTCAGGAACAAAGGTTCTCAGCAAGAAAAGTTCAAAAAGGACAAAGCATTCTGTGAGTGTAACAATAAGGTTTCAAGGACACACTACATTGTGCTGCTGAAGATAGCTAAGCTAGAGACTGTCAAGACTGTCTGCATGGTATAAGAAGCAATCAGTGAAAAAATACAAAACACTAAACAAAATTAAGCAGTGTTGCCTGAGAATCTAGTTCAAAATCCTGTACTGTCCTCCCCTGACATTTGAATCGTATAAGCTAGTACTTGACTGCACCACAGGAAGAAATTGCTTATTATATTTCCCATTATACTTTTGTAACTATGTATGAAAACAGGGATGCCATCTATAGATATGAAACATTGCATAATGACAGCCTACAAACATAATTTGTCACCACAGGAGAAAACAAAGATGACAAGGAGGTTGTAAACAACCTAAATCAATCCATTGGAAGGATAATAAGAACCATCCTCAAAGTCACCCTTCCAGGGGTAAAGCCAATTGTTTGTAATTTGTAACTGCATCTAAACACTTACCCTGGGAGGCAGGGAAACGTGCATCACCTTCAGCTGCCAAAATGAGCAGAGCTTGCCCCCATTATCCCACCCAAACAAGCCACAGCAATGAGTAACAGCAGACTACCTGCATGAACCATGGAAGTTTACATTTTTAGTGTTCCCATGTGTGTTTGATGTGTACACATAGTTCAACACAAATATTTTTAGAGAAACCTTGAACTGCTCATCCAAGTACAGGAACACTTCCCATAGGATGCCATGGAAAGGAAGGGATGTAACAAGTGCTTTCGGGTTAACTGCAATGCCGTGTATGCTGTCCATCAGTGCCATGTCTGTTCTAGCCACCTAGATGGAGGTTAACAAGGTAGACTTTTGGGATGTGAGAAAGAAGACTGGAAAAATGCAAGGTAGGGCTGTTTGGAATGGAGCAGATACTGTAATTATTTGGAATTAATGGTCATCCTTGCTATTGCCATATTTTATAATCGCCATCAAAAATTACTCCAAGACAGTGGCTAGAGAAGGACACCACAGCACTAAGCAGACGAGCTGAATGTGCAAACCCAAAAGTTAGGGGTGGCAGGAATTATAAAAGTTAGGAAAAAACCTATCTGACTTAGAATGAGAAAGGCAGGTCTAACTAATTGCTTTTCACAAGTTTCAGTAATTTTCCTAAGAAGTTTTCATTTTTTAGACAAAAAGCCTCAAAACCTGTGAAAAATCTAAAGCAAATTTTTATATTGACAGCAAAGAGGAATAAGATGGTAACGTTGGCTGCCTGAAATTGTCTATCACATATTAGGGAAACATGGTGCAATGCTTTTTTTTTTTCCGCACAATCAAAACTTATTACATTTAATTTTTTACAATTATATTCATTAGACATACACTGCAAACCATATTAGAAAAGTTTGGTATCATACCACAAAAGGCACCAAAGGAGTAGTGGACTTCACAGACATTTTAACACAAAAAGCTCTAAAGGAACTGAAAGACTATGCAAATTTCAACCTCAGTTATGTTTAGAGTCCATGGTAAAAGCAATGGGTGTGAGCACTCAGTTTAACTCGGGCTACTGCAATAATTACTTAATAGCTCCCTTCTTTAGGATACACTGGGGAGTTTTAAATGACCAGTGTTACAGTAACTAATAGATTGAGATCCTCACACTAAAAATAATGCAGCAACACAAGACTCATCTGCAGAAAAAATCCTAAATTAACTTATGAATCCTATACAATTCTTTCAAAGCATCCACAGTAGCTGGGATACATGGACAGGGAGATTCCTTTCTTTGTCCAGAAGACAGTCAGAGACCAGTGCACTGCCCTCATCATACAGGAATTCGATCACAAAACAAAGATTTAGCAAGCAGACACACAAGGTGTCCTAAAGAGCAATCAAAATATGTAGGATGAATAGAAGCCCAGCAGTTTAGATGAACAACATTTTTTTTACAGTCAACTACTGAAAAGTGGATACCAGAGCTAAGTGTTCCTTAAACAAAACTATTCCATTGGACCTGTTTGAGAAGACAACTTGCAGGCAAAAACCTGGTTTAAGTTCAGATGCAAAGCCATTGACTTCAATGTGTTGTGCTAGGAAAAAAAGAACATCTATAGGCAACATATTACAGAGTACTTTTACCTTCACACACAGACAGCTATTACTGCAATGCTGAGTAGGGCCATCAGTTTAGGTAAGACGTAAGAAATAGCTGGTCCTGTGTTGCCTTGAAAATCAGGTTTTTCAATATTGTTTTCATAATTTCTAGCCACTTTCCCAAGAAAGTAACTACAAACATAGGTGTTTATACATTCCATTAAAAATATACCTTTTGATGAATGTCTCTCACGGCCAGTGTGGTTGAAAAAGTGGTAACCTGACTGTCCAATCCCTGGTCATTGTCAGAAACCTATAAATACTAAAAGAACAAATAAACTTTGCTTCTTCTTTCACCACACTTAGAGCTGCATCCATGTGAATCATTTCATGTCCAAGTGACAGTCCTGCTTTAACAGAAAATGGTGCAAAAATGATGAACATCAGCTGAGGAAAAATACTCTTATCTAAATCATCAGTAGGAACTTATTTCAGAGTAGCTCTTGAATAACTCGAAAAGAGGGTTTCTGAAGACCTTTTCCAGGCAAAGGTTTTCCTTTACCAGATCATAAAGGTAGGATTGGAAGATCCATTCATTTTTGCCTTTATTTAAATAATCGAGTCTGTCAGCTAAAGTGGTTGTGGCAGTCCTCTGCCAGGGCTGAAAGACAGGGTGATAAGCTTCACATAGCTAATTACAGCAGCAACCATCCTAAATCCTCTCAGAATCTGTTTCATAGAAATATCACTTTTCTGTAGAATAATTACCTCTTACATGCCCAATCCTATTCCTGACATGCTTATTTTAATGCTCTGACATTTTAATGCCATCTGCCTCCAAGAAGCCCAGCCTGACACGCTGTCAGAACTCAATCCACGCATCATCTTCCTACTCCCCATCATTTCACTCTTCCCCGAATTTCTCCAGCGCCCAGTGTTATGATTTACCATTTGGCAGCATGAGTTAGAAGGGGGTTCTATAAGCAAACCACAGCATTTCTCAGTCTATTTGTCCATGTTGAGACTATGGTTTCTGTAAACTGAAGAGGAACCAAAGTCCCTTGCTCTTGGAAGCCCCAAACCCCTTTAGATCATGTTTTCTGAGTCATTTGTGTATGCAACAAGAAATAATGCACAGTCCTGTTTTATCTTCTTCCTAACCCCATGGCAATGGAGGAAAAAATCTCCTTGCTTTATTTACCTCAAATCAGCAAAGGGGCAGGTATGTCAAAATAATAAATTGCCTTCAGTCAGATGGGACTAGTTGATGCACCTATATTCCCTTTCTAGTACCTTGCTTACAGAAACAGTGAAGAGGAAGAAGCACATAGAAGAAGACACCACAGAGACAAAGAATTGTCTCAGACAGCTTGTAGAGTAGGAATAGATTTTATTTCCTTCCTGCCCTCTGTTCTGCCTCATTGTTCCCCCATTTTGTATTCCCTGATTCCTTTCCTAGGTCTAGTGATTGACAACATGCATTGTCCATTTCTATCAGGTCTGCAAGACAGATCACTGCTGCTTCAGTGCTTCCCTCCCTGCAGGCTGTCACTAACAACTTTTGTGAGCTGACATTTCTCACAAAGTCGGCAGAACTGCACACCGCGCAACTGGTTGCCAGGTGCTCACATATAAATATTTAATTGATACCTTTTTGTTTAGTAGCAACAACTCAAAAAAGCACAGATGGAATGATATCAAACCCAGAATAAATTAATAAGACAGATAATGACTAGTTTATTACATATAAAAGAATAAATAATATCTTTAGAGATCACTTTCATTTCTTTGTATTAAAGAAATGATTAAGCATCTTTCCACAAACATTACACTGATTTCTGAAAATCCCAACTAAGTTAATCAAAAAAAAAAAAAAAAAAAGAGGCCACGTTTAGCATCCAATGTGCTTCTCAACAGAGTCATTCGGGAGCTTTCATCACTAACATAATTTTGTAAGGGTTAGTACTAAATTGATTACACAGAAAGAGAACCCCACATCTTCTTAATGTTGATCATAAATGTAGGAAAAAGAAAGAGACATGCTCAACAAAGAGTATTGACTTAAAACGCTTCTGTAATTTGTTTCAGGACTACTACTATACATTTCTGTATAATTTGCAGTGTATTTTGTTCATAAGACAGCAATAAATGGGGAATGGCCTTTTGGTGAAAGCACTCAAGCCTGCTCTGGGGACTCAGCATGCTTGGGTGACTCTCTGAAACACCTCTGCTCTGATGCAGGCAGCGTGGGGAACAAACAAGAGGAGCCAGAAGTCTCTGTGCAGTTACATGACTGGTGTGCTGTGAGGGATGGATACAGGCTCCTCAGGAAGGACAGCATGGGAAGGCTTGGAGAGGGACTTGTCCCCTGTTAAAGAGCAGCTGGAGCTGATGGAGCTATGCCTGGGGATGGGTGTCCCTGTTACAGGCCTCCCGATCCCACAGCAGCACTCGGGCAATGCAGCATCGGAGTGCATTAATGACAGCTTCCCAACATGGGGAGCCAACAAGGAAAGATATTCTGCTGGACCTGGTACTCAGAAAGAACTAAGTCAGAGATGGGGAAGTCAGACGCAGCCTGGGCTGCAGTAGCCATGTGATGATGAGCTTCAGGATCTCGAGAGGAGGGACCAGGGCAGCAAGCAGAATCACAACCTCGGATTTCAGGAGAGCAGACGCCATCCTTTTCAGAGATGTGTTTATAAGAACCTCATGGGATACAGCCCTGGAGAGAAGAGGGGTCCAGGAAAGCTGGTTGATATTCAGGGATCACCTCCTCCAAGCCCAGGAAAGGTCCATCCTGACAAATAAGAAATTAAGCAAAAGCAGCATGTGAGAGCAAGGAGCTCCTTACTGAACTCACACATCAAGAGCACAATTAAAAGAGGTGCAAGTACTAAGTTCATTGTTAGTTTCAGAGGACTTATTAGACTAAACAATGGGATATTTTGATTGCTGGTTTATTTTTAAATAATCATTCTAATAAAACTAGGGCCTTCTGCATGCACCTCTGGGCAGACTTTTGCATTGGCAGTCCATGAGGGCAGCATTAGGAGCTAAAATTACATAGTTTTGCATAGAGAAACAAAACCTTTCTTTCTATAAAATATATAGAAACAGAACAAGGTCTGTTATCTCAACACAAACACGATCTTGGAAAAGACACAATTTCAGGGTCTGAAGCTATATGTTACCAGGACAAAAACAAAACAAAACAAAGCACAAAATGTTGACCCAACATAATGGCATTAATAACTTTGTTATTAGGAGTAAATAACTTTGTTATGAGGAGGAAAAAAAAATCACTTTAGTCCAATAAAGTGATTTCAGGGGATGTTCAGGTGGAAATCATGGAGAATTTCTTTGCAGAAAGAGTTGTCAAGAATTGGAATAGGTTGCCTAGGGCAGTAGTGAAGTCACCATGCCTAGAAATCTTTAAGAAATGACTGAACATGGCACTTAGTGCTGAGGTCTAGTTGACAATGCGGTGAGTGGTCAAAGCTCAGACTCAATAATCTTGGGGGTCAGTTTTTTCCTAAATGATTCTGTGATTCTTAAGGAAGTGAACTAAAATTTACTCACACATATGCACAGTTATTCGTGTTACTATGCTTTAGAAAAAGTTATTTCATCGCTATTACCTGGAATCAAAATATTAAGTGATAAATTCTGTGAACTGATGATTAAATATTTAATAACTACAAAGTAAGTCATAACAGTGTTTTCTACTCTGCCCTCAAGTGTCTCTATAGGAGACAGGAAAGGAGTCAGGATACTGTGACCACCCTGCACAGGTTCTGGAAGGTCTGTACAAATTCAGTGAAATGATAATGACCTGATCAGGATGGAGCTCCATCCAGGACACTGAACATAACCAGCACAAAGATACGTCAGCTTTCTGTGATTAAATAATTTGTCAGTTTGATCCCCAGAATGATCTGTACTCCTACAGCTTTAGCAAAAGCCTGTAACTCCTACACATTCACTTTCACAGCTGAAACATCCTAATGACAGCTGTCATTATTTTTGTAATTTACTTCTGAGCTCTTCAGAGATACCATCAGCTGAAGTGAGACACTTCTGCCTGAATATTGCTTTCTGAACCTTTTGTTAAGGTGGAAGAAATTTGAGAATAATTTCAGGTCTTCCCCATTGATTTTTTCTGTGCACATACACTTAATAAAACCTTGTGTCACCGCTCCTAGTTTGAAGTGGACCAAGTTTTGTCTTTACCACTTCAATACAAGAGGAGGAAAAAAAAATCACACTGAAAACAGCAGTGTTAGGCACAAAAAATAATTTTGAGTAGGACAAAGGGCATATATGGTATTAGACATTTTCTGACACTCCCTTTTGAGCTCTATGCCTCTGAACTTCACACACTTCTCTAAGCACTGCCCAAAAAGCAATGAAGGTTAACATTTTGTAATACAGGTAACTTCCCTCCTAGCACCAAAATATCTTTTAACTTGGTGACATAAATAAGTTCACATCTTCTTTGAGCAATCGCTGTATAACTGTGTTACATCTGCAGTTTTGTTGGCATACACCATAAATCTTCTACACAGACTGCAATCAGAAATTCAGTGAATCACACAACCATTAGGTTGGAAAAGACTGGCAAGATCAGCAAGTCCAACTTTTGTTGGACTCTTGTCAACTAAACCACATTGTGAAGTGCCATGTCCACTTGTTTTATGAACACTTCCAGGAATGCTAAATCAACCACTTCCCTGGGGAGCCTGTTCCAATGCTTAGCCAAGCTTTCAGTGAAGAACATTTTTCCTAATATTCAGCTTGAGCCTCCCCAGTACAACCTGAGTGAGGCCATTTCACCTTCTCCTGTTGCTTGTTGCCTGGAAGAGACCAACCCTCACCTTGCCACATCACCTCCTTTCAGATAGTTGTGGAAGGCAATAAAGTCTCTCCTGAGCCTTCTTTTTGCAGATGGAATAACCCCTGTGCTCTCAGGTGTTCCACATAAAACTTGTTTCAGACCCTTCAGTCAGAGACAATTCAATCACAGCTTTTCACTTATTTATAGCTGTGCTAACTTGTCAATATTAATTTTTGAGAATCAAAAACCAAAAGAAAGAGCTTGCATATCATATCAACAGGAAAGTACAAATAACAGAAGATTGGTCTGCAGGAGAAATTTCTGACTGTTGTACAAAACACTTTGTCCCTATCAAGTTTGATCTTTCATACAGAAGTGAAATATTGATGATTTCTATGAAATTTCTTGACTTGAAGTCAGGGCTTAAATACTACCTGTTATAAAAAGTCCTGTAGGCAGTGGAAAACCTGCAAAGGACAATGCCCTCTACCTACCACAAAATAAAAAGGCAAAAACATTAAAAAGAAATTTCAAAATTATTCATTATAACATTTGCTCTTGAGTAATGCAAAGCTCTGACCGGACAGTTCAAAACATTAACAAACCTTTAGTTCTGGAACCTGAAACAAGAGAAGGCAGGGAAAATCTTCCAGAGGTGGGTATCCACCTCTGATGAACCAGGATTGTTACTCTGCCAAAAGCAGAGACAAAGTGAGGGAAAACCTGGCAATAGCTATTCTTAAAACCAGACTGAATCCAGAACAAGCAGTACTGTAATAAATAATAGACCACTGAAGGACTACTAGAAGTTATTCTCTTAACTCCAAGTAAGACAAGTGGCAATAAAAGCATTCAGATAATAAATGTTGTGTTGTATCTAATCACTGAAACAAAGTTAATCCAAGAAAGTAATTTGTTTTTAAATTACTGAAACAGTTTGTTCATTTAATAAAAACTAAAAAGCACTAACCCTTCCTGCTGAGTTTAAGTCTAATTACTGTTGTGCTAACATAAAGAGAAACATCTTGAAATAATAGTCCAGAATTAAAATACAAATGTGAAGCATTATCACCAAATTTTATCATACTTACATGTTTCTTAAAATTGTCTCAGA
This sequence comes from Parus major, assembly GCF_001522545.3. Lineage (NCBI taxonomy): Eukaryota > Metazoa > Chordata > Aves > Passeriformes > Paridae > Parus > Parus major. The sequence goes on from NC_031770.1 coordinate 22,282,405, forward strand.
TTATATAAAATATGTATTATCTATTTGCAATTGTTGTTTTGTGGGCAATTAATTAGAAATGTAAATTAACCTTTACATGGGTCTACTTTTTTCTAGTACTTCTAACATTGAAGCCTAATAATTTCTGTGTATATAACACTGTTTCCTTTCACATTCCTTTTTGTCAGTTCTATAGATTCAGAGGTGGTTGTTCTGCAAAGGCCACCTGTATTTTGACAATAGGCTGTATCATCCAAGAAGTATGAAACACTTAATTCGCTACTTAAACACTACTAAGTGTTTAAACCATGAGTTGGAAGATCATTGGAAGATTTTTTAGAAATGCCGGAGAGTATTTTGTCCAGCCATGGCTTGCTACTAGTGTTACAGACAGTTATTTGAAGGCACATACTTTATTCTTGCAGTGAGAATGAATGCAAAATCCCTCTCTACGCTGACCATACGAATATTTGCCTATTGGTTGTCACTAGATAACCAATAATTTAAAATACAATTTTTCTGAGTTATTTTGTTAGTCCAGTTCAAATCACAGTGAGAGGGAGAAATCATAAATATCGTCAAAACCTGTTTCCACAGAGAGAGGGAAAGAGGATAAAAACAGGTTTCCATGGTTACTTTGTTAACCATCCCCATTTTGCTGTTTACATAGTTTATAAACAAGACACTATAAGCAAGAAGAAATGAAATATTTATTAAGATCTACATTACAGAAAGTTCCCACCATATGTCATGTCTGTTTCAACAGCTGCCTGTCCAGCGGAGCCCTAAGACACACTGACATCTACTCACTGCTAGTGCTACCAAGTACATTATATAGGACAAACCCCTACTGAATGTGCACAGAGAAAGCCCTTGACCCAAGTTCATTTACTAACATTTCATCAGTAATTTATTTTCAGTAGAAGATCATACCTTGCCTTGAAACCAATGATAAAAATGCAGTTTTCTCGCATGTAAGTGAAAGCTCTTGCTTGGCTATCAGCTAAAATTTACTGATCATCAGAGGCTGCTCTCCAGCTCTATCCATTTCAACAGTTGCAGTTTTAATCACTTACTTCTAATGCAACAGAAGTTCTTATCTCAAGTCATCAGTGAAAATGAAACATTAATTCTGTATAACAGCACTTTGAAGCAAAAATGTCATCTAAATCAGGTCCTTTTTATCCTCTATAAACTTTTATTTTAACTAGGCTTCTTTTTGCCTGGGGGAAGAATGACAAGTAACTTTGTGGTACCACTAGTATTGAGAAGATTCCAAACATGCCACCAAAAGCTCAGAAATTCTATATGGAGAACCCAGCGTGGAAAATTCTGGAGGTATTTTGGAGTTCTTGGTATTTAGATACCAACCTCATTCAGTTAAGAGGCAGCACTTGGCCTGAGGTCCCATATGCACAGCCATCACACAGCAGCTCAGCTCACTTGAAGAGTGACAGGTAACAGCAGTCCTACAGTACTGATCTCAACAAAATATGCTAATTAGCATAATTGAATTGTTTAGTTTGTAAAAGACTCTTAGGATAATCAAGTCCAACCACTGCCCCAACACTGCTGAGTCCACTATCAAACCTTGTCCCTAAGAAACATGACTACATGTCTTTTAAATGCCTCCAGGGATGGTGACTCAAGCAGCACAGTACAGTCTACTTATACAACATTCAGAGACAGACATTTTTTTGTAAGAAGCAACATTTCTCCTGCTGTGTTGTAGCCAAAGAGTGTCCCAGAAATTTGTGTAGCTTAAACACTATCAGCCTGTCTACCATCCTCCATGCAAGCTTCTATATTTCACTGTTGCTTTGTGTTGTAAAATCTCTGTCTGTGAACACACTTATGCAGAGATCATCTAATCTCTTCTCCATGACAGGATCAACTCTACTTAGGTTACTCTTGAATAATATTTGCCCTTGAGTTATTACCACACACTGAGGGCATTCAAATGAGAACGTTTACCGGAGCAAGATATAGCCTGTTTTGAATCTCCATTTCCATCCATCTAGGAAATATATTTTTTATATATACATATATTTCTTATACTTATATATCTATATATATACACACATATACATATATAAGAGTAACTCAAAGAAAAACACTACTGTTCTTTACATTCTAATGCCAGTTCCTTATCACTGCTCAAAAAATTGAAGACAGTATTTAAAACAAGTTTGCTTCACTAGTTTCACTAGTAAATGTCCAATACTTAATATTTTCAGAGCAATAGTCTAATCCAGATTTGCAAAGCAATTCATTGTACCAAAATGCTAGATACATTTTAAATAATCTCTAAATCTACCACAACTGTCTCTGAAAGCACTAGGCACATGGAATACTGTTATCCCTACAGCTACAGGAGATAATGTTCGTTACATAGCATTAGTATTCACAAAAAATTGTAGAGCAGTTCTTATTACTTATACATCCTGATTCTCTTTACAGCAGTCAAGGCAGAAGTCTTCTTTATTTTATTGGGTTTTTTCAAGTCTGGGGTTACATCACAGAACTCAGGTGATCAAATGGCATTTTGCTGTTCACACAGAACAGAGCTGCAGAGGCTTGTTGCAAAGTGGAATCAACTTTTCAAGTATGCAGCTATGTTGCTTGCAAGAAAGTGATAAATCTTCTCCAGGACAAAGGAAGCAAAAACTGTATGACAGCTGACAGTAGGAATTATCCTTTGGTTGCCATGACTTTAGCTCGTTCTTCAGCACTGCATGGAACTACTGCAATTATGTCTTGGGGATAGAATAGGAAGCCTACAGCATGTTATTTTACTCACTTATTTCAGACAGTAAGATAAATAGAAGCCTGAAGCTTTTGACCCCTCATTCCTTCAAAAGCATGAAATCTATGCAATTATCTATTTGTCACCTCTAAGATGGAAGTCTGCATAAAATTTTGACTCATAAAGCCTAATTTTTTTAGGAACTAGGAAAGGAATTCTTCCCACAATAAACACCAGCACACCATAAACAACACATATTTGTAAAGATGATAACTTGCATATTTTATGCATGCTTTCTTTATTTTACCTGAGCTGCTTAAAAGATCACTTTTTACTACAGTTTTCCTATCTACATGTATAACCCACCTAAATATATGCAATTAAGAGCACACATGGACTGAAATCACTTTATTTCCTTTTTTGGCTCTAAATTCATATCTGCGATAGGACAAGACTAAATCCAATAGTTACTTCCTGTCCCGTTTTATCATCTGTCCTTGATGTTACATAAAGTGCTTATACTAAACATCACTGAGCTCTTATATAGCATTCTTAATCCATAGATATCAAAGTACTTTACAAAGGATGACCATTATCCTGCTTCATCTATGAAAAGAAAAAACACAGACCTCTTCAGGGTGAAATTTGGATCTCACTAAACTCCCAGTCCACAGTGAAGCTGGGATTACACCTCCCATCACAATACCACTGGTCAGACAGAACAGCATTCACCTCTGCAGATGGATTCCAGAGCCTTGTGGTCACTGGTGGCCTGTAAGTTGCACTCAGCAATTCCATACAACACTTAGGCATCAATCCAGAGAGAATATGACTTTCAATACGGTATCTTATTCAGCATGACAATCACTAAAACGCCTCCCATCCCACACAGGCAGCACTTTTAAACAGTGTACTTTACTCTTCTCCTGCTTACAGCTCTAAACACACCAATATTACCATCAGTGGTAGAAATAACTGAGTCAAGTGCTGTGCTTCACCTTCACTACTGAAATCAACACTGCTTCAGACAGATACATTGGTACCAAGGTCTGATGCTTCCACTCACATGCCTCAAAGTATTTTCACCTCCACACAGATTCTGAAACTACCTGATCTAGGGGTAACTATGTATGAGTTATCAAACCTCCTGCTTTGTTCTTTCCTCTCCTTTTGTTTTGTTTCCCATGTTCTCTCTTTGCACCTTACTCTAAGTTAGATGCTTCAACACATACACTGCCTTAACTCTATAAACCCTCCTGTACTATACAGAGAACTCAGAACCAAATACTGGAGATAAGGACTGAAAGCAGACTGTATACTAACAACCACGTGGTTTACCAGGATATCAGTCTGATTGAAACTGCCAGACACTGCTGCATGGCCATAAAAGAAGGATGTTCTCTCTCTCTCTCTCTCTACTTCAATAATGCATCTGATGTTCTATCCAGATATCGTGACATGAAAAACCTTTGTAGTTTACAACTTTGGATTAAATTTAAGGGGTTATTGCTTTGACATGCTGTATCACAACCACCTCAAATCTACTCCTAGACCCTGGCAAGGTGAAGTAAGCTGACCCTGTGCACAAAGATGTGACAAAGAGCCATGATCTTCATGAAAGGATTCAGAACACTTCAGTCTCCATAACACTCCATACAATAAAGTAGCCAAGGAAGAGAAAGGCATGCAAGCTTCCCTGCCCACAAAGATAAAGGGAATCATTCTTATTCTCTGGTGCTAAGACAGATAGGTTATTCTGAGCAGCTCTTCCTAGAATCTTGCATATTATATGAACTGCCTCCTGTCTGACCTGGTGCTTTCAGGAAGAAAAGGCACAAAAGTAGAGATTGTATAATAGACCGCATCTTCTGGAATGCACATTTCCTAAAACGGGACCATCTTCCAAAAACCAGACGGGCAGCCTGCTGGACTCCCTCCCGTGTCATTCCCCACGACGTTCTAGAGACAGCGGAGTGCGATCCCCTCGCAGGCGCAGCCGGCAGCAGCGGAGCGAGGGCAGCGGGACGCGCTGCGCAGCCCGGGGCTGTGGCGGGCAGCCGCTCCCGCAGGGCCCCGGGCCAGCGGGCGGGCCAGGAGCGCCCCCCGGCGGCACCGGAGCCGCTCCTGCCCGGGACCGCCGCTCCGAGCCCTCCGCCGGCACCCCATCGGCCGCCAGGCACAAAGGGGAAACCATCGGCACTGAGGGATTTATGTTCTCCCGCACGCCGCAGGGAACACAGGGCGGGAGGTTTGTCACACGGTCCTTTCCCGGCGGGGGGATGACAGCAGGTTCAGAGCAGCAGCAGGGCCGGCGACAAAGATTCAGAGTCTGAGGCGTGTGCTGGCTGCTATGCCATTTACTGAGCTGCATACAACTAATTTACCAGAAGCTGGACTAGAAGAGAGTACTCTTCTCATCCTATATTTTTCTGTCTCTGGTCTACATCTTAACAATTCCACTTTGAAGAGCATGTGGGTTTCTGCAACACATCTAAAACATAGAACAACTTTGAGACTGAAGTTTATACCAGGCCCATCCTCCTATTTAGAAGCTGTAATCATGTCTCTTAGCATGCTAAAGTACAAATATGGACCACAAGAAGAAGAAAAAAAACCAAAACGTTAAAAGGCTAAAAGACCAAAGAATTAACCAAAAAGCAAACAAAGTTAAGCAGATTTCTGTTAACTTGTGCTCCAGGTCATATGAAAATTTACACATGCTTGACTTTAACTAGAAGTGCTTTGTGGAAGTTGATAGAATACACAAAAATATTGCTTTCATAATGAAGATTTTTTTATATATTCACTTTTGTGACTCTGAAATACTGATTGCTTCATGTATAAAAGAGTCCCCAAGACTGAAATCACATGTAAACTCCAGCCAAATTCTGGCACTGAGGGACAAAAGGTTCCTGTGACTTAACTTGCTGGGCTACACAAAGAATAAATTCAGAATCCTTAAAATCACAGGTGGTTTAAGACTGCTGGGCACACACTTTCTTCCAATACCCTGAAGAAATGCAACTTTGCAGCTCTGTTAAAATATTCCAAAATATTATTTAAAAGTAGCATGAAGTGATTCTTTGAATACTTCATGTTTCACAGTGTATTTCTTACTCATAGATAGTAACTCAAACACCCTGCAACAAAAATAACAAACCGTTTTAATTCACAGTTGCAACACATAAACATGATGAGATCTGTACATTGTTAATCCCAACATCCTCACTTCAACAGTTTAAGTTAAATGTCACATTTACATAACATTTACATAAAGATTCAGTTTTGTTTATACAAACCCCAGCCTTATTTTTGCAACATGCTTGATGCTAATTCATTATGTAACAACAGATTGTTTGCTGTTTTAAACAAATAAAAGGTTTTTTTCTGAGAAGGTGTTTAAGAGACTGCAATTCCTCTGAAGCAATTTAGCACCCAGTCTTTATTATTGTTCCATCAAGTTTTTAAGGTTGGCTTGTTTTAAAACAAACAAGGTATCTTGGACACTGTCCCACTCTAAGACACCTCAACTGATTTTACATGTCATGGTCACTTGTACAGTTCACACTTGTACTCAACATACACAGAGGAGAATGGTCAGAGCCTCCCAATTCAATCCACAGGAGTTTAATTATAGACATTCAGAAGTGGCCATGTTGGTCTTGAAACTGGAACATTTTAGAAGATTCCAAGCACTATCCAGCTTGTTGGGTTTTACTGAAGTTTTTGGGTGGGTTTTTTTTTATTAATATCACTTCACTCTTATCATTGCTTTCAACAGGAACATATTTAGACCAGTGCTGACCCATTCAAAAATTATAAACAACAGCAAACATTGCAAAACTTCCAGTGCATCTGGAAGAGCAGAGCTCACAGGAGTCTGCAATGCAGCATGCAGAGACCTCCATGGATGGATTAGCTGCTATTCTCTTCTGTTTTGAAATTTTAAAATTATTTTTGCAGGAAACCAAATCCCCATATTGAAAGAAAGAATTCCCTAAGCTAATACCAATACCTCTTCACAGCAATGAAATGAATGCTTTAACCTTAAAATGACACATAAATTAGACATAAAGCCAATTCAATCACATCTACTGATTGTTACAATTGTGTTTATTACCAACAAGAATATGTATTTAGGTTTAATATATGCTAACAAACACAAAATTTCAAGTCCCTACAAAAGCTATCTCCAGCACATCACACCACATCTACATCAGAATATTCCCAAACATGGGAAGAATCATCTTTTGTTCCTCTTAGCTTCTTGGCTAAGGAGGCATTATTTCAGTGGGCTTTCTTTTCCAAAGGGATGTTTTTGTAGCACAACCTGGAAACTGCCCATTTCTGTGTTAGTCTGCTCCAAAACCCTGTATCACAGCCAGGCACTCTTGACTGAAAATACTGCTTCTGCTAACTCCACTAGCTTTATCTGAAATGTTCCAGAGGAATACAAAGATCCCAGGAATTCAAGACTAGTGAATACTTTCTAGAGTCTCATACCCTGCAAGTCTCCTTGCTTTGCTTAAACACTAGGAATTGGAGGCAGAAATTACCCAAAAGAGAATTCAAGTACAGCTGTTCCACATGTTCTACACCCAGTGGTCCTACCTGCATACGACAAATAACGAGCATCACTGGATCCTTCCTCAGGAAGCCTATCAGTAGATTTAAGTGGAATGATGCAATGCATCACTTGCATCATTGGCAGTTTTTACTGTCTACATTAGTTTGATGATTACAGAGATATAAATTGTTTTCCTTCATCCAGACATTTCTGCTTACTCAATAACATTGTGCAAGCACTAATCCAAGTGAGAAAAATTAGATACATAAAATTGAACTAGACATACCACAGGTTATATTAAAGAAAAGAGTATTTTTTTATTCAGCAGGTCTCCCATTGACACAGGTACACATAAAAGTCAAATAGATCTGCTCCAACCAGCCATTCCAGGACTTTCAGGGTAAGCAGTACAAAGCTTTGGCAATACCAGTTAGGATTAACCTTATTTGGAGACCAGCCAAATCCATACAATGCAGAAACTGTTCTGTAGGTTACCATGTTTTCCTCAAGGTGTCTGAAGGAAGGCAAATACAGCACTGTGGCAACATTTTATGGGAAAAGGCTGACTAAAATGTCAGAAGAAATGAGATGTCTGTAAAAAGAAGTTCCAAGGGTAAAAACTACTAAGGAACTATGAGGTGACAGCACAGGAAGACAAAGTTGATGCACTTGTATCCACACCACCTACCAGAAACAAGTGGCCTGTTGGTGCAAAGGACCCCCAGAACAATACACAGATTTTTCTTCTTGGGAAAACACTGTGGTTTGCTTCAGAACACAGCTTGGGCACACACTGTGGTGAGAATTGGGACTGTTCAGCTTAGAGAAGGCTCTAAAGAGACCTTACTGCAACCCTTCAAGATATAAAGGAGGTGTATAAAAAAGATGGGTACAGATTGTTGAATAGAGACTACTGCAGTTGGGCAAGGGATAACAGCTAGAAGAGGGTAGATTCAAACAGACAGAAGAAATTTATTATTACAATGAGGGTGATGAAACACTGGAACAAGTCACCCAGAGAGGCAGTAGATGCCTCATGCCTGGAAATATTTGAGGTCAAGGACAGGGCCCTGAGCAACCTGACCTAGTTGAAGTTGTACCTTCTCATTCCAGGGTAGGATGGGCTACACAATCCTTAATGGCCCCTTAAGAACAAAAACTATTTGGTTCTATGACTGCTGTGGACGCTTTAAGGCTCACTACGTATCCAGGACACAGAGTGAAACAAAAAGTCACATTTCTTGACAAAACAAAGAAAAAAGAATGCATCCTTGGGATAGCTAGTACTTTCAAAGGCAGAGATATCTATCCACATACCTTTATCCATACTGCTGGAGAAAAGGGGAATTTCATTAATACTGTGCTGTCTATCCCAGCTACAACACATTAAATAATCAATGGTATTTTAGGGGCAGCTACATTCAAAAGAGCAGCAGAGACAGAATAGCATGAGCAGTGGTATTTGGTTCCCAAGAGAGGGCCATGTGTTACACTGAACCTCACACAGAATCTGTGTCCAGCTGTTGGAGCCAAGAATTATCACTGAGCTTATCTAGCAATGGAGTTAGCAAACTGCTGCAGCATATCTTGACTTTCCAAGACTTGTATGCATTAAAGAGAAAGGGGAAGCTCTGAAGTCTGGGAGTTGTTATTGAAGAAATTCTGGGGTTTTTTTGTCATTTGTTTTTGTGGGGTTTTTCAATAGAGTGATAAAAAGATCTTCCTTTTAAAGCAGGAACATAGATTTATTTGGCTTGGGACAGCTTGAAGATGTGGGATCCCATGGGATTCCACAGCAAACTAATACAGGAGTTGAGTCAGAAGACGAAGAGATTTTTCCATTTCTTCTTTCACATTCATACCTTAGTTAGAACCATAATCCCCCCTTTTACCATGGCATCATTCTGACCTTACACAGAGATGTCTTCTTCCTAACTAAAAATCAGTAGAGCTTACCATACAGTAGATTTTGATCCTCTGTGCCATGCTTTACCTGAGAAAATTATTAAAGTGGGTGATTTCCAAGTTTTGTATTCAGAGTACCTTTGCATCCTGGACTAAGCTAACCCAAACAACCTGCAACTCTAAACAAGCTGAAGTAATTGCAAACCATGGGGTGAGCTGAGAGCACTGCTAACAGATGGATGCCTTTCAGAGACACTGGGGGTGCATGGTCCTGCAGCTCTCTTCAAAGCCAGATCTGTACTGAAATGAGTATGATTCACACTTTTTCAAAGGCACAGCAGAGCTGAAAGCATAGAGATTTTTCAAAAGAATCATGCCTGCAGGAACTGTCATTCTTCCCCACTGTCCTCATCAGTGCTGTCCTAAAGGAAGCACTGTTTGGCATCAGGACTGTAAATATTCCCACAAGTTCACAATTTTATTTCATCCAATGCCCTGTTCTCAGCACTGGATGAAATGCCTAGATAAAATAGCTTCAGTGAGCAAAGAGCAACAGGCACAGCCTCTCTTACTCCTTCTCATTGAAACTGCTGTTTCTACATATTTTTTAACTCTTAACACCTATCTATTCTCCATTCTGAGAATGCTCTGATTTAGGAGGGTTGTTTTTCCTGCAGTCACATTGGAAAAATATTACTACATTTGTATAGTACTTATGTGATTTAAATACATGATTAATAATTTTGGTAATCCTAAAGTATTAACAAATAGGTTCTTTCATATTGTGTGAAAACACTGGGAAAATAACCTTCCAAGTATAGTAGTATATTTTCCATTACTACTACCAAACCCCAGTTTTCATCACAAAAGTACTAATCCTTCCCCGGTGAGTTTCCAGAACCCCTGCCTCAAATATAATGGTATACCTAACAAATGTTCAAAACCCAGATTCTCACATACTCAATTTCACTTTACTTTCATAAATATACGTTCCATGACATCACTTGATTTTAGCCTGCAAGCAGTAAATAAAAATCTAGTTGCAGAGTCCAGTTCAGTCCAAGTCAGTAAATAACACATTATTAGCCATCACAATATAATATGTACCTATCCATAGTACATTTGAAAATACAAGACTTTTAAATTTTCTCAAGCTATCTTGAATTGTGCTTCTGATACCATTTTTAAGACAGATAGGTCAACAGAAATTATTTTCTAATAGTTTTTTACTAAGAACACAGAAAAAAACCTGTGTAATTGTAATTACAAAAATACTTTGTGCCATGCTTCACTTGGGGAAGCCACTGACTGTGTATACCAAGCTAGTACATACAGTCCTGGTTCCTTAAATTAGCATTTAATTAGGCAGATTGTCCTTTTAGCAGAGACTATTTTTAGTTTTGTTGGCCCCACACTTTGTATTTGCAAGTGCCACACTGTTCCAAGGCTGGGTCAAGTCATTATACTTAAAACAATATAATTTATTTTGCATTTCAAATCCCACCTCATAGACTTTCAATGTTTCATGCAACTCAGGTTTGTTTGGGTTGAGGTTTTTTTCTTTCCTACTGTTTTATTTCACACAGAAATGAAATTGTGAAGAGGAGAGTATAACATGTATGACAGATACTTTATGAACAGAGGAGAGAAAGTGCACGTTCTCGGGAGCAGAGACTGTCTAGGCAAAAAATGTCAATAACCTACTAAAATTCACAAGGCAGACCAACAGAAGATATTAACACCAAGTCTGTTTCCTACTCCAAAGTCACCTACTAAAAGGATTTTTTTTTTTTTTTTTAGTTAAGGAAACACCAAGCAAAACTCATTCTGGTACAACAGAAGAGAAAATTACTTCCTCCTTAGCAGCACAGTTACAGAGAAAGTAGATGATGTAGATAACGGAGGTAGGTAACAGGCTGAAAATGTCCAAGCTAAGGCTAGAAGACAAACTACACAGGACACAGCTGGCTTTGAAAAACTCATACATTTGTCAAAGATGACATTCAACTCATGCCAATCCCATGGCTATTTGCAGTCCAGGATCACACAAACATACAACTTCAATACTGCATCCCCTTAGGATGTAAAGCTGTATGTATGAGAGAATAATATCTTATTACATTTCTTGTGTGAAGCAAATGAAAGTATTTTATGGCAGAAGCATTAGCAGGGGCTCAAACTTAGTACATCAATGCTTACCATGATTCTACTCTTGGTTAAAGTAATTGCACCCATTCCCAGAAGACCTTCTTGGACACTGTATTTCTTCTATAAAGTAGCATCTTTAAAACCGTATCTCAATGTGATGATTTCAATTTCTTATACAATTATTTACAAACAGAATCTGCTTGTCAAAACATAGATGTAACTGATTTTGTGGAACTGATACCAGAACTTATATATTCAGTTGTCTAAGAAGTCTAAAAGACAAGTACATTCAGTAATATTGACACTATGCCTTTAATGTAGGGAGCTATCCATCAAACATTGTAATGTTACACAGAAAGTAGAAATAGAAAAACAGCCCTACAGCTTATAGAGCCTACAGCTCAAAGTTTATGAGAGTGGGTTGGCCTGTGCAACCTTATAACATACCAAATTTTCCTTGTGACCTAGGCTTGTATGATCTCATATCTGGTGCCAAAAGTCACTGCATTAAAGCCACAAGGACTCGTGTGTGAAGGCTTAAGACAGTCTTTATCCAGGAAATATGACAAAGTAGCCTAAAATAAAGAGTTCGGCGGCAAAGTCAACACAAGGAAAGGCTGACACCACCTAATCCTTATGGTAAGACCCAAACAGCATACTCTGGTTCATACATACTGGATTCATTCTTCCAAGGTAGAGTTCTTCACTGATAGACATTTCAGTGGATGAAATAACTGATAGAATTAAATCTCTAAGTGCCCAAAGACCACAAAAAATTCATCAAAATACACACTACACTTCTTTGTAAAGAACAGTAGATGGTAATAAGTATTTTATTAAAAATGAAGGCGAACATATTATTGGTGAACTTTCATGACTTTGCCAACACAAAGAAACTTGAGACAGCAAAAACAGTTTCTCACTCTAGAATTCAAATGCATTAGCCTGCCTTTTCTTGTTGAAGTGCCCTGCTTTAATTGCTTCATCCCCCTAAATATCATCAACCAAAGCACCCAAACAATGATCCCACTTTCCTTATTCATCTTCAGATGATAGTCCATTGCATGTGTTGAATAAATTGGTTTTTCTATTGAGAATAGAAGACTCCCCTCCATGTTCCAAATTTTCTATAAAATTCAAGCCCTTTTTACAAGGTATGAAGGTACTAGAGTTACCAGTGGAAAAGAGTTTTTAAAAGTTTTTCTTCAGTACAAAAAAAATTAAGATTTTCACAGCCACTGGAATGTCCTGAGTCAAGTTTTCCTGAAGAAGTTCATTAGAGAGTAACATTGGGTAGATAGCCAAGACAAATAGTTAAACTTTTTCAAACTAAAAAATCAACAGAAGACAAAATAAGAACTTAACATAGAAAGTATAAAGCAAGACTGAATTCATGTGATGATTTCTACTTATAACAGAAATGCTTTTTAACATGTTTCTTGGTTTTTGCTGGGATAGGGTCTCTTTCCTTCACAGCAGCTAGTAAGGGGCTGTGCTTTGGACTTGTGCTGAAAACAGGGATGCTTTTGTTCCTGCAGAGCAGCACTTACACACAGTCAAGGCCTGTTTTTCTCCTCACACCACTGAGAAGTAGACTGGGGGTGTGCACAAGGGGAGGAGAGGGAGGGGACACAAGACAGGACTCCAAGAGATATCCCACGCCATATGGTGTCGCACTTGGCGTATCAAGCTCAGGAAAGAAGGAAGCAGCAGGGGGATGTTCCGAGTCATGACGTTTGTCTTCCCAAGTCACCATTACACAGGGAGTGAATGAATTCCTCATTTTGCTTTGTGTGTGGCTTGGCTCTTATTCCCCCTATTAAATTGTTATGTCATCCCACAACTCCTCAGTTTTTTGCTTCCAATTCTCCCCCATCCCACTGCAGGGAGTGAGCATGCATGGGGCCTCGCTACCAGCTGAGGTTAAACCACAGCAGTATGGGAGTGCAGTTCAAAGTAAGTATTAGCTTACCTGACCAGAAAGCGATGCAGCCCAACGTCAAAACTTCTGTAAGAAAAAAAAAATCCACTAAATTTTAATTATTAAAAAATACCACTCTGTTGAGTATTGCACAAACACTTTTTTGTTTCAAAACAAAAATACCAAATATAAAGTTACTAAATTGACAAAGCAAAGAGCAAAAGTGTAACACACAATTTCCTTTCTGTGATGACATGAAATTTAAGCTGGTCATAATGAAAAGATTTAGGTGCATGCTATAGAGCTCACAAATCTCTTGTTGGAATACTTATTCAATAAAGTATTAACATTCAGAGTATTGTAACACAAACAAAGCATAAAATGTGTATATATTGTTACTGGAAATAATGTAAACATCCCGGTCACCAGCACATTTTCCATCATATGCAAGTAGATCCTCTGTGCAAAACTGCTGTGGAATCTCTTTCCCCTTTTCTGCTCTGTACTGCACTAAAAGGCAAGGGACTGCTGTGAATTCTCTTCATGATAAAGATTCATCAAAAAACCCCTTATGTCTCCTTCAAATATAGAATTTTCAAGAAGCAGACCCTTGCAAGTGCTCCACTCACATCAGTAAGGAAATTAATTTTGAGGACTTCTGACAGTAAGTACAAGTTAGATCACATTAAATTACAAGAACCATGTCTGAAATCTTCAGCCCTAACAACATACATTGACAGTAGCTGTCAGCATTTCTTCCCCTTTTCTGGTTCCTCCATTCTTAAGATAACTCAGGAGAATCAAGCACATGAACAATGTACTAGCAAGTCCTTGACACTACAGGGAACTATCTGCTGATTTGAGACATTTACCTAATACTTGAAGTATGTGCCAGCCATATGGGACTGTCCATATAACCTGAGATTAGCTGTGTGCATAATAGCACAGGTGGAAAATGCAAGTGTCTTATTCCCAGTACTGGACTTGCTCTGGGATGGGCTTATATTTCACATACACAGAAAACATTTTGGCATATACTAAGCTCTTAAGCATTCTGTTCCAAACAAACTAATTGGTCATTTTGAATACAACAGTTTTATTTGAATAGTACCGCTTCCTGTGTGCTGCCTTCTAACTGAAAGAGCAAGAGAAATCATCAGATTGCTAATGGCATCCTCATATCAGACAGATAATGAGCTGCAGAAATTCTAGGAGTTAACAGGGAAAGAAAGTCCACTTGTTCAGCAGGGTAGAGAGGTAAGTAACGAATTTCTCACTGAAAAGCTACCTTGCAACAGAGAAACATCCTGCCAGAAACATGTACATGGTGATCATTCAATCTGTATTTTTCACAACCCTTTCCTGAAATGATTCCACCTCTTACATTATTCTTATATTAACTGTGCAATTAAACTGCATTAAGAGCATCCAGTTATCTTTCTGTGTTTCTCCTGCCTGGATACGTACTGTATTTTGGTTTCCTCTCTTCACTAAACTGTTCTGTGTTGTACAGACACTTTTCTGTGTTGGAGCTGAACACAGTCTGTATTTTTAGCTCTGAAAACTTTTTATTCCTAGGACCAAACACTCAGAATGTTTGTGCTGGGACAAGGAGAAAAAGAAACCTGCGTGGTTTCAGGAGAGAGCTATATGCAAAGCAGCCACCTTGCACATCTTCAGCCAGGCTGATCTTTTCAAGTTCTCCCAGCTGCTCTCCATGGCAATCACCAAATCTGCTACAGTCTCTGATGGGACACACACAATGAGCCTCTTGTGTACAGGGATGTGGAACATAAAAATATCACTGCTTTTGACACTGAACCAAGAGCCAAAGGACTTAGCTTACCAAAAGGATTAAAAGTGAATGGTCCTGATAACTTGAGATATCAGAGCTGAAGAAGATTGGGGTGGACAAAGCTGAGGCAGAGTGGGTTCAGACGGGGAGGAAAACAAGATAGTTTGATGCAAATGCCATGACATGTTATTTTCACCTCATTTTTCACTCTTTCCAAAACATTATTTTAAAAGCATCTATATTTATATAAAACATACATCTAAAACATTTGCTATTAGAAAAGTTTTGTTAAGTTTATTTCATAGGAGCTTTAGCTATTGGATATTTTGTGGAAATATTTTTAATAAGTATTAGAAATAAACATGCATAGAACCAATTTATTAGAATAAATTACAAGAAGGGATAATTATCAGAGCCTCACTAGATATAATTCAGCATACATAGACAGGGCCCATTATTCCTAAATTTGATTTTGTACTGATACATTTCAACAGTCTACCCAAGATCCTGAATTCTAAACAGTGAAAACAGTCCTTTAAGATATAACTACACTGTGACCAACAGAATTTTGACATTATATAGAATCATCTGAGTGTGCAGCTAGATGTTAAAGACACCTTGAGACAGTATCATTGATTAGTTCCAAAAGCAAGAATATCAAGGCTGGACAAGTTCAAATTGTAAATGGGAGAAATAGCTGCATTACTTAAGGCTATGGATATTATCTGCATACACCTGGGATAATAAATAGAAATACTGTGCAAAGCACAATCACTGAAAGAAAGCATTGTGGGAGACTGGTTTGGACAAAACACTGCCACAGACACTTTTGACTATTCTTGCTGAAGAAAATTTTTAAAAATTGTTAAACACATACTGAAGTTAAGGTGACAAGTGAAAATACAGTGAAGCAGGAATGGAAACATCTAGCAGATGCAATTAATCCCTCCATTCTCAGACAGAAATGTTAAAAAGGGGTAAAAGAGGATTTGTACAGCAGCTTTAAGGCAGAAACTTGGGGTGAAATAAGCAACTTCATTAAAAGAAAAAAGAGAACAAATAATCACAATGTATCTGCATTAAAAATTTCATAGTGAGCCCTTCAACAGAGGACTCCACCCATCAGGCATGGCAGTGCTCCCCACAATCAGCACAGAATGAGACCTGCCATATGCACACTGAAAAGGTTTATCTACTGCCTATAAAATACCCCCATATTTACTTGATACCACAACAAAGTTCATAACCAATTTCACACAGCTTGTTAAGTCCTGAAGTTCCCTGAAAAATACAGGATTTAGCTCATAGATTTTACAGTTTAGGGTGCCTCAGTTACACAAGTTCCAGGAATGCCTCAGTTATGTAAGTTTCAAAAATCCTAAAATGAGCATAATTTTTCAAAATAAACATTTTAATTAAAATCTAAAATAACAAGAGAAAGGATATCCTCAGCAATATGAGTAAAAAATTATTTGCCAGTTAAATTCTCTATACTGCTCAAATGTCAATAGCTATATGGTATTTCAAATTTTGGAGAAATAAGTAAAATCTAGTTTATCAAAATAGCAATGGTCTTAGAACAAAGCAAAATCTTAACTAGCCAAAGGAACAATAAAGGGGAGATGTACTGAACATCAATTTCATCACCATTATAGACAGTACAGACAATTTGACAGCTATTTTCTTTATAAAAGCATCTCTAGTTCTGCTCCTCTGAAGGGCAGTTTTGGATCACAGTTCCTACACAACTTTCATGTTTCTCTTAAGCATGGAAGCTCTAGTTTGATACAACTCAATGAAACATTACGTATACAATCCTTCATAACCAAACTTGCCTTTTCCCAGTACATCAACTACAGACTGGTGACCAATAATAAACACACACTAAACCAACAAAGACCTTTTCCAAAATATACACTCTGTGAAAGTGTACCTGCTGGGGAAAGAGGGATGATTGCAGGCAGAGGTTTCAAAATTATTTAAGACTAGCAGTTTCTTGTCTGAAAGATAAATGCCTTATGCAACAACCTGCCTTCAAGTTTTTATTCAGAACAAAGATGATGGAGAAAAAATTTCAAAATTTTAAGCACATAGTATCCAGTGGATTGTTTATAATCCCACTTTCCAGAAAGCTGCGCCTTCCTTTAACTGAAGTCTAAATGCTGGTTCCTCAAACGAGGAATTGTATGAGCCTCTAGTATGTAGCTTTTATACTCGATCAAGTTACAAAAATCAACTTAAAGTTAAGCCAACTACTAGAGCCATATTTTATGAAACCAATTGCAGTAATTTCAATTGCTCAACTCTGAT
This sequence comes from Parus major, assembly GCF_001522545.3. NCBI lineage: Eukaryota > Metazoa > Chordata > Aves > Passeriformes > Paridae > Parus > Parus major. The sequence goes on from NC_031770.1 coordinate 22,299,776, forward strand.
TTTGTTCATCCATATTTTTCAGCCATGTGCTGAAGATAAACCAGTACAGCTTTATTTTCTGTCAGTTCCCCCCCAGGACTGCTGGGCTACACACTGTTCCTGAAAAAAAAGTACAGTAAATCATGCAGTTTGCAGCATAATCTGGGAAGAATTTGGCTAACCATGGTCCTCAGAAAGATGTTCACTACAAGTAGTCAGTACATCAGCACTCAAAATCAGATAGTAGCCAGGTTCTTACTTTGTGCCCTACCTTCAAGGGAGTAGGCCTACATAGATAATTGCCCATTTGTAAAAAAAAAAAAAAAATTTAAAAAAATTAGTAACACAGATGGAGACAGGCTAATGTGACACTGTGTACCCAGAGACTGCATTGTATTGTAGACAGAAATATCCCAGACTCCTTAAAACAGTCATGTTACCACTGAACATAAACAGTTCTGAATGCAGTAAGGAACAGTATAATTTCTGTAAGCAGGACAGGACTTCGCTGGAGCAAACAATAATTGAACTTAAATTGCTTCAAATCAGCCTGATTGCCATTTATGGCAGTGATGAAATCCAACAAGTGGGTTATTTATTATAGTTTTGGCATCTGGGTGTTCAACATCTCTTTAAAAAAAGCATTGTAGGTGCTGCATGGTTTCAACAATGGTTCTTGGCCCTTTCTTTTAAAACGTGGCTGAACTTGACTAGAAAGTCAAACTCATTCCCATATCCTCAGAGTAGCCCATCCTATTTCATTGCAGAATTGTTTGCAAGACTAGCACTTCCATTAGCTGTCTTTGCAAATAAATGTGGCATTTAGCCAGTGAGCTGCTGACCAAGGGTCTCTCCCACACCAGAGTATATTGCACTGGAGACTGAGGAGTCTGAATGACAGCTGCCTTCACTGACACATCACTCAAGTTGCTTCATTGTCCCTCTTTGTCAAGCAATTCCTACAGCAGGGATGCCCAAAAGAGTCTATAAAAAGAATTCTCCTTTTTTCCCAGAGGTACCTGTCTGGATTCTCCTATATCTGCTCATGTTTTGTTTTTTTTAATCAATGCTGCCTGTGGCAACCTTCCCAGCAGGCAATTCCTTAAAGATGAATGCTTCCAAATTTCAAATAATTACGAGTATGCAATGTGAATCTAAAACAATTTTTGAATCTTGTCTGAAGAGTTAGATTACTACCAGGAAAGCAGATACTAAAGTCTATATGCAGGTTTTTAAAGTACTATTATTTAATGTCTCAATGAGCTATAAAACTCTGCTAAAGCAAATCCCCCGGAGGGGTACATCCTACCAAACAGAATAAGTATTTTTCAAGCAGTGACTGCTACCAATTGATTCACCATCATCTTCATTATTAAATAAACATCTGGGAAAGCCACCTATATTTTTAAGAGACACTTGTGCCTATCCAAGGCTTGAATTCATTCAGTTTTCTGCAAGTTCGCTATGAAGGTATAGGTTTCAGGTAAAGCTTGTTTCTTCAGTGACAAGCAGCACAACTCTTCTAAATAACATAACTGCCTTTGTTCTTGAATACACTATTTAGAAAGCTGATGCACAACTTCAAATAGAAAAACAGCAATTAAATTATCACACATGATTTTACAGGAGAAATAAACAGTAAGCACACTGAAAATATTAACTTAACTGAATATTGTGTAGCACTATTAGTTTTTAAAATGAAGACAGATGAAAAACGCAACCCAGTCCAACACAACAATCTGTTTACATTTATCAATTACCTGAACTATAGAACTGACGTTTGGACACCAAGCCTTTAAAGTCATATTTTAACATTTTTTTGGGGACTCTCTTGCCACATATAAGGATGTTTTTGGAGCTCTCATTTTTGAGATCAGCCTTTCAATTTGTGCAAGACACTTGGTGAATTCCACCCACGTACAGATTTTAGTCTGCCCACTGATATGGTAGTGAAATTAGAAACAAATGAATATATGGAGCTCTTTTGGCATACCTACTATTCGGCAAATCCTATAGTTTCCTTCGCATCTCCATTCTTGCCATGCAAGATAGCTCAATCAAATTATATAATTCCTGTTTAAGTGAATTCAGTGCTCTTGTAAACATCAGGATCTTAAGAACTTGCTATGCATAGATCTCAAGCTTCAATGGACCCTTTTGTTTGCAAGCTTTGACGTTAACCATCTGCAATGCAGTAAACTAGTAGCAGTTTGCTTTTACTTCAATGCAAAAATGCACCTAAAAGTAAAAAGAAAAATCTATGCAATTTGAAAGAGAAAATACGAAGACTGTCAAATGCTTTCATATCATATATTTGACAAACAATCTCCTGTTACAGCAATAATAAGCAGAACTTGTGTATACACGAAGATGTCTTTATCATTCTCTGACACTTGCTTAAGGATACTGGAATTTTAACACTTCATGCTTAGATAAAACACTTTGAATCTATGTGGTGTTTCCTCCTGGAATGATTCAGCAGTATACCAACTTGCCTTTTGGTTTCCTCCATTATTAGAATAACCAAAGCTGCAACTGTTGTGCCTGTGCTGGATGCCTCCATACAGAGGTTCATTCTCAGTGCAGTAAGTGCTCTGTAGCACCAATACGGCAAACACACCCAACATTCATGTTATTTCACAGAAAGAGTCCTCTCTAAATGTGTGATCACTTTAAGGGATCTTACCACTATTTGGGAAGTATTTACTGCATAGCATCAAAGGGAGAAGCTAGGCCTTCCTGTACCCATGAGAATGGTGCAAATCCACAGGGAAATCCTGACACCAACAAAACCAGCACAAAACCCTCACTGATTTCAAGGGAAGCAGAAATATCCCTGGACTGACTCTGGACAGTCTGTACAATGCAGGATACAGTCCAAATTTGGTGTGCATTTTGTTAGATACACTTTCACCTCCAAGTAGAAGCTATTAGTCAGTCTCAAAGCTTCATCTGCACAGTTTCAGTTAATTGCTGGGAACTCAGGCTGGAGATCTGCATAGTAAAAATAACCTACAATAAGATATCCATGAAGAGAAATCTCTTTTGAGGACCACCAAGAAACAACTCATAATGCTAGTGGCCACCAGCCTACAAACTGAATTCATGACCTACTATGTTTTGGTTTTTTATTTTACTTTAAATGCAGAACCCATATTTTATCAGAAAGCCTGAGGAAACTTTTAATTATTCTAGGCAGTGACTCCTCCTCACCCTGTAGTCTCCTGGACAGAAAGAAAAGCAGAACATGCAGCAGGTATCAGCCTTTGCCAGTGTTTATTTGAATTACACACAAGTCTGCCTACTTGGGAGGCTTTAAAATAATAAATTTGTTCTGTTTCTCAGATATCAAATCATTGGATTTTGGTGATACAGCTCAGCAAACACTTTTTTAAAAAGAAAAGTCTCATTTATATTCTGTTAATCTCTCCTACAACCCTTCAGAAGAAATATTACTTTAATTTTGTACCTTCGCCAATTCTTCAAAAGCCTATGGTAGCTCATAGAGAGTGGATGAAACCATTAGTGGCAAACTCCCATAGGGAAAGTTCTCCCTCAGTCTTTGTCATGTAAGAGTCCTGCACTGCAGCGTGATTGTCCAATTACTGTGAGATCTCTATCCTTACTGCAAACAGAGCAAACAAGTTTATTAACAGCCATTACTCATTTTCTATAGTAGCTGTGAACAGGCAAAGCACTGCTTGCCAAATGTGAGCAGCAGTAATAGTTTGTATCTACACAGAGTTCATATCAAGTACAGTGAACAGTGTGCATCACAGGTGAAGAGCAGTAGGTGGGCTTACCTTGACTGTTAAAAATCCCAGCAATTTCAAATTATGGTGGCAATGCAGACATTACACAAATAAATTCCCAATAATTATGTAATTTATACCCAAGAAGGATTAGGGTGCCTTATTACTGCACTTCTTTTTACACTCCAGAGTAACAGATTTTTTTTTCTCTATCGTAGAGATTTAAAGAGCCTTTCAAAGCTTTGATATAACCAGCAAATTGAACTGTACAGTATAGTGGGTAACTGCAGCATGCACTAATTAAGCTGACATTGAAAGCAGTGAAATCTTTTGTCTCCGTCAGTGAGAGAGGGAATGGCTAACCAGTCCAGAACTTTCATATATTCAGATGACAACTGAGCTGGAAACATCACAGATCCATACTCAGCTTTAAGCATCACCACAGCTAAAAAAAAAAATAAAAAATCAGTATATCAGGGAGACTTATTTTTAAACTTTAAAACAAGTTATTCTGCAATTAAAGATATGCACTAATTCTGCAATTAAATAACCAAGTTTTTGGCAAGAAGTTGAAGCATTCAGATATTGGCAAGCAGGTGCAATATTTAGAGGTTATAAATAACTCCACAGCCTACAGAGAGCTTTCCTTGACTCCAGCTGCCAGTCCCCACTGTGACTGTGTATTTAACACCAAATCATTCTACTTAGGAATACCACAGGAGTTGCAGAGGGCAAAGACATACAGGGAGACGTGCCTTACATTCAACTTTATGTATCAACAGAAGGAAGAAGAGCAGTTTCCAAGATTCACAGTCAGTATCCTCAAAGACTACATTAAAACCTGCTCAAGAATGAAAACTTAATGTTCTTTAAGTGTTTTAAAGCACATCATCTAGCTTTCTAGGCACACAAGCTTTCCATGACACAACTGGTTTTATGCATGTTATTTTAACTACTGATTTGGGATCTGATCCATGCACTTGTACAGACAGGACAAGATACCTAATCCTATATTTCACCGTGTTAAAGTCTGCAGACAATGGTTTCTGCATACTTTGGCAATTATCTTAACTTCCAGTAAAATTCTCCTTTACTCATGAGCACTAGGTTGTTTCAACACTGTGGGGATGACTGTATTTATTTGAACTATCCTTTTAAAAAATCTTTTTTCATTTTTAAGATACCACCTTGAAAACACAGTAGGGAAAAGATGTCTTTTGATTTTGAAACAGAAATGTTGAAGCATTAACATTTTTAAAGTTTAAAACCAGTGAGAAACTAGATATTTAAAAGTCATTTATTCTACCTGATGCACTATCTACAACATACTGGACAACTTCCTTCTTTGAGAATATCAAAGGGTAAAAATGTACCAGAACAGACAACCCTAAACTCTACAGGACAGGAAAATATGCATAAGCATGTCCTTTGTCTTCTTGTCTCTCAGTTCCAGGTGCTCAGTATTTCCCATCACAGAGTGCTGGCAAAAAGGTAGCTGTCTTGAACTATAGGACAAATACAAAACAAATCCCCTGGAAAATACCTGATCCTCTTGAAGCTAACTGATGGGCTGTTCATAGCTCTGAAAATGAGATTCTCTGTTCATAGTTCAAAAGTAGGCTTGTCCAGCACTCCTGGCTCTAATCCCCAGACAGACCCTCTTCCCCAGGCACAGAACCTCAGAGGAGGTCTCCCTACAGCTTTGGAAAGCAGCTGTTGAGACCCTTTCCACAGAGGGGTGGGCAGCAGGTGTGAGCCACAGATCTGGATGTGCCATTCAAATTTCTACCAGGCTCTGGGTGATTCATGCTGAATCCCTCCCTCCACCTGCCATGGAGAAGTGGAGTTCTTTTTCACTGCGTGGCCTCTCCTTCCCTCATGCAAATTTTTGAAGGCTTGGTAACTTAACTGCTCCTGAGGATACCTGCCATGTAAAGAAGTTTAACCTATCATACTTCCTTTTTGCCCTGCAATTATCTCCAAATGATAGGTTGCAAAACGGCAATTTGCTGTTACTACTGACAGAGTAACTAAGCTCATAGGAAGAAATTTAGGGAGAAAATCCGCTATCTCCTATTTCAGATCATCCATCAGCCTATTCAGAGACACCACAACAGAAGGGCACTTCAAGACCCAAACAGAAAGGGTGAACCTTTCACCATTTGTTATACTACAAGCCCCTAAACACACAAAGGCACATTACTCTGAGCCCAGAGGCAGGGATGTCATCCTGACTACACAGATCAGCAGCACAGCTACAGTTGCTAGTGTTACACGCAATTATGTTTGTGTTAACTTGTGCCAAACATTGGCTATTTGGGAATTTAAGGAGGCAAGCTTTCCAATTCAAGCACTGACAAAAACCACTTCTGATCTTAGTTACATTTCCTTAATGGTATTTTATCAAGCCTTTCAGCATCTTTCTTGTCTTGATATACTTAACAAGCTAACTCCCAAGATTATTTATTGCACTACTAAAAATCAGAAGCCCAAAGAACAGAAAGTACATGTCAAACTGGTTGAGACCATAAGAAGCACAGATGAAAATGCACTCAAGTAATTACTTTACCTCTACAGGTCAGGAAGTCCATTTTCCTTTCTTAAATATCTATTTTAGTCCTCACCAAAAACTAATAGGCAATTGAACAATACTGTCAAGAGTTTAAGACAGAAAAAAAAGATGTTAAGTTTTTGTAGGCTATTCATCATTCTAGAATTATTGCATGTGGTCACAATGATCTCTTGTGCTCACACTCACATATAACATTAGTGTCAGACTTGGCTTTTCCCAGAAAAGTCCCAAACAAAGGGAAAAAAATCCCTGGCAACATGCTTTTTGACATATAAGGAATTGTTTCCAGGAGGAAAGTTTCACAATCAACAGTGAAAGTAGGGAGAAAGTACCAGGATGAGGAAGAAACAAATGCAAATAAATTTACATTTTTATCTATAGATCTACTTTCCATAATATCATTCTAGCCAAGAATGTGATAAACCCACAGCAGACAGTAATCCATAATTTAAAGCAATCCACTGAGACCTTGCACAAAGACCACCTTTCCTCATATCAGGCAAATAATCTTCAACAGTAACAAGGCCAGTAAACTAATCTAAATGGCAGACAATTTCTTGCAAATCATAACTCAGATACCATTTTTGGATGTCACTAAAACATCACTGACATAAATTTAACTTGTTCATATAGAAGTGTGTGTGTGTGTGCAAAATACAGCTCTCCTAGTCCACCCCTTAAGCATGCAAGAAAATCAGGGATTGCCTTATGTCAGACTCTTGTCTGTCAAGAATTAGGTTATTAAATACAAAGCAGAGTCTAGAACTTCAAGCATGGTAGTTGAAAACAATCTTATCTTTATCACTACATTTTTTATTTGCCTCTGGCAGCATTCTTCAACTTCATTTTCTTTATTCTAGATAAAATACTGTTTACAGTGAAATCTACGTTTCATATGCTACTTCTACCTGCCTTCTTGAAAAGTTTCTACTCTTGTGGAGACTAACCTATAGTAAACATGCATCAAGTTTTAGCACAATACATCACCAACACACTTGTCTCCAAACTATTTTGGGATATTTGAGAATGACAAGATTCAAGGTGGAAAGACACAGAAAAAGCCATGGAGTCACAGAATTGTTTGGGTTGTAAGAGGCCTTTAAAGATAATCTAGTTTCAATGCCCCTGACATCTAGGGCCAACTCTCACTAGACCAGGTTAATCAGTACTCCATCCAACCTGGCCTTGAATATTTCCATGGACAGGGCATCCACAGCTTCTCTGGGCAACATATTCCAATGCCTCACCACCACCTGACTAAAGAATTGCTTCTTAGAATCCAATCTAAATCCTTCTTCTTTCACTTTAAAACCATTTCCCTTTGTCTATCACTATCTGCCTGCATAAAAAGGTCTCTTCTCCCTCTTTTTTATAATCCCCCTTTAGGTACTGGAAGGTTGCAATGAGGTCTCCCTGGAGTCTTCACTTCCCCAGGCTGAACCAAACTCTCTCAAACCATCTGTATAGGTGAGGTACTCCAGCCCTCTGAACATCATTAATGTGCTCCTACACATTTCAAATCAGCCTATGACCAGAAATAACTAGGGGGTTTATGTCATGCTGCTACCACAGCATCACAAAACATATCTATCCAATGTGTCCAATGTTTTTGTTGCAGAATCACACACCATAGCAGTATAAAAAAGACCAAAATGGAAGCGTGATTATTTTTCCATTAACAGCCGCTGAGCTAACTGCTGTCCTAATTTACAAACTGACAAGTTCCTCTGTGAAATAGATTGCCAAGATAATTTACCAATATGTCAAAACTGATACGGGATTTTGTTATGTACTATCTTTTATTCCTGTAGTTTTCAAACCATTACTCCTCCACTAGGATATTTTTCCATATTGAAGTTTCAATTTGCAAGGTTCAGCAGTAGCACAACTTCTTCTAGTTGTCCTACGCAATTCATCCCCCACACCTGAGAAGTTGTATGACAAACATCAGCCTTGACTAATTCTTTAAAAGTGTAAGTCTCCAACAACTTTGGTTGTCTCCCACAATTCATTACCTTGGTAACAAAAACTAAGTTTCAATTCATCATGGTTTAAGGTAACGCAGACATTAAAAACAAAGATCATGTGCCACTAAACTGCTATCATCTCTGGAAATCAGGAGCTCACAGACTCCTTTTCACAGCTATAATAAAGCTTTTGAATAGCAGTGTATTTATCATGCATTTATTAACTATGCAGCTGCATATTTAGCAAGCAAACAATATCCTGGTAAAATGAAACCAGAGTAACACATTCAACACCTGTATTTGTCTTCAGACAGCAAACATGATTGATAATTTTTTGACTCTAGAGATTGTCCTGATTAAACATGAATTAGGGAGAACCTATTGTAGGCTTGGTAACTTTTTTAATTAAAGTCTTTTATTTTTAGGTTTGAATGGACATGACTTGATTCATTGTTTAGTACCCTAAATAGAACAGCAGACTACTTGTTTTTTAACACTGGTTTTGCTTTTCAGCTCTAGAAGAACTTTAGAGACACTGTGTTATCTTTCTTACCTTCCTGACTGAAAGCTCTTCCACGTGCTGTATCACAGTGAATTATGTCAGCACATACTGACTAGAAGTGACACTGGTCTGGATAGATTGGATCAAAGGCTTTGTTGTTATGCTCAAAGGACACCAGGTGGTGGTGGTAAGGCTCCTTAGCAGCACATTTGCATTCCTTACATTGTGACATTCACTTTGTCTTTCTCTCCAGGCTACCTTCTCTCCTTCAAAATGTGCACTGCTAAAAGCTTTGAGACAAAAATAGTAATACTGAGCCTTGGAAAGTCCAGCCAACACGTTTCTGACAGTATTCTCAAGTGGATACCAGCTAGAAGGGGAAGAGTAAGCCAAGCATACACAAGCACTTTTCTGAGCAGTGTCCCTGATGCCAGACAGAAGGCTAAGAGGGGTGTCACTGCAAGTCATCTGGATCATTCCAATCCTCTACATTTCCCAACCTGGCCCTAGGAAGTCTTTATTAAGCTTTACCAGAGTACCATTTAATGAAAACAGTCTGGTATAAATCTCACCAGCTTAAAATTAGACATGGCACTATTAATATTTAAATGTGACACACTGATAAAGTTGTCAGGAATATTCCTTAAAGTCTTGTATTCACAAACTATCAAAATGCATTTAGAACTTTAGGGAAACACAGTGTCATGGTTAATGAGGCTGCAGAACATGAGCCATTTACTTTCCCCTTTTTTCCCTTGTTTTATGCTAAACCCATAATTCGCAAACTTTCTGTCCTATTCAGTCATATAGTTCAGAAAAAAAAGCTATCCCTACTTCTAACACAACATTCCTATACAACATACCAATGCACCACACCAGACAGCAAAGCTCTTCAAACACTACTCTAGGTAGTGTTTGAAGAGTTTAACTGTAAAGGCATAAGAACATCATAATTCAGGACATTCACAAAGCTCCTCAGATAATTGAGAATGACTCATAACTCAGGAGCTACAGAAAAATCTACTACTAAAGAGCTTTGAGAGCAAGAAATCAAGTCAGGTATATAATAATTGACTTTTTTCAACATTCAAAGCAAACAAATTCAATCTGTGAAATAATTTTATTACTTCTGGCAATGAATGCTTGATATAAATTAAGTAATTGGACAAATGATAAATATCAGCACCTGACACTTTCTTCTATAAAGAAAAGTTCTCTACTTGGATATTAGTTTCAATTTTCATACAAGAGTTATGAATACTTTAAGGAATGCCCAGTTTTTTTACTGTGATACACCACATACATTTGCAGGTACAGAGCACCTTCTCATGGCCTGTTACAACTACCTGACAAAGCAGCATCATTAGAGTTTGTGCTGAAGTTGACTTTCACTTGGCACCTCCAGTGCAATACACAAACTCCCTAGAATAAGAACTGCCAAAGGGAAGAAACTGCTGCTGTTTGCAACTCTGCCTAGAAGGGCCAGCAGGCCAAGAGATGTTGTTCTCATGAGAGGGCCTGGTAAAAATTACAGATTTCCATATTAACTCAGTAGGTCATAAGTTCAGTGCAAAATCTGAAGAAGCATTTACACTAAAGCAGTTGTTAGTAGCTCAAATAACATTTAATAATTCATCTGTTTTCTGCACTCTTTTCCTGTTTCATTTTTTTGAATACTTCAGATCTACTTGCCAACTGTTATAAACCACAGCCTTCTTGTTACAACTCACTTCAAGCTGAAAACAAAATTAAAATCTCATCCAATAAAACTCTGATAACATCAGGCCTACTGTTTTTATAACTAAAATTAAAAGCTTTATTCATACTGCAAAGCAGTCAGAGATAAGATGGAGTGAGCACCATTCTGACAGGCTCTGCACTAACACAACAGGGGAGAACCCTCTGACCTAAAAGACTGACAAGTCTAAATCATTAGGGGGATGTTTTTAGGAGTCTGAGGCACAGAATCCTACAGCCTGAAGGAATATTGGATAGTGCAGAAGAAAGGAGAGAAGTAAAGTGAATCCACTCTTATTACACAGAAGGTAAACTTTAAGCAGAATCCACCTTGGAGACAGTTTTCAGTGAAAATATTTCAGTGAAGACTGATTTAAAGCAAACATAAGATACAAAATTCATAGGTTTTTGAAGAAATACTGTGCTGAAACTCCCTTAAAAGCAAAGCAGAACCAGAAGTTCATCCTACTTTATAAACAAGTACCATTTTCATAGTACTTTTAACATGCTGAAGACTTCCTCTACCATATGACTTTACATGTTAAAATTTTATAACTGCAGCTTTCCTCATGGGATTAATCAAGCATTTATTTTCAGTCTCTGGAAGGATTTCAAGCTGAAATATGTGGTATAGACCCAGACTGAAAAAAAAAAATAATTAATAGGTAACTGGAAAAAATAAATGCTATGTTAGCTAGATAGGCTGAGTGTAACTCTAGTAATTAAAAGATGAAACTGCTGAAACAGATACTTGCCCTTATCCCTTTACAGTGTGAAAAAAAGTAACCATCAAGTTGAAGTCCATTTAAAAAGCACTAAAGATAAATAATGGGAGTGAGAAAAAGCACAAGGACAGGAAAGCAAACATGTATGTGAGCATATACATATAACACATGCATGCTCATACTGGCTGCCATGTATCAGTAATAAACCACCTGAAAAGCAAAAATGACTAACCTCCACATTTTGGTGAAACTGTGCATCAGGCTCACACAGCAAGGTAGAGCTGGAGGTTTGAGTCCATCCATTTGAAGGAGGAGGCCAGGAACACCATACAGAACCAGATATTTCACATAAAAGAAAAGTACTTGAGCTAAAGCCAGGCCACCTAAAAGAAAAAAAACCAACAAGACATACCTTAAACAAGTCCTGAAACATTTTAAAAACCTATTAATACTGATTAGCTCCAAACAGCAATTATTCCAAGATCTAAGGCAAAAACAATTGCTTGCTGGGATACACAATATTTGTTCTCTTCACAAGAGACACAGCACACAAGCCCAAGTATTTATGACATTAGTCACACATACAAAATGGTACCATCATTCCAGCATGAGGACACAAATATGCATCTGTAGTTCCACTCTCAAAAATCTCTGGATTGTGGATGTTGACTGCTATGAAAAAAAAATAATTGACTTATGTTGAGCTAAAAATCAGAAGATATCAAGATAAGCAATGAACATTTACCACAGGGACAGTAAATTTATCTTTGCAAAAAATCCCCAACCAACCACTCTACACATGTTGCTCCAGAACAGCCATAGACAATGGTTATAGCTGCACATTATCCCAACATCCCCATAAACATTCCATGCCCTGTCAGATTACTTGAGTCCCCAGAAAATACCCCCTGCAAGATCCCCTTCTGCTGCATCCAAGGCATAGAAAACTGGAACTCCACTTGGTATAATGCTTAAAGCATATTTCAGTTTTTAAATCCACAGACAAAGGTCTCCTTAAGGTCCTGTAGCTGCCTTATTTCCAAAGGAGAAATTTTGTCAGTGTGCTTGCTCACAGCCTCAGGTTATGACACAAACTCCAGTATCTTACACAGATCTGAGATGAAAATCATACATATTATCATTATTATTATTATAATTAATGCAAATAGCAACTTTAGAATGCATTATAAAGGAAGATGATTCCTACTAATATTATAAAAGCTTTTTGTTGAACAAAGTGTTATTGACCAATAAGTAAAAATATGGTAAAAAACAGAGGCAAACAACTTTACAGAAACTGGTGAGGTCATTCCTGAAGGGCCCAATGACTTCTGGCTTTCCCCATCTGACAGCTGACATACAGAAAATCTCACCACAAAGAAGGGAAACTAAAATTATACTTCAGTAGAGAAAAAAATTATAAAATGCAATTGCTACATCTCCATCTACTCCAGTGCTCTGCTTTTGCTCAGTTATATTACCTAACTTGACTGAGGGACTTTGGACATTCAACACAATTTTAAAGCCTTCCAGCAGACTGTCCTTTGTGACAAAGTTTTTTCATCTGACTGCAGGAGTACAATTCAAGGAACATTTAAGTAACCTGTCTTTTTTTTGAGGAGAGAGGGAACATATCTACTGCATTCTGCTGACTAATGAATATAATATGGATGACAACCAAAAGTTAAGCATTAAAAATTCATCTACTGTATAACAACCAAGAGTGAAATTCTGGCACTAATAATGTAAAACTCCTGCTGGCCTACACATGGCCAGTATTTTGCTACAACAATCCAACATTTTTAGTTTTGATATCATAATCCATGTACACGATAAGAAACAGTTGCGCCACACAAGATAAAAATTGATGTTAGAACAAAATACTGAGACATGAAGCTTATGTTATTTTACTTCAGGGAAGCAGGCATCGAGTATTCAATAACATTTTTCCCCAGAGGAAAACAAACAATCAGAAGCACAATTTGGATACTAGCCAATTAGCTCCACATTAGATTACTGCTAAATCATCTGTACAGCCAAATTTCTGCTTTAATTCCCTTCTCATTCAGTGTCTCATTTCTTTTCTGACAAATTTCATTGGAGAGCTGAACACTGACACCCACACAAACCAATTATGAAGATCACAGCTGTCTGCACAGTAGTAAAATTCAAAATCCTTTGACTGTGGTTGATGGAAAGGTATTTAGAAACGGGCTTCCACTCTGAGACCCAAAAAATCAGTATATTAAATTTTAAATATCATGATGAAAGATCAAGTTCATGGACACAAAGTCACAATATGCAAGTTGTGGAGAAAAGGCATTTTTACCATCTCCAATAATACACATTTAGGCTGTTGTTACTGTAACTAACAGGCAGCTCAGTAGCAGGGGCATCTTAAACACAGACATCACATCAACAGTCACACCTAGCACACAGGAGCAATTCTAAGACTCACAAAACCAGCAACACAAAGGACCGTATCAAAAAACACAGATCAAGTTTTCATTGGTCTTGAACTCATAACAGCAGCAGGAGAGTTCTGGCCACACAGGGAAAACTAAGAGCAAGATTCACAGCCCCACAATAGCTGGGCTGCACTGGCAACAGGCACAGGCTTTAAACCTTCTTGCATACCTGAGACATTCCAGCTACTTTGTGTTGGCTCCATTCTAGCACAAAGCAGTCAGAAGCACACTGCTTCACCTGATTTAGAGGCATGAAATTAACAATCAAATTCATTAACAATACCACATAATTTCTTCTCTAATGTTTGATATAATAATTCCTCCACACACAAGCATGATTTTAAATTGGAAACAAGCCATATCAAATGTATATCATAAAACACCTAAGAGGAAAAAGTACTGCAAAGATGCTATCTTTTCTCCAGAATAAATTAATTCAAAAGATTCAAAGTCAAGGTTATTTTTTTTTAAATAGAATGTGTTAAGGGATAAAATATCAAGTTGAAGTACCCAATCTTAATCCCATTAATTTCAACAGTCAAGCTGGCAAAGTCCCAGCCTAAAGTAATTTACTTTTATAGAAGCTGGTATTTTCAATTTATCATCTACCAATCCTTAAAAAATTCTAAGCTTTCCTATGCTTTAAAAATGTATTTATAGACCTGCAAATATTTTCCTTAACCTTAAGTTTACTGCAAAACTGCATTTCCTAAGTTTTATAGAGCTTTGAAACAAAGATTATGACAAATTAGAATATTCACAAAACTTAATTTTAGTCTACATATTTGCATAATTCTGACTGGTATTTTTTAACAGAAGTTAACGAATAGAGTATTTTCAAAAGCAAACAACAAAATGTTTGCATCCAGGTATTGCAAATCACATTTGACATTTTTATGTCCTTAAACCACCACCATGACCAAAGACATGGTCAACTGAAACTTAGAAGGCAATTTTATTATAAGCACAACATCACAACTTTACCCTTGTTCACAGCTACATCGACCTTAAGGTATTAGTGATTGTAGATGCCTGCTTCTGTCAAGTATCAGGACAGAAGCAGGCATCTACAATCTGCTTCTGTCAAGTACCAGGACAGGTTCCACTAGAAAACAGAGATAAATATGCAGTCACGCTTCAAAAGGGTTATTGACACATGGAAGAAATCTAATAGGAAGCAGACATCTATATCAGCTCAGAATTTGGGGCCATATCATCAAGTTCAAAATATCCCAGCCTTCCAGCAGCACACAAGAAGCAAGAAACATCCTTCTGTGGATGGAGTAGTGGCAGGAAAGTACCACAGTGTTCATCCTGGAGGCTAAGTGCTTATTTTTGGAGAAAGCTGAATGGACATAAAGGTACCAAAGTGAAATTACTTAAACAAGACTAAATTGAGCTGTCAGGGCATGGACATGTCTTCCAAGTTAAAGCAAACGAGAGGCTTTTCAAGCACACACATGCTTTAAAGACACCTACCATGAAGACTCCCAAAGACTTGGAAAAACTTTGTCTCATGGAAGGAACACCCATGGCAAAGGGGTTGGAATTAAATGATCTTTAAGGTTCCTTCCAACCCAAACCATTATATGAAAACATCTACTGTAAGCATTATTGTTCAAAAGTAAATACGCAGGAAAAGGCTCTCTAAGTAAACCAAGTGTTATTACATTGCACTGTTCTTTACTGGGATAGAGTTTGTTTCCTTCACAGTGGCCAGCATAGTGCTGTGTTTTGGATTTGTGTTTAAAACAGCGTTGATGAAAGCACAGAGATGTTTTCATTACTACAGGGTTGAGAGAGTAAAGGTCTTTTCTGCTCCTCACCCCCACCAGTAAAAAGGGTGAGGGTGCACAAGGAGCTTGGAGGAGACACAGTCAGGACAACTGACCCCAGCTGAACCGAGGGGTATCCCATACCATATGCTCATGCTTAGCATATAAAGCTAGGGGAATAAGAAAGGGGATGTTCAGAGTAGCATTTATCTTCCTAAGTAACCATTGTACATGAAGGAGCCCAGCTTTCCTGGGGCTGGGAACAGCCAGACCCAGCACTTGCCTGCCCAGAGAAGAGCATTAATTCCTTGTTTTGCTTTTTCTTTACCTATTAAACTGTCTTTATCTCAAATCCATAAATTCTCAGTTTTATTCTTCCAATTCTCTTCCTACCTCTCCAAGAAAAGAAAAGAAGTGGGCAGCTGTATGGTGTTCAGTTTCTAGCTGGGATTAAGCCACAACACACGAGTAAAAAGAAAAGTAGTCACAAAAGTAGGTTAATTGCCAATATGAACTTGAAGTTTAGCCTACAGGAAAGATTAGAAAAAGTTACACACATGAACACTTCTTTCTACAAATAGCGAACAACATCATATTCTAGAAAAAAAAAAAAACAAACTAAACTTTCTGATTCTTGTATATATTTCCAGTTTTCAAAAGAGATCTCAAGATGCCAAATATTTCATCAATTTCTCCTTATCATTATCTTCCAGGATGGAAAAAATCTCAGACTCCTCTTAGTATTTCATTGTTACTTAAATGATCAGAACCCCTGGTTTCAATAGAAAAACACTGCATGCTTCAGAAAATGAACTCAGAAATCTATTTCCTATCTGTGGGTTTATCAGAAAAAAACTGCAAACATGTCAAAACCAGCACCATACATCAAATTTACACAGACTACTCTGTAGGTCTCACTGTCAAAGAAAAACATACATAAAATTTCTTCTAATAAATTAGAACATGGGAACAGCAACAACAGATTAAACCATGTGGCTCCACCTTTGAACAGATCATATTCTAGACTGACTTACATGCCACTCGTATGAAAATACCCTTTTGAAGTAGCAGAGCCTAGTTAATAACTAAAACAGTGATAGCTAATTGACACTACCTTGTGCATGCTTCACTAAAACAAAAGGATTGATACATTAAATCCATAGAGAATTCACAACATTCTATCATGTGTACATCTCAAATGTGTATCTATACATCACACACCTCTGACAAAGCACAGACAGATTTCTAGCAAAATATATTTTCACAACTACAGGATTTATTAAGATCTAGATGAATCCAGTGCAACAATTATATTCAACAACATGTTCTCATACACACTTCTTTCATCATTCCCTGTACCTTGCCAGATGGATGTGAAGCTCTGCTCAAATGGGCAGAGATAAGTAGATGGTGCTGAATCACCAGGATAAATGTGAAGCCTCATCAGGGAAATACAGGCAGAGCTTCTTTCAACATCTGCATTTCCAGAATCAGACTTAACACACAAATGACCTAGCAACACATTTCAGTTTCTATACAATAGATTGTACCTCAGCAGAGTGAATTTTACCATTGATAGTCCACATAGTCATAGCAAAGAAAAAAAATCACTTGTTTCAATTTAAGCTCTTTCAACCAATGCTATTAAGCTCCCCATTATCACATATCCGTGAATTTGTCATTCAGCTGCAGAAGCTTGAAGAACAGACATTGAAAACGATCACCCATCTACCTGTCTTTCACTAATTTCTTTTCTCTTGCTTCATTACATACCATATCCAAAAATTACTCTGTAGGACAGATGAACCTCTGATCTGGCACAGTGTAGCTATTTTTCTGGTATGCTGCAATTCATCAGGATACTGGATTACTGGAATTCACAGTGGTTTTAATTCTTGGTGCCTGTAAATCTACATTTTACAGTGTAAAATGTAAAGGCAGAAAATTATTCTCAATTAACATTAAGACTGAGAAGAATGAACTATCATGGCTTCTGTTAACATGGAATATGGGTCTTCCTGCTGTGTCATTAATTCTGAAAGCACCCAATTCTTTCAGCCAATCTGACTGATGCTACCAGAATGAGATGCAGCACTAACACAAAACCATGGAATTGCTATAAACACTGCATTTGATAGTCATCATTTAAAAAGCACAAATGCCCCGATATTGCTCAGTATGTCAATAGCTAACTATCCACAGACACAAACATTTGTGAACAGAGACGCAATGATTTGTGAATTCTGAAAAATGCTCACATTCTCCAAACAATGGCTTCCTGGGACCAATAAATACCAATTCTGTGATTGCACAGCTGACATCTTTAAATTAATTCTGTGCTCAGACATTAACATTCCTTCCACAAACTGAAGGGCCATACATATATCACAAACAGGCACAGAACTGGATACAGCCCCATCATATTCCTCATTCTGTTATGGATGTGGGACCTAATATTTGGTCACTGAAAAGCTATAATGCACCACTTGGTATGGTGCTGCTTCTAGAAATTCATTTGCCTCTGATTCCATCCACTCAAGAAAAAATGCTTCTACTGCTGGGTAACATTCTCCCAGGTACTATTTTTAAAAATTTTATACCTGTGTGCCCTTAGAAATGTTAACTTAGGTCACTTCAGCATTTCTGCTTTACATGGCCATAAATGGCACTGTTATACACCAGCATTTTTTAACAAACATTGTAACTCAGGGTATAGTTTGGTAGGGGATTGTTTTTTTCCTTTGCTGTCTCACCTTACACAGTGTTGCAGAACACACTGTAGCTTCACAGTCGTGAGGAGTAGACTGACATTGCCCTAAGGTGTTAAGAGCAAAATCTCACAGCAGTGTTGTCTTGCCTGCATTGCTGGCATTTACTGCCCATTGTTCAAAGTTATCCCAGAAAAAAAAATGCAGTAGCAGATATAAGCTCCCTAATTAAAGGTGACTGCAGAACAGCTTCACAGCCTTTCCCTTAAGTTTACTGGGCTATCAGGGAAGCCAGGCATCAGAGTGTAAATAGATATTCCATGCTGTTTTGAAGCTGCTGTAGTCAAACGGGAAACCCAAAGTGAACAAACCCCATCAGTAGAGAAAGGTTTACATAATGTGGATAATCCTCCTGAGTCAACAGCAAAGCTGCTTCCTTAGTCTTAAGGCTCATTTATCTGATGAAATTAGTTCCAGTAACACAGCATGCAAAGTAACAGAGGGGAGTGTTTGGCTCTGTACAGGAACTGGTGTAGAGGCATGGTAAGATCCATAAGGGTCCAGTGAGACTTAATAGTAAATTATGACCAGTATCCATACTCTTATTGGTAGCTTCCTAAAGCAAGTCACAGCAGTGGCCTATCACTGATTTGAGTCTAAGGAAACCTATATAATCATTGTGATAAAACCAGCAGAGAAAACATTAAGTGAACAACTTCTAGCTCAAAATCTCACTTCTAGTATATTTTAAACACCTGCCTTCACTACCACAAAAACAAAGCTCAATGAGAGTAGGGTTATGTTTTGAGTACACCTGTCCTAAAGGCAGGGTCTCCACAGGCAGCTTGTTAAAATACAATCATTTAATTTGAAATCAGGCATCCTTACAGTCCAAACTTGCTCTCACAACAGCTTTCATCTCCTGTTGCTTTGAGGCTTTTTCATCTTTTCTAACCCTCTGCTCAAAATTTCTTTTAATTCTTAGGATAACACTTTATTTCATCAAATAAATTACACAGACAACTTAGCTATTGTCTGTAAAGTAACTCTCTCCCCACCCTATAAAATCAACACTGGTAGTCTTGAAGGGATGGAGGAATCCACCAGTGGCACCACAGCTGGAATATTTCATCCCTAATTCTGAATCCCTCCCTGCATTATCAAGCAGCCAGCTTTTTGTAACACACACAAACACTAGGAGCTAACAGATTTAACTCATCAATGAACTGATATTTAGAATAGAAAATAAAAACTCAGAATCCCCTTTCTAAACAGTGACTGAGTGAGGAGTAGAAGAAACAACAGACTACTAAGGCAAACCTCTCCCTTTCTTGCTCTCCATCTGCCCTTGTCCTTTCTTAGATATAAAAATTATATACTAAAACATGCATCAAGTGTGTATGTATGCACACAGGGGTACACAGAGTGCACACATTGCCCTCTGCTGACCAGAGTCCAATGTAGTCCAACAGTGCTCCCCAACACACACAGAGTGATGACACAGGGGAGCTTCAGCAAGTGCTGAAGCAGGACCATATCAGTGTGTGCATCAATCCCTGGTTTAAGAGACACCTCCTGCAAGTTGGGAATCACAAAGGCTTTTTCTGAACCCAGTTTTAAGTTCTGGGGTTTCTTTGCTTTTTTTCTTCCTACCTGGTGATACAGTTGCGAAGTGAGGGCAGGAATTACATCAACCATATATGCCAGTTCCTTACATACCATCACCTAAAGCCTTTGCTGATTTACTCTGCATTTGTCATCACTCTTTTTCCTCACAGTTGGGCATTTTAATGAAATAGCAGGGAGCTGCAGACAGAGTAGAAGTGGGGGAAACCAAGCAGGAAAACAAAACTGAGAGGCACTGACTACTACTTTCAGGCTACCTTATTTGCAAGTCCTTCCCTCTACTATTTTCACAAGTTTTTAAACTAAAAAAGGACTAAAAGTCCCTTTACTTTTCAATGTGAATGCAAATCAGAAACACCAATCAGGAAATAAAAATAATTCTTAACATTTCCCCTCCTCCATCCCCACACTAAAACTCCTTCTAAGTGTCTACTTCTATGACTTGAGGGGGGAGAATCACTTTAGAAGTTTAGAGACATAGTCTAGACTGGAAAAAGTACAGAGTATTTTTTAATTTAGGAAGCATCTTAGGAAGTTCAACTAAGCTTATGGAGAATCTACATGTTACATTAAGAGTCTGTCGACCACCTTTCTGACAGTGGCTGGCTATAATGTGCTACATTTAAGTACCTACAAATGGACATAAAGGAGATGCAGATTAGGGTTCCTGAGGTGGGAGAAGAAAGATTTCTGCTATTGTTTCTATACTCACCCAAGGCCCAGTAAGATGCAGATTCCAAAGGCAGAGCACTACTGTAGAGAGCATGGATATACATGAGGTGAATCATCAGCTCAGCCAGGCACCACCAAAAGAAAATACGAATTATGCCCACAATTAAGATGCTGAGATTGGTCTTCACACTGAAAGCTTCTTGCATCCTCATCTAAGGAAGAAATCCAAAGAGGTTACCTCACACAAAACTGACATTTTACTCAAAATACTCATCCTGGGAACTTTTCACTCCACCATTTGGAAATTCCTGACACCCTCTGGAGGGAACCTGGTCTCTCCATTCTCAATCTCAGTAAGCAGTAGAAACCAACGAGAAGCCAAATATGAATGTACATTGCACCAAACTGCTGTAAAAAAGGCCAACTGTTGTTAACCTGAACAGAATCCAGACATGAGACTTTAATTCCTGCAACTTTATCTCTGGAGATAATAGAAAAAGATTAAGGAAACTACAGCTATTAAGAGAAAGGTTTTCCAAGCAGCAGCCCTTCCAAACACAAGAATAACGACTGCTACTCTTAAAATACCTCCAACTTCTCCCAACTACAGAGAATTAATTACATGAGGACAGTTCTTAATTCTTCTCCCATAGCATTGCCGAAGTCAGTAAGACCTACAGAATGTGCTGAGAAAATGGAAGTGTGAGTTAAATATCAGATAAGGTAACATTAGCAGTTGACAGGCTTCTCAAGATGCTCCAAACTTTACACTGCTAATTATAGTAAACATATTGGCATATTATTATTGCACCACCTTTCCACAATAAAAGAGAACAGAATCAAAACCCAGAAACATAGGATTGCCTAAAAATTCAGTCATGCATTATGCATCTATCATTGTGTGCAACATTTCCTTCTCCAGTCTCTAACTGGCTACCAAAAATGCACATATAAGAGAACTAACCAACTCATCTGCACAGGCCCTCAGTCCCAAGCACAGTACAGTTAGCACTCATTTGGAGAGTTCCTTTGTATCAACTAGATGAAAGCTTGGAGACTACAATTTTGTCACAGGGATTTGCACAACAGGCCTTCAAACCCATGTCTAGAATTGTTTTGCCTTCTTTCAATCCAGAAATTCATCAAGGCCAGTGACAAAGTGTCAGTGTCTCATTTTTGCTTGGCAGTGGATGCCAATTGCCAGAACTGGTATTACACTCTGTGGGCCATACAGCAGTTGACTGTCTCCAGCTCCAGAATTTCTGCTTCCCAGTGTGCTCAGCAGGAACCCTCATCCCACTCTCAGCTTCAGTTAAGAGTTTCTGAGAGTGGTCTCTCACAACAGCATCAATAAAGATTCTCCTTGCATTGTGCATTTTGAATGAACAGCTGGGCACTGCATCCTTTGAAACCCTTTTCTGACATCATCTGCCAAGGTAACACCCTCTGCTCAGGTAAGAGCTCTGACAATACCCTTCAGCAAACACCAACAAGAAAGACATTAACACTGTTCAGTTTGTTCCGTCCTTCTTCCGCGGCTTTAACCACCCGTCTGTACGTATTTAAGGAGAACCTTCTGCAAATAAAGGCAACTCACTCTCAATCTTCCTTTTCCTTCTTACACCAAGAATACGTGGGCTCTTAGTGTAGTTCTTTACTGAACCAGATCAGGTGAGCTAAATTTCAAAGCAAAGCCCTCACAATTTTTCCTATCAGCTCCAGCTGTTTTCAGCTTGGAGTCTCATAGGTCTTCTAAAATAGCCCTTGGAAAGAAAATACAACTGTTCCTCTTCTGGGGTACAAGGATTTAGGTGGAATCTAACACACTTCAGAAGCTAAAAAACAATAATTTGTAAAAAAATATTAACTCAGTTTCTTTTCCCACAATATCCAGCCCAAAATAACAACATTCAACCTTGCATCTTCCAAAGCAAGTGAAAACAAATGAGTGTGGGCCTTTTCACTGAAGGATCCACCAGAATCTAGTTTCACTTTCATAAAGCCCAGTATTTGCTTTGGCTTCAACAGAAAATTCCCAAACATAAACAGAAGCAAGCAATCCCCAGGCTTCTAGACATAAACTGAAAAAGCAGTTTTATGGTTTGAAATGTCCACTAATTCACTTTGACACAATATTTTTAACTATGGACATAACAGGTTCTGATACCACTTCTTACTCAAGTATGTAAGAAAATATGAAAAGCAGTAAAGGATGAAAACATGAACTTTTCCCATCGTGTAAAAAGCAGCCTTGAAAATCAGCCTGTAAGAGACTAAGAAAAGCATTCAGTACAGTTGGTAGGTCTTATATTTTAAACAAGCTGCTCAGTTGAAGCAAAGTGGTCCTAGTAAGTCATCAGCTGTTTTCACATCAACATGAAGAGAAACTGGAGTTTTCAGGAATTCCCAATACAATCTCTACCAGCTTTCTGTGATTCTGAAATCTGTTTCAGAGTTGGTAGCAAGCTTATGCTAAAAACATTAGCTTTATTTCACCTGATGAAGAAGAAAACAAAAAAACAGTCCAGCAGCTGCATGCTAAAATTATGAGCACTCTCCAAATGTGACAAAGCATGTCACTGGCCCCCTGGTTGAAAGGATGAATCTGATGTCAGACAAGAATATCCTGTGAAGCAGAAGAACCTGGGAAGACAGGATTGTCTTAAAAGTTGATATCCAGGACATTACAAAATTCCTCATGATACATTCAATACTGTCACATTCCTAAAGTATTATTTGTTGATTTTATAATTATGTGGAAGACAGCTTTAGATACCCAAACAACAACAACTTACCTGCTTACTGAACTCATCAAAATTCACAAGGGGTCCATTGTGGAATGTAGGATAATAAAACACATATGCCAGCATCCAGGGGAATGAGTGGGATGACTTCTGGGTAGGTGCATGCCAGCAGTACTCCAGGCTGAAGCTAGTGCAGAAGAGGCATCGGACAGACACAGTGAAGAGCAGCAGGTAATACTCATTTTCAGTGTCATACCACTTTCTCTGCAAAACAAAACAAAGCCAGATAATGACAGTGCAATGCTGTGTTTTCTCTACAGCAAGACATCAATGTCTACTCAGATCTCAACTTCTGGAGTCAGCAGCAGGAAGAAACTAAAGAAAGTAGCAGTGGGAATGGGAGTCTAAAGTGAACAGCACTAAACACATGAATAACTAGCGCTGCCTTTTGATGGAGAAAGGTCCTCCAGAGCTACTGCAGCCAGCATAAAGAGACAACTTGATTAAGTTGTCTCGTAAAGAGACAAGCTTGATTTCAAAAACATGTTCAGTTGTGAAGAACTAGAACAGCAGGATTGCTCTTCTAACAGAAATGAAACATTATGTACCTCAGATTTAGTCCAGTGCTACAATATTCAAACCAGCTGGCAACAGAATTGATAGCCTAGGGACTACTAGGGCTGAAGCTAGATGTAAAGAGAATCAGTCACTCCTGAGAAAACTTAAGACTGGAAAAAATGTTACTGAGCATTTATTGAATTTTTGACACTTGGTGTCATACTTGTTGCCAACAACAAAAACTGATCATCATGAAAAACTTGAGAACATCAACAAATGTAGCTTGGCTGACTGACAATTTGAATTGAAGTGGGCCCTCTCCTCATCAGAGCAAATCATAAAACAGATCACACCACATGAAGTGTTCCTATAAGCTCATTCCCCTTCCCCCTGAACTTCACAGCAACAACCCTTATAACAAATGTCCAATTTTTCCCGTTGGTCCAATAAAATACAACAGGACCCTTCCTCACGACTGGTCAACAGTTTTTCCATATCTGTACTATCCAGAAAAAGCCACTAGACAAAGAGCAAAACTGAGCTTGCTTACAGCTAACTGATGCACGTAACTCATTTGGTACAAATCAAAGTGTTGGAGAAAGTCTCCCTCCATGCAGAAGTCACAGTCACCAGTGAGTACAGGCCAGCTTAACTGAGTAACTCCTGGAAAACCTGAGTAATCCAAAACCTTAAACAAGTATGATAAGAGTTCCAATGAAATGTGCTTATTAGAGCACTACTGAAGTATTATCATACCCCAGCTCTACTGAATAACACCTACAATTAAGGGACATGGTTTTATCCCAATGCACTGGCCACCACGATAGAGAAATGTGACTTTTCTAACTGGAGAAGCTCCAGCATGAGTCACTGCAGTGCTACTGCTCAAGATTTCTCAAACCAACCCCTGCTTATATCAACTGAAGGGACAGTATGCTGCCATAGAGACAGATGCCATAACAGACAACCACCACCATAATTAATTTGATGCTTAATTAGTCCTTCTCACATTACCTTGGTTTGTTCCACGGCTGGTATGCGCAAAGTGGACAGAAGGATAAGGGAGCACAACCATGTCAGGAGTGACAGCCGAAACTGCGCCACAGCAAAGGAAATAGCTGCATGTAACAAAATGATGGCAAAACCCTTGATTCCCAATAATAACCAGCAGGCAGCCATTCCATAAACCATCAAGCACCATGGTTTATACTGTCAGAAAAAGAAAAGTTAACAATCTTTAGTTGAATTATTTCTAAAGAAAAAAGGCGCTCAATACCTGTGCTGCATTCACAGGTTCTGCAGTAGAGACAAATATAGTCAGCAAGGTAAGGAACACACATGAAAAAACACCGAAACCCAACCATAACCCTAAAAGTGAAAGGGAAGGTGTTTTTGAGGGAGGGCATAACTTCTTCCTTTTCTTCCCCAAACTAGCAGGTACGACACCACACACAGATCATTTCCCACAATCACGCAATCATTTAGCAATCGTGCCAAAACCCAAGCACCCATTATTTTACATACTTTCCTCATAAAGGAACAACTGCACCCTTCTTATGTGTACAAGTCAAACAATGCTGTTTAATGGCTTGCAATAAGGCAGAGGCTTTTAGATGCTGGAGGCTCAAAACATTAAGGCAACCAACCCCCAACACACAATTCACACCACAGAATGAGATTTACTACTCTCAGTGGTCTCACTGCAAAGCTTCCCACATCCACAGTAAACAAACTCATCAGAAACTCCCTACTGTGAGGAAAGTCCCTACATACCTTCTCCACCAAGAGCCTGGACATTTGTGATACCAGCAGGTGACCAGCCAGAAGCCACAGTATACGTTCCCTTCCCCATTCAATCCAGTAGCTCCACTCAAAGTCCATGGGGTCCTATGGCATGAAGGGAACCGGTCACTATGTTTATCTGGCCATACATTCTGTATTACAGAATACCTCTGTAATATGCCAGCTGTGTGGTACCCAACAGAACTCCCACATCTCAGAAACATCATTTCAGCAGTTCAGTTGGATCACTTTACAGCAGTGAACTCAGACAGCACCATTTTCACTTCCAGTGGAGCAAAGTTAAGGAAAACAGAGCTTTAGATGGTGCTGTGCCTCCTAAGCCTCACACTGGTGCTAAAGTTGAGCAACTTCAGCTCTCCTGAGGGATTCAGAGAACAACTCTGCTCTGCCTTTGAAAACCAAGAATTTCAGTGGAAAGCTGCTTTGCTGGAAGAAAAGTTTAACTCCCCGTTTCAGCAAAGCCTAGCTACAATCAGATGGGGCTAGCTCAGCTGGAGCTACCTATGGCATGAGATTTTTACTTAAGTAGGTAAGAGGGATCAGCTGGTAGCCCCATGTCCAATACAGAGCCTCAGTAAAAGTTCATCTCAACTGCCTTAAAGCTTTCTAGAATATATCAGAAGTCCATTACCAGCAGTGATGGCAGGCCTAAACACCAAAATACTTCCACAGACATGCATTGCTGCTTTTGTGTAAGAAATCCTCAAGATTAGATGCATTATTTGCTTTTGACTTCAAAACCTTTTGAAGAAATGCAAGCAAGATAGGGTAGGGATGTGGCTTTTAGTTTAGAGTAGAGGACTGGCAGTTTCCTTACTGTTGTTTT
This sequence comes from Parus major, assembly GCF_001522545.3. Taxonomy (NCBI): domain Eukaryota; kingdom Metazoa; phylum Chordata; class Aves; order Passeriformes; family Paridae; genus Parus; species Parus major. The sequence goes on from NC_031770.1 coordinate 22,326,190, forward strand.
TTTTTAATACCAGCTATGCTTCTTTAAGACCTTACACTTCAAAATCTGTTCTCCTCTTTGCTGTACTACAGGCCAACCAAGAGAAAAAACATGGTCATTGACATTAAGCATTATCCAAATCACCCAGTAACAAGGGAGAAAAGGCTGTAGGAAGTGTCAAGGTTGATCAGAGTTTGAAGGCCTAACAGTAAAATAGAGGGTTATCAAGAGAAGTAGGAAACGAGAATCACTTAAGCCAGTGTCAAGAAAAGGAACAAAACTTTGGTTATGATTCTTAGATTCAGACACAGCCAGACAGTCTCTTCCTAATCACCAGAACAAAATTAACTATAAATATCCAAATCTGCACCTTACTATAAACTTCTAAAGCTAAACTAGAAGCTTGGATGCATGAAGGGCATGGAGGCACAATTATTGCCAGAAAACGAGACCACTGTCACCCCTCCTACCTTTTTTAGCCCCCGAAAGAGAGTTCCTGGGTCAAGCCCAAATCTTCTGTCCATTGCAGCTTCATACTCTGCAGGGAAGAGCAAACCTTTGATAAGGACACAGCAGCCAGAGCAGGAAGAGTCAGAGGTGAGTTCTCTGCTGCTCAAGAGCAACACATTCCCATGTGGTCTCCACCAGAGAGAATACCCACATCCACAGAAAGGCAAGTCACCACATCCCTGCTCATCAGGTGAGGGGCCCAACTGTGCCACAGCTCTGCCCCACAGTAATGGCAAAGCAATTTCTCAGAACCGGTGTTTTGATTCCCGCTGGCAACTGGGACAGTAGCAGTAACTCACCTTCTACTACACAAGAGCTGCACTACTTCTCACTTGCTATTTTTCAGAACTGCCTGGTTTCTCCCACCAGAGCAGAAGGGGGACACAGGCACAAGAGTGGCCAGTACAGCCAAAATAGGGAAAAGCCACTCAGAGAAGCTGCTCTAGAGCCCATTGCCACCACATGTTGCTGCTTCTGCAGAAGAACTGCTGTATGCAGAGAACAGCTCTGTACCCAGTTACACAGCACTCCTTCCAGTGCTCTGCAAATACCTTTCTGGCACTTCTGTTCTTCCCTTGGGCACTTTCAAGAGCCAGGTAGAGTCATTAATGTAGAACCTTGCTGATTAAAGCCTAATAAGATACAATATAATCCCCGCAAAGCCTCTCTAGTTATACTTTTATAATACAACCTTTATTTCCATTTAAATACCCACGTGCTATAACGAAACTTCTTTTTACCTATAAATTGCATGTAATTTGTTTAAAATCCCACCCTTGCTTTGCAGTACATAGCTCCACAGCTCCAAACCAAACCACCACAGCAGCTACCAAGAGGTTACACAAGGCAGAGGTAGGTGTTTGGAAACAAAAAGACCACAAAGCTCTACAGACTGTCCCAACCATTGCTCTGAGTCCTGGAGTCAGCACCAGAGCCCCAAAGCTCCAAGCAGGGAACGCCAACTTGCCCTAGTGCCCCTCCAAGTTCAGACCCTGGCAAGTACCATCAGAAGGCACAGCTGCTTCTGAACCACCCACCTGCAAGGAGCTGTTGTTGACTAGCCAGGAAAAACAAGGCAATTCAAACCCAACTCTCCTGAATTTTCCCTAGCTGAGTAGCTGAGATTCAGAGGTCACCCTCATCTTTTGCCTGACAGCCACATCCAAGGACAGCGTAACCATGGGCCTTCCTAGCACTCAAAGGCAAAAAAGCCCTGGGACAAAGCTCTCAGCCCAGGTGGCATCAGCCCACCGCTTCCTGGCATAGGGCAGGTTGGCAGCTGCGAAGAACACAGCAGCTCTTCGCACAGGAACAAAGTAGAAACCAGAGAGGAGAACTCACAGCCACGGGCGGGAAGCTGTGTCCGAGCGAGCACGCTCACGTCGCACACTTACTTCGAGACACTTGGTGCGCTTCGTAGAAAGCGTAGAGGTGGGAGCCCACGGTCAGGAGCCCGTAGAGGCACAGTTCCCAGGCCGGCAGCAGCATCGGCACGGGCGCTGCTCCCACCGGCCGCCTCCCTGCAGGGAAAGAGAGGACGGGAGCGGTCCCCCGGCGGAGGGCAGACAGGCACCGAGCAGCGAGACACCCGGCACGGGCACCGCGGCTCCAGAACTCCGCCGGGCTCAGGCTCAGAGGCGGCCCCGCTCCGCCCACAGCTACCGGGAGGGCAGGCGAGCCATGCCCGGCCGCGCCGGCTGCAGAGGCCCCGGCTCCAAGGGCTCAGCACGGCCCACGGCTGGCGGGACCCTCGGAACAGAACCACGACCGAATCCCGGCCGCTCTCGCGGATCCGGGACAGAAGGGAGGGGAGGGGAGACGCCGCTGCCCCCCTACCTGTGCCGCCGGGAGAGGAAGGAGCAGCCGCGGCCTCGAGCGGGCCAACCGGAGACTCCACACCCGCAGGCGAGTGGGCGGCCCCGCGCCCGGCCGC